>NW_027362767.1:105432167-105849667 GCF_046119375.1 Phyllobates terribilis
ATGGAATGAAGCCCTACCTACATGACATCTGAGAGCTACATGGATCCCGCTTGTGAGGTGCCTGTCCGTCACTACTATTCAGTTTTAGGGTCCACTCACTAAGCCATATATTCTCTCATGCAAGAGAATAGGGCCAATTATGCTAATGAGACTCTGCTCAAACTCTGTCAGAGCTTCAACTGAGTGTGATCCGATTCTCTCGCAGCACAGATATGGAGAAGATGGAGAACTTAATTTCTCCATCTTCTCCATAGTCTCTGTGAGTGTTCATCGGACTGCACTTGGATGACATCCGAGTGCAGTCCAATGTTTTACGTGCACCCATAGACTTGTATGGGTGCACATGGTCCGAATATCGAATGAGATTATTTTCTCATGCCAATAATTGCAGATCTGCACTGTCCCATAGTATAACATAGGGCCGAGTCCTATCCGATAAAACATCACATAGCATTCGGCCGTGTTATACGACAGCGTGAGTGAGCCCTTAGAGTCAAGGAATATTTACATGCAGATGATGATATTACTCTCCCAGTGTATATTTTTTTAGGCGAGTTCATAGTAAATGCTTTGCCTTTTTGACATGTGATCAACTAAAGAACAAGAAAGATTTAGGACCTCCCCTATACAGAAACGGAAAATAGTTTGGAGGACTTGCATGTCCTTTTTTATTTATTATGAGAAAATCATAAAAGATCCCGTTTTTTAACCATGCTGTGACTTTCTGCTGAGGGAGAGGGCGAGAGCTGCCCTATTCAGAGTCTGTAATAAGACCTGCTGACAAAAGTGTTGAAGATACAGTCTAATGTGAATTAACAATGAAAAAAAGTTAATTTCACAAATGGCTTGTATTTTTTTTTATACAAACTTTTTTGTCTTTACAGCTCCTTTAAAGGGAAACTGTCATCAGGTTTTTGCCACCTAATCTGAGAGCAGCATAATGTAGAGTTAGAGGCACTGATTCCAGTAATGTGTCACTTACTGGGCTGCTTAGTGTTGTTTTGATAAAATCATTGATTTGTCAGAAGGTAATTGACTAGTAAGTTCTGTAGGACCCCACCCCCATCACTGATCAGTAGATTTCTGTGTACACTGAGCATGGGCAGAAAGCTGCCAATCAGTGGTGTGGGTGGGGCTATACAGAGCGCAGCATTCAGAGAGCTGCTAGATCTGCAGCAGATGAAACGGTGATTTTCTCAAAATGACAACAAGCAGCTGAAAAAGTGACACATCGCTGGAATCAGGGTATCTGCCCCAATATTGTGCTGCTCTCAGATGGGGCAGCACAATTAATATTGTGCCAAATTAATTTCCCGTGAACTATCACATGATCTATCACAGGGGATCATGTGACATGTCACGTGATAAATCAGGTGTGGGGGGCCCGCGCCTTCTAAACTGCCCGGGGCCCTTGCTACTCTTAATCCACCCCTGGTCACAGGTAAAATACTGGAGGGGAGATAGGTGTCACTCCTCAGTGATATGAACCTGGAAAAATGATTCAGCATAATAAGTGCTGTGAGGGATTAATCGGCCTTGTTAAGGGCTGGGTTTTTGTGGACAGCTGAAGTGTGGGTGGGAAGGCTGACCACTATATTTTCACCCCAGGGTGTGGATCAGAAGTTAAATTTAGACTCATTCTGTGTTCGATGAACGTTCCAGAGCTGTGCTCATGTTAAAGAGAGCTGAACCTTGTTTTTTTCCCTTGAGAGGGTAGACCGCTGCAGCCACACAGACTGTACTGTATGATATTTTGTTTTTCCTTTATGCCAGAAGGGCCGTGTTTGTTTCTTTCATTTTAAAGTGGTTTATGCAGCACTTTTTTTTAATAAACCAGTGGAAGACTTAAACGGAGACAGGGCACTGAGCAGGCGGGGGGGGCCCACTCGCCGTCAGGCACCCCGCCACGCTATGGGACATGTGAGTGGAGAAGAGCGGTGCCAGCGCCCGCTCCCCCCGCTTGCTCAAGGCCCCGGCACCCAGCGCAATACTTACCTCTCCCCATGCCTCCGCAGCAGCTCCTGTCTCTTCTGCGGCTGCTGCACAGTGACGTCTCAGGTCAGACGTCACCGCGCTCTCTTCTGAGCCGTCACAGCGCAGAGAGTGGGAAGATGCCGGCGCGCGTGAGGAGTCCAGAGCAGAGCAGCGACAGCAGGTGAGAAGTGAGGTGAGTATTTGATTTTTTTTTATTGTATGGAGGTATTATAAGTAGTGTTGAGCCACCCCCGTAGTGTTCGAGTTCGGTTCGGTTCGTCGAACACCCGTGTGTTCGCCGAACTGTTCGTCGAACTGTTCGTCGAACACCTTCGAACACCGTTAAAACCAATGGCAGGCAAACAAAAACACATAGAAACACATAGAAAACACCTTCAAAGGTGTCCAAAAGCTGACAAACTGCTCAGAAGACACAACTAACACATGGAAAAGTGACAAGTACATATAGTCATGCGAAAAGAAAAGAGGTGGAGGAGTAAAAGGAGGGGGAGACACAAATATAGGCATGTCATGCCCTTCTAAAATCCAAAAAGTGAGAAGCCGACACGTTCAGTCCGCTCCTGCCCGTGCCACCTCCGTGTCGCCGGGTTTGTGCCAGAGCCGCGGTGAACCCTGACGGCCAGCCCCCCTCTCCCAATACTGGTGCCTGTCCGCTGGTGGGTCGAGCGAGCCCCCCTGTGGTGGAGGCAGCTCTAAGCTTTTTAATTTAAATTGTCTCTCTAATTTGAATGAATACACTTTAAATCCATTTACAAGGATCAATTGGAGGGCAAGTCTCATGCCAGCAGCCGCGTAATTCCAGCTCCAGTAGCGTCCACTAAAGCTGCTGCAGTTAAAAAGCTTTTATAAGGATCGAGCTCGGCTGTCCACCGCAAGGCATCCTACTGCCAGTCCCAGCCCCTATGCCTTGGGGTGCCTCCTGATGCTCTTCACTGAGTATCCCGTGGTCCCGAAGCATTTCCTTTGAAAAAATTAAGTGTCCAAACTACAGGTGGTGTAGCTTGCTTAACAGCCGGGATAATCCGCTGACTAGCAGACACTGCTACTAGGCACAAAGTATTTCCTGGGCTAGATGCAGTTAAAAATTTGTAATTAGATACTCTCGTTGGATGCTGAGAAAGCATTCCATAGAGTCTCCTGGCACGCCATATATGATTCTCTTAAAAGGCTTGGGCTAGGGGTCTAGGGGACCCTATTATAGCCAAAATCACGGCCCTGTATCACAATACGTCACCTAGGCTGAAGATAAATGGAACTGTAGCACCCTGAGGGCTCGGTTGCTACAGAGGTATTGCACCTCACCCAGAGGTGTGATATCTCACTCTCAGGTAAGGATAGAGTGTGGATCAGGACCCGACACCTGCATGCATTACACCACATTGCCGTGGGGCAGGGCGACCAATATGCCTCTGAGATGGGCACGACAGTCCCTGTCCCTGGCTGGAGTGGGGGGAGGGAACACTGAGGAAGGGGAACCCTGTAGTGCAGGAGCAGGGAGGAAGCAGTTCCTGGGTGCATTGAGAAGGGAGTATAAAAGGTGGGCACCATCTTAGTTCAGTGCAAAGAAGTCTGAGCAGAAGTGGCAGGGAGCAGGGGCTCTGCATGAGCTCTGCTCCGGAGGCGGGCCTAGTAACAGAGGCCCAGGCCTGGAAGAGGGAGAAGGAAGGAAGAGGAGCGGAGAAGGCTCCAGGAACGAGGAATGAAGGGATCCCAGGGGTGCGGACGGGCGAGTCGCCACCGCACGCCCGAATCCACCTGCGTGGAGGGGTCAGGACAAAGGGGGAGACCGGTCCCCAAAACTAGTGGAGGCAGGAAACGACCCTCAGCTAGAAACCGGAGGCTCTGACATTTTATGTGGCGCAGCCCCTCGCTACACCCGCTAGGAAGGCACCACATAGGGTCAGGGAAACTGGCGCCAAGTTTACCAAGAGGAGGCCCGAGGCGGCCGGACAGAAGGGTTGGTAAGAAAGGCCAGACAAAGGACACACAAAGGGGGTCCTGTGAAGCGCTCCAAAGTTATCTGGGAGTTGTCTGAGCCCCTCACCTGGTGAGCACAGTACGACGTGGGCAGCCGTTACCTGCAGACGTGGTCTGGATAATAAGAACTGTGAGTAAAGGCCCTGGACTGCATCACTGACTCCGTGTCGTTACTGCTGCTGCCCTGCACCATCACCCCCATCCTCCGCATACACTGCCCTGAGGCTATACTCCTCCCGTGGGGAGTTATGCTACGCTCTGCTGCACCCACAACACCAGCCTCAGCGGTCTGCCCTGCAGCGGCGGTTCACTCTGACCGCAATCCACGGGTGGCGTAGTCGGACATTTAAACATCAAAACCACATAAATAGTTCCGCCACTGGTTTGACCGCCCTGAGCCACGGAACCGGATCGCCGCCACGAAGACTACAACCACCAGCATCCACCAAAAAGGGTCCGGCTCCGGGTGTCCCAAGGCCCAGGGGGTGCGTCAGAACATTTTCATCACCTTTCACAATCACCAATGGGACAAGGCAGGGATGTCCTTTGTCCCCTCTCTTATACATCCTAGTGACGGAGCACCTGCTCTCATCAATTCGCCATAACCCCAATATTAGGTGGATTGAGGTGGGAGGCACCGAGTACAAGTGCTCTCTATTTGCTGATGATGTCCTAGTATATATCACTCAATCACATATATCCATCCATGCTGTTATGGCTGAAATAGATCACTTTGTTACATGGTCAAATTTTAAAATCAATGCAGCGAAGTCTGAGGCCCTCGATGTCTCCCTCCCCAAATCCATATAGGATTCCATCCAGTCCAACTTTCCCTTTGCCTGGCCCTCACAGGGTATCAAATACTTAGGAATTCCTATTCATAGAGACCTCTCCCATCTATGTTATCTTAATTTTGGGCCCTTTATTGAACAACTCCATACAGACCACGGTTGGCAAGTTAGAACTGTAAGATTCACTACGTGAACCACTGGTGTTTTGTGGAAAAGCACATGTACACTGTGTTCCAAATTATTATGCAAAAAGTGTTTAGGAGTGATAAGGGAAGAATTTGTTTGTTTGTCAGTTAAACTCATTGATGGTGATGTGTGTCAGGGCTCTTTATATCACTGTAAGCAATTGCAGACACCTGTGCTAATTAGTTTGGCAGGTGTGTCCAATGAAAGGCAAGACTACTTAAGAAGGCTGTCTCACATTATTAAGCAGCCTACATTTTCTGCCAAAATGGGAAAGAAAAAGGATGTGTCGGCTGCTGAGAAGCAACAAATTGTGGAGTATTTAGGTCAAGGCATGACTACAATCAACATTGTGCGATGATCAGGATGAAGTGTCTTGGCAATCAAGAAGTATGTAGCTGATTCACAGTACACACGTGTGCGTGCTGATAAGGGCAAATTGAGGACTCTTTCCTACAGGCAATTACCTCAGGTTAAAAGAGCAGCGGCAAAAAATCCTTGTCATAGCAGCAGAAAAGTTTTTGAAGCTGCTGGTGCCTCCAACGTCCCCCGAACAACAAGATGCAGGGTCCTTCAGAGGTTTGCAGCTGTGCATACGCCATCCTGTCGACCTCCTCTATCCACTTCACACAAGCAGAAACGGCTCCAGTGGGCTAAACATTACATGAAGACTGATTTAAAAACTGTTTTGTTCACGGATGAGTGCCGTGCAGCGCTCGATGGTCCAGATGGATGGAGTGGAGGATGGATGGTTGATGGACACCCCACGCAAACACGGCTACAGCACCAACAAGGAGGAGGTGGAGTAATGTTTTGGGCTGGAATCATGGGGAGAGAGATTGTCGGCCCCTTTAGGATCCCTGAAGGCGCTAAAGATGAACTCCATAATGTATGTGGATTTTCTCAAACAGCACTTCCTGCCATGGTTCAAGAAGAACCGTGTATTTCACAGCAAGATCATTTTTTTGCATGATAATGCACCATCTCATGCTGCACATAAAACCTCTGCATCTCTGGCTGATATGGGCATAAAAGGGGACAAACTTAGGGTGTGACCCCCATGCTCCCCTGACCTCTACCCCATTCAGAACCTCTGGAGCATCATTAAAAGGAGTGTCTATGATGGCGGGAGGCAGTTCACATCTAAGCAACACCTCTGGGAGGGTATTCTGTCCTCATGCAAAACAATTGAAGCAGAAACCATCCAAAACCTGACAAATTCAATGGACGAGAGAGTTCAGAAGCTCCTTTCGAACAAGGGGTCCTATGTGAAAATGTAACATCACCTAGAATAAAGTTTTGATTTGAAAACTGTTTGATTTCAGTTTCTAATAACCTGCTAATGCTTATAATTTCAAAAATGACCATTTTTTTGGTCTTTATTAAAATGAAAAGGTTGATCGAAAAGTTTGGGGGATCTAAGAGTGTGGCAACCCAGTAGTCATGATTACTTCGAATTCTGACAATATGAGGGTCATGTTGCAGGTAGTGCAGCAAGAAGGCACTTATGTGTCATGCGCATCTCGGAGCCCCAAAATTATTTTCCGGGCTAGATGCAGCTAAAAATTATTATTAATTTTAAATCTGGTGGAGCTTAGTATAGATGGCCTAATAGGATCAGTGCTGCACACTGCTACAAAGCCCAAATTATTTTCCAGCCAAGATACAGATAAACATGATTAGTAATTTTAAATCTGGTGGAGCTTATTATAGATGGCCTAATAGAATCAGTGCTGCACACTGCTACAAAGCCCAAATTATTTTCCAGCCAAGATACAGATAAACATGATTAGTAATTTGAAAGCTTAAAACGGTTGGTAGGGTGATTTTAACCAATCATCAAGCTTTTACTCTCCCCAGGATGACACAGGGGTAGAAAAGTCGTTTCGGATCCATGATTTGTTCATCTTTATGAACGTGAGTCTGTCTACATTATCAGTGGAGAGCCGCATGCGCTTATCTGTCAGCACACCACCAGCAGCGCTGAACACACGTTCAGACAGAACGCTGGCTGCGGGGCATGACAAGATCTCCAAGGCGTAAGTGGCTAGCTCCGGCCATTTATCCAGATTGGAAGCCCAAAAAGAGCAAGGGTCCAGTGACACAGTCATGGCTTCAATGTTTACTTGGAGATACTCCTGTACCATCGTCTCTAGGCGTTGACTATGTGTCAGACTTCTTGTCTCCTGTGGCCTTGCAAAGGATGGGCTAAAGAAGTGGTGAAATGATTCCGCAAAATTGATGTTACCAGCAGATACTGTGGTTCTGTTACGGCTTGAGTGCTGAACACTTGACGGTCCCACGGTTGGCAAGTTGGAACTGTGAGATTCACTACGTGCACCACTGGTGTTTTGTGGAAAAGCACATGTAAGAATCTGCAACAGTCTCTGCTGATACTCCTGCATGCGTGCATCCCTTTCTATGGCAGGAATAATTTCGGCAAATTTACTTTTGTACCGGGGATCTAACAGTGTGGCAACCCAGTAGTCAGGATTATTTCTAATTCTCACAATTCGAGGGTCATGTTGCAGGTAGTGCAGCAAGAAGGCACTTATGTGTGTTGTGCATCCAGGAGCACCAAGTCCCTGTTGTGTTGGTGGCGAGGTAACAATCATGCTTCCTTCCTCTGTCCTCTCCCCCCAACCTCGCACAACAGAAATGTGATCAAGGTCTCCCTCATCTGATGAGTCTTCCATCAGTTCGTCCTCCACTTCTTCCTGGGCTCCTGCATCTTCCTCACTAGTTTGGCTGCTACCATGCGCCCTGGTAAAACCATCTCCCCCACCCTCACATGCCTGCCGCCTTGGTGCTGCCGACCGTCTGGACCTTGCAGATGTTAGCCCTTCCGCATACAACTCCTCCTCCTCTACTTCCTCCACCTCCTCTTGTGCCACCACCTGACTCCGAATTCTGTTTAACATGTGCTCCAGCATGTAAATCACCGGAATAGTCATGCTGATAATGGCATCGTCAGCACTAAACATCTTCGTCGCCATTTCAAAACTGTGCAGAAGGGTGCATAGGTCCCTGATCTGAGACCACTCCTCCAGCGTGATTTGCCCCACCTCTGGATCTCGTTGGCCCAGGCTATACGTCAGAACGTATTGCACCAGGGCTTGTCGGTGCTGCCACAGTCGCTGCAACATGTGCAGAGTTGAATTCCACCGGGTAGGCACATGGCATTTTAGCCGGTGAAGTGGCAGGCCCAACGACTTCTGTAGAGATGTAAGTCGCTGAGCTGCGGGATGCGAACGGCGGAAGTGAGCACACAGTGACCGTGCCCTCTGCAGAAGGATATCTACTCTGGGAAAGTGGTCTAAAAATTGCTGGACAACCAGGTTCAACACGTGAGCCATACAAGGCACGTGTGTGACATTGCCCCGGCGAAGGGCCGCACCCAGGTTTGCAGCATTGTCGCACACGGCCTTCCCTGGTTTCAGGTCCAGTGGAGACAACCATTCATGAAATTGGTTCTCCAGAGCTGACAACAACTCCTCAGCTGTGTGACTCACATTTCCCAGACATTTCAAAGTAAAAACCGCCTGATGACGTTGAGCCCTACAGCCAGCATAGTAAGGAGGTGTGCAGGATCCCTTCTGCGCAGTTAGAAAGCTTGTGGCATGACCAGACAGGCTTTGGGTGCAGGTGGAAGACTGAGAGGAGGTTGAGGAGGCAGATGCAGTGGAGGAACTTTGACATAAAGAGGATTGACGCACAACTCGTGGGGACGGCAAGACTTGGACAGCAGCCCCTTGTCGTGCTGTCACCATAGTTACCCAGTGCCCAGTCAGCGACATGTAACGCCCCTGTCCATGCCTACTCGTCCAAGTGTCTGTGGTGAAATGCACCCTGTCACACACAGAGTTTCTCAAAGAAGCGGTGATGTTGTGTGCGACATGCTGGTGGAGCGCAGGCACACCTTTCTTTGAGAAGTAGTGCCGACTGGGCATCTGGTACTGGGGCACTGCGACGGACATAAGGTCTCGAAAATCCTCTGTGTCCACCAGGCGGAAAGGCAGCATTTCTGTAGCCAAGAGCTTGCAGATGGTGAAATTCAACCTCTTAGCTTTCTCATGGCTAGGAGGAAATGGTCTTTTACTTGTCCACATCTGAGGGACCGAGGGCTGGCTATTGTGCTTAGACGGGGTTGATAAGGGTGTCCCCGGCAAACTGCCGGTCTGTGAGGAAGATGCAGGCGGACATGTTAGGTTGCCTTGATCCAAAGGTGGTGCTATCGATGTCGGACAGCGCTCAACACCAGCTGGTGTTACCACCTCCAAAGAAAATGATGACCTGCCAATCACGCTGGCTGTTGCGGGTAAAGAGGTGGCAGGTCTGCGCCCCAAAACAGGTGTGACTGCTGTCCCCCCAGTCACAGAGGATGAAGAGGCCGCGGATGCACAAGATATGGCAGACGGTGGTTGGCCCGGCCGGCTAGGCCGCATTGTAGCACACTGAGCTTCCCACTGCAACTTATGCTTCATGTCCATGTGCCGGTTCATGCATGAAGTACTCAAACTATGTATTTTTTGGCCTCTACTTAGCTTTTGCTGACAAATGTTACAGATAACACGAGTTGGGTCATCTTTATCGATCTGAAAAAATGCCCAGGCTATGCAAGGCTTAGCACCCATGCGACCTGAAGAGCCACCACGACTTGTGGTGAGAGGCAGAGTTGTGTTTGAGGATGCAGTTGTTGACGTGCTTACAGTACTACATCTCTGTCCAGGAAGGCGCAACCTGACCTCGTAGTCACTATCATCTTCTTCCACCTCCTCTGCTGACCTCAACTCTTGGCTGACTGTGGGTTGACAGTAAGTGGGATCTCCAACCTCATCATCATCACCCTGTGCGTTATCACACCCGTCGTCCTCAGAGCCAACCTGTTCCTGCCCTGACAAAAAACTAAAGTTGTCGCTCCAATCAGGTATTTGAGTCTCATCATCATCTTCCTCATTGTCTCCACCAACAGGAGTTACAGTTTGGGAATGAGGGTCTACATTATGGTCAGAACCTTCTGCGTCTGGTCCTGGATCCGACTCATAAAGATTCTGGGCATCAGTGCAGATCATTTCCTCGTCTGGATTCACAGAAGCGCTGGAGTCGACCTCTGATTCCCAGGCTATAGTATGAGTAAACAGCTCTGCAGACTCAACCATCTGTTCTACCTCATACTCAGACGGGCAGCTGGAGATTTGGGAGCTGTGAGGAAGCAAGTGCGATTGGGGTGACACCTTTGAGGACTGGAGCATTTGTGATGTTGAAGTTGATGTGGAGGAGAGCCCACTTAAAGGAGCACTTGATATCCGTTGAAGCACCTGCTGTTTTTGTGCCTCATCTGGAATTTGTAGCGATTGGCGTGGCCGTAAGAAAGGGATCTTATCACATTGTCCGCTAAAAGAAGTAGACATTTTAGTTTGGCTGAAAGATGGTCTTTCTTCTGCAGATGTTACTGTTGCTTTAACACCTACCCCACGGACACAACCTTTTTTCCCCTTCCCAACACGCCTATTCCCCTTTCCACCAGCAGCAGGCCTTTTTCCACTCATTTTGGTGGTTAACTAATTCACAACTCTGGAGTTGTTTGCACAAAAAAACAATGGATGGGAACCGAGCAGAGCTGAGTGGCCAAACTGTGGTATTAGGCCAAAACTATTGGCTGGGTTAGATGGAGAAAAAAATTATATTCGATTTGCAACCTGATGGAGGTCAGTATAGATGGACTAATAGAACAAGTCCCACACACAGCTAGAAGCCCAAATATTTTTTCAGAGGTAGATGCAGAAAAAATATATATTCAGTTTGCAACCTGATGGAGGTCAGTATAGATGGACTAATAGAGAAAGTCCCACACACTGCTAGAAGGCCAAATATTTTTTCAGAGCTAGATGCAGACAAAAAATTATTTTGAATTTGCAACCTGATGGAGGTCAGTATAGGTGGACTAATAGAACAAGTCCCACACACTGCTAGAAGGCCAAATATTTTTTCAGAGCTAGATGCAGAAAAAAATTATATTCAGTTTGCAACCTGATGGAGGTCAGTATAGATGGATTAATAGAACAAGTCCCACACACAGCTAGAAGCCCAATATTTTTTCAGAGGTAGATGCAGATAAAAATTATTTTTAATTTGCAACCTGATGGAGGTCAGTATAGATGGACTAATAGAGAAAGTCCCACACACTGCTAGAAGGCCAAATATTTTTTCAGAGCTAGATGCAGAAAAAAATTATATTCAGTTTGCAACCTGATGGAGGTCAGTATAGATGGACTAATAGAACAAGTCCCACACACAGCTAGAAGCCCAAATATTTTTTCAGAGGTAGATGCAGATAAAAATTATTTTTAATTTGCAACCTGATGGAGGTCAGTATAGATGGACTAATAGAGAAAGTCACACACACTGCTAGAAGGCCAAATATTTTTTCAGAGCTAGATGCAGATAAAAATTATTTTTAATTTGCAACCTGATGGAGGTCAGTATAGATGGACTAATAGAGAAAGTCCCACACACTGCTAGAAGGCCAAATATTTTTTCAGAGCTAGATGCAGAAAAAAATTATATTCAGTTTGCAACCTGATGGAGGTCAGTATAGATGGACTAATAGAACAAGTCCCACACACTGCTAGAAGCCCAAATATTTTTTCAGAGCTAGATGCAGAAAAAAATTATGTTCAATTTGCAACCTGATGGAGGTCAGTATAGATGGACTAATAGAATGATGCTACGCCCAAAAGATTTTACTTTACTAGGTGCAGTAAAAAAATTGGTATTCTATACACAGGTGGTATATCTTGCAACACAGATAGGCTACTCCACTGGCTAACACACTCTGCAATAGGCCAAAAAGGATTAGCTTTGCTAGATTCAGCCAAATGCTGTGAAAAAAACTTGCACAGCACTGGCACAGACCTGCCTGGCAAAAACTGATAGGAACTGATGTAACCTAGTCCTGAAAAGGACTGCAATTACAATTAGTCTTTACTCCCACAATCTATCTATTTAAGAGCACAGACCTGCCTGATAAAAGTCGTAGAAAATGCTGTAACCTAGTCCTTAAAAGGACTGCAATCACAACTATTCCCTACTCCCAAGCTATCTGTAGATTTGTGCGAAAATTGGCTTGAAATTAACAAGGTATAGCGCACACAGCAACAGCGGTGCCGTCTAACACGCAGCTGCAGCAGTGAGAAAATGGTGGCGACGGGGAAAATGGCTTGGTCTTATAGGGCAAGGACATGTGACATACACTGCCAATGACACATGCCCTTGCTTGTGTGAAAAACAGCAGTTCTCTCCGTGTGTGCGCTGCTGATAGGCTGACAGACTGCACCTCCCCACTGTAAATGCGGGAAAGAGAAAAAAAATGGAGATCTTCATTATTCCTGCAGAGATCCATCCCCTGCCCCTCCCCCCACCCCGCTGTACACTCAAACTGCGTATTAACATTAATTTTCATCATTACTGAGAAAAAATCCAGTTATGATTTTGGTGCACGAACAGTTATCGAACATAACCTCGAACAGCCGAATTTTTCTCAAATCGTTCGTGGTCGCCGAACGGCTCGAACACCGCCCAAAACAGCTCGAATTTGAGATTGGCGAACAGTTCGAGTAGAACAACGCTCATCTCTAATTATAAGCGAGGGGGGGTGACATCCTGCATGGGGCATTATAAGGGAGGGGGGTGACATCCTGCATGGGACATTATAAGGGAGGGGGGTGACATCCTGCATGGGACATTATAAGGGAGGGGGGTGACATCCTGCATGGGACATTATAAGCGAGGGGGGGTTACATCCTGCATGGGGCATTATAAGGGAGGGGGGGTGACATCCTGCATGGGGCATTATAAGGGAGGGGGGGTGAAATCCTGCATAGGGCATTATAATGGGGGGGGATGTGACACCCTACATGGGGCATTATAATGGGGGGGTGACATCCTGCATGGGGCATTATAAGCGAGGGGGGTGTCATCCTGCATGGGGCATTATAAGCGAGGGGGGGTGTCATCCTGCATGGGGCATTATAAGGGAGGGGGGTGACATCCTGCATGGGGCATTATAAGGGGGGGTGACATCCTGCATGGGGCATTATAAGGGAGGGGGATGTGACATCCTGCATGGGGCATTATAAGGGAGGGTGGGTGTGACATCCTTCTTGGGGCATTATAAGGGAAGGGGGGTGACATCCTGCATGGGGCATTATAAGGGAGGTGGTGTGTGACATCCTGCATGGGGCATTAAAAGGGGGGGTGACATCCTGCATGGGGCATTATATGGGGGTGTGACATCCTGCATGGGGCATTATAGGGGGTGTGACATCCTGCATGGGGCATTATAAGGGAGGGGGGGTGACATCCTGTATGGGGCATTATAAGGGGGGGTGACATCCTGCATGGGGCATTATAAGGGAGGAGGGGTGTGACATCCTGCATGCGGCATTATAAGGGTGGGGGGGTGACATCCTGCATGGGGCATTATAAGGGAGGGGGGGTGACATCCTGTATGGGGCATTATAAGGGAGGAGGGGTGTGACATCCTGCATGCGGCATTATAAGGGAGGGGGGTGACATCCTGCATGGGGCATTATAATGGGGAGGGTATGTGACATCCTGCATGGGGCATTATAAGCGAGGGGGGGTGTCATCCTGCATGGGGCATTATAAGGGAGGGGGGTGACATCCTGCATGGGGCATTATAATGGGGGGTGACATCCTGCATAGGGCATCATAAGGGGGGGTGACATCCTGCATGGGGCATTATAAGGGAGGGGGGTGTGACATCCTGCATGGGGCATTATAAGGGAGGTGGGGTGTGACATCCTGCATGGGGCATTATAAGGGGGGTGACATCCTACATGGGGCATTATATGGGGGGAACAGCCTGCGTGGGGCATTATGTGGGGGGGAACAGCCTGCGTGGGGCATTATGTGGGGGGAACAGCCTGCGTGGAGCATTATGGGGGGGGGCAGCCTGCATGAGGCATTATGTGGGGCGAACAGCCTGCATGGAGCATTATGTGGGGGCACAGCCTGCATGCACCGTTATATGGGGGCCAGTATTCTGTATGGAGCATTATATGTGTGCCAGTATCATGTATGGAGCGTTCTATAGGGGCCAGTATCCTGCATGGAACATTATATGGCTAGTATACTGTGTGAAGCGATTCGTCTTTTTCTGAGCTATTGTGGAATTTACAATAGATATCGGTCATGTAATGTAAGAAGTGAAATCTTTGGCCTTGTACTATATATATATTTCTCTGCGGTATCTGTGCATCATGAATCGTGGTATGTGTTAAAGGGGCCCACTGAGACTCTTTCGCCCAGGGCCCACAAAAACCTGGAGCCGGCCCTGGAGCCGATCTACCACAGTTGGTGCTAGTAGGTGGGTATAACCCAGGAAGCGACATCAGACAGCATGGAGGAGCTGATCAAACACCTGGTCCAAGTGCAGCAGCAGCATCAACACCAGCAGGAAGCCCAACAGCAGTTGCAGCTAACACAGCAGGAAACAAATGAACTTCTTGTGCAGAGGATCCAACAACAGCAGCGGCAGATGGAACTCCTTGCGGAGGCCATTCGTGGGAGGCAGGCAGCCCCTCTCCCAAGTTCACACGATGACTCCTACATCTGGAAGGTGGTAAGATAAGCCATGCAAAAGATGACCGCGACTGATAATGCTGAGACATTTTTAACATTGTTTGAAAGGGTGCAGAGCGGGAGAAGCTGCCATCGGAGCAGTGGGCAGAGATGCTGGCCCCCTATCTAACTGGCGAGCCCCAAAAAGCTTATTATGAACTAGTCTTACAGAACGCATAGGAGTATGACCAGCTAAACACTGAAATATTGGCAAGCTCAGGAATGACTGTCTGTCAGAGCACAAAGGGTCCACCACTGGGTGTATTGTTGTGACAAACTCCCTTGCTTCCAAATGTTCGACCTGCTATATCTGGTACAGTAGTGGTTGCAGCCGTAGTTCTTCACTCCAGGTCAGATGGTCGAGCCTGTTATGGACAGATTTAATCACTCCCTTCCTAGACTGGTGCAGACCTGGGTTGCCAAGGGAAACCCCCAGAATGTGGATGACCTGGTTTGCCCAGTGGAAAGGTACCAGGTGTTTGAGAAGTCCTAGGAAACTCGGCGTTGTCGCATCCCCGTACTGGGGTACCCAAAAGGAGCCTGACTCTCACAAGAAGTATAATAGAGCCACAACTGTCAGGAGTCCAAGCTCCTGACAGGTTGCCAAAGGCCGCTGGGATGGATGTCATTTGTTGGAGGTGTCAAGGTCCTGCGCACATAGCCGTTCGTTGTCTCATGTCCCCTGAACAGATAGACTGCAGCATAGGGAGGCCCTGTTCGTATTATGCCTATCCAGCCTAAAGTATGAACTTTCAGCCCAGTGAGGGTCTGCAGTCATGTCCCGTGACAATAAAAGGAGTACTTGTGTCTGGACTCTTGGACTCGGGGAGTCAGGTGGCCCTTGTAAGGGCCACACTCCCCCACCAGTTGATCCCCAGGAAGCTCGTGGGCATCCAATGTATTAACGGGGAAGCCAAGGACTACCCTGTTGCCAGAGTGACTATAGAAACAAACTGTGGCACTGAGTCCCATGAGGTCAGAGTAGCTAAGGACCTGCTACACCCAGTTATAATAGGGTGGAACTTAAGCTTGTTCTGGGACTTATGGGGAAAGGCAGGGGTGCCAAGTTACTCAGATAAGAGATAAAGAATCCCCATCGCAGTCTGAGGCAGATAAGTTCCCCCTGTCTGTCCTTGCTGACAATGAGGATGAGACGTTTACCCATGAGGCCGACATTCTTGAGTTGGAGATTTCTGGGGGGAAGTTTGGGACTGCTCAAATAAAGGATTTTACATTAAAAGGGCATTTGACAATGTTACTGTTTTAAATGACAAGAGCAGGGGACTGACACCAGGTTTCCTTACTTTGCTGTAAATGAGAACTTGCTGTATCGGGTTACTAAACTAAGAGGGGAAGAAATAGAGTAACTATTAGAGTTAGTATTGGGGCCCTATAGGCATAGGATGTTAGACCTGGACCATTCTCATGTCTTGGTTGGGCATCTGGGTGTAGACAAAACCCAAGAGCGGGTCCTTCAGAGGTTCCACTGGCTTGGATGTCACCGCAAGATTAACTATTGCCGGTCCTGTCCCACCAGTCAGTTAACTGCTCCAGTCTCTCACTTATGTATTCCCCTAGTGCTATAACCCATTATAGAGGTCCCATTTGACAGCATTGCTATGGACCTTGTAGGACCCCTAGTTAAGGGGAGGGCTCAATATAACCTGGTGGTCATAGATTATGCAACACGGTACCCATAGGGTGAACCACTGAGAAACTCCTCCACCTGGAGTATAGCCTGAGAGTTAGACCATATTTTTTCCATAATGGGTCTGCCAAAGGAGATCCTGATGGACCAAGGAACTACTCTCATGTCCAAGGTGATGAGGGAGTTGTGTAAGGCTCTCTGGATTACACAGCTCAGGACTTCAGTGTACCATCTGCAGACAGACAGCCTAGTGAAGTGGTTCAACAAGACCCTGAAGTCCATGCTCAAGAAGGTCATGAAGGATTGCCGAGGCTGGGATTGCCTACTCCAGTATCTGCTTTTTTCTATTAGGCAAGTTCCACAGACCTCTATGGGGTTTTCACCGTTCGAGCTGTTGTATTGCCAGCACCCTCGGGACTTATAGATATTGCAAAGGAGACATTGGAGGCAGAGGTTACACCCCACCAGAGCATCATTGAGCATGTAGCCCAGATGCAGGAAAGGATTGTGGAGATGAAGGTGATTGTGAGAGAGAGCCTCTTTCAGGCACAAGAGGCCCAGGCAAGAGTCCACAATCGGTCGGCAAGGCTGAGATAGTTTAGCCCTGGAGATCGGGTCTTAGTACTGATTCCCACTCTCAAAGGTATATTTCTGGTCAAGTGACAGGGGCCATACGAGGTGGTCAAAAAGCTGGATAATGTCAACTACAAGGTCCACCAGCAAGGGAGAAGAAAACCCTACCAGGTGTCAACTTGCTTAAGCTGTGTCTAGACATACAACTCGTGAAAGCTGCATGCCTTAAGGCCAATCTCGAAGCCAAGGTCAAGAATGTCATGGTGGAAAATACACTATCACTAGCTCAGAAACAACAGTGCCGAGAACTGCTTCAGCGGAACCAAGACCTATTCTCAGAGTTGCCGAAGTGTATGCAGGTTGTCGAACATGAAATCCTGATGGAACCGCATGTACGGGTAAATTTAAAGCCGTATTGAATTCCAGAAGCCCGCTGCGAGGTGATTTAGAAGGAGGTGAAAAGAATGTTGAGCCTGGGCGTCATTGAGGAGTCAAAGAGCAGTTAGTCCAGTCCTATTGTCCTTGTGCCAAAGACTGATGGAGAATGGCACTTTTGTAATGATTATAGGAAACTGAATGAGGAGTCCAAGTTCAAAGCATATCCAATGCCCCATGTCGATGAACTTATTGAGAGGCTAGGGTCAGCCAGATACATCACCACCCTTGACCTAACGAAAGGGTATTGGCAAATTCTCCTGTCTCAAATTGCCAAAGAGAAGACAGCCTTCTGTACAGCTGACAGTTGCTACCAATACACCAGAATGCTTTTTGGGCTGCAGGGAGCCACAGCCACCTTCCAAATGGCCATGGACAGGATCCTAACCTCTCCTATGAAGTACACCGCAGCTTACCTGAATGATATTGTGATCTTAAGTCCGGATTGGTGAAGTCATCTGCAGAAATTCCAGGAAGTAATGGATGGGCTGAGGAAGGCGGGGTTTAACATTAAACCCAAAGAAGTGCATCATGAGGAAAGAGGAGGCCAAATTCTTAGGCTACACCCAAAATTGGCCGCAATCGATCTCCAAGAAACAGGTTAGGGTGTTTCTGGGAATTGTGGGATATTATCAGCGATTTATCCTGAATTTCACCATGATAGCCCACCCCTGACCAACCTTCTCAAGGGCACAAAGACAGTGATAGCCAAGTGGTCTTCTGATGCGGAGATGGTGTTCCAAGAGTTGAATCTTGCCTTGTGTAAACAGCCTGTTTTGGTTGCACCTGACTAAAGTAGTTAGTTAATGGTCCAGACAGATGACTCAGAGGTCGAGTTGGGAGCTGTGTTGCCCCAAGAGATAAATGGTGAGGAGCATCCAGTCCTATACATAATTAGGAAATTCTCCTGTGAAAGGAATTATGCTATAGTGGAAAAAGAATACTTCGCCATCAAATGGGCACTTAACACTTTGAGATACTACCCACCAGGCCATAAGTTTAGGCTAGTCGTTACATGCACGCCGCTAGGTTCAGATAGGGGCGAGACAGGTTACATGAATTGTTTGGAATCCTGGGGGACCATTACTCAGGGCAACCATAGACCATGTGCTGCAGCTTCTCTAAGGCACACAGGGGTATTAACCCTCAGGCACAGACACGTAGGTTGCTTCACTTGCTGACCAGACACACTTGACAAGAGTCCTCATAAACAGTAGAACGGTAGCATTTAATAAGAAGCCGCACAGCCAGTGCAAGTCAAGGTTTATGTGCAACAGGCTCCAGTGACAAACAGTACAATTTCCTTAGCAGCACAGCAGTTCACAGTCTTCCCAGTAGTACAGGACAGCACAGTTCTAATGCAAAGGCACATTAATGAACACCGCATTCTTTACTGCACAGTGAGATGGAGGAAGGGAGAAGGTTTGCTGAGAGAGATGATCCCTGTGACACCATTTCTTCCAGTCCTTATCTTTATGCCTGACAATACTCTGCACTGCTAGTTCAGGAACTCTACCTGACCTGTGCTTAGCTTCACTCCTGACTTGAATCCTTTTCACTTGCAGGGACGCTTCTGTGAGATACAGAACACACACATCACCTTTCTCTTCGGCTCCAGCCAGACAGTAAACAACTTCCCCACAATCCCCCTGGGGCTCTGCTAAAACAACCCTCTTCTCCTGTGACTGTGTTAACCCCTCTAGTTGTTGGATGCTTTTAAAGCACCAGCACTACTTCTGCATGTCACACTCTGCAAAAGCACTACTTCTGCATGTCACATAGTGTCAGACCATGCTTCCCTGAGATGGATGATGGAAAGGAAGGGGAAAAATGCCTGTGACTAGGTGGTTTATAGCACTCCAGGACTTCAGCTTCCATGTGGAGCACAGGCCTTGGAAGCTACATGTTAATGTGATGCTCTGTCGGCTTTGGGCAGAGGGGGGGATATGTGAGAAGGTCACTGGTAAAATACTGGAGGGGAGCTGTGTGTCACTCAGGATGTTAGCCTCAGTGATATGAACCTGGAAAAAAGCTCCAGCATACTAAGTGATGAGAGGGGTTCATCGGCCATGTTAAGGCCTGGGTTTTTGTGGACAGCTGAAATGTGGGTGGGATGCTGTCCACCATGTCTCCATCCCAGGGTGTGGTCCAGAAGGTAAATAAGGAGCCTTTGTAC
The DNA here is from genome assembly GCF_046119375.1 of Phyllobates terribilis. NCBI lineage: Eukaryota > Metazoa > Chordata > Amphibia > Anura > Dendrobatidae > Phyllobates > Phyllobates terribilis. The sequence continues at coordinate 105,451,591 of NW_027362767.1, forward strand.
TCATTCTGTATTCGTTGTCTTTGGAGATGACAGCTCCAGAGCTGTGCTCATATTAAAGAGAGCTGAACCTTGTGTTTTTCCTAGAAGGGCCGTGTTTGTTTTTGTTTAATTTTGAACTGGTTATGCCACTTTTTTTTTAATAAACCAGTAAAAGACTTAAACGGAAAGCATTCCTGTGTCTACCTCTGTGAGCAGCGAGTGAGCCAATCTACCATATCACGTAATGTCATAGACCTAATTGAAAACAGGAATTTACTGGGTACAAGGGCAAAATGAGCAATTGTAAGTGCACAGTGCTAAATACAGTAGCATGTAAAAGTTTGGGTACCCCGGGTCAAAATTACTGTTATTGTGAACAGTTAAGCAAGTTGTAGATTAAATGAAACTGAAAGGCCTAAAATTAAAAATGACAGATTTCCTTTGTATTTTAGGGGGAAAAAAAAATTTCATCTTTTACATTTTAAAAATGACAAAAAGGAAAATAGGCCGATGTAAAAGTTTGGACACCCTGCATGGATAGTATCTAGTAGCACCCCCTTTCGAAAGTATCACAGATTGTAAATGCTTTTTGTAGCCAGACAAGAGTCTTTCAATTCTTGTTTGAGGGATTTTCATCCATTTTTCTTGGAAAATTCTTCCAGTTCTGTGAGATTCCTGGGTCGTCTTGCATGCACTGCTAAAGGTGCATCTCACTAAATTAGAATATCATCAAAAGGTTAATTTATTTCAGTTCTTCAATACAAAAAGTGAAACTCATATATTATATAGAGTCATTACTAGTGTTCAGCGATACTTTCCGATATCGGGATATATCGGATCGGATTGGATCGGACCGATACCCAAAAAATATCGGATATCGCCGATTCCGATACCTGAAACCAATACAAGTCAATGGGACACAAATATCGGAATGAAAATAAACCCTTTCTTTCCTTGTAGGTTAATTCTACATGAAGGAAAACAACTAAGAATAATGTAGAATGTATTGGGGGAGGTGGAGGAGACATTAAAGGCATAGAGGTTTAGTCCAATCAAATGGAATAGCAGGAATTAATATTTTTTGTAACACTTTAATGCCACAGCCATGGTGGTTGTGGCATTACAGTGGTTGCCCAAATCGATGGGAACAGTGCTCACAGTGAAACATGAAAAGCCGGCAATTCAGCAGCGGCATACACCGGTACCCGACAATTTTGAACAGAAAGAATAGAGCATAGATCATCACACATAGATTAGATAGATAGTTAGAAACATGTCAGTCACACATATAAGAAGTACAGTGACAGTGTTGCTTACTGTACTTGTCATTTAGTGTTAAAGGATTTATTAAAAAAAATAATAGTGTTTTCATGCATAGTCTCTTTAAAAAAGCCGGCCGGCAATTCAGCATCGGTACCCGACAATTTAGAACAGAAAGAATAGAGCATCACACTTAGATTAGATAGATAGAAACATATCAGTCACATATATAAGAAGTACAGTGATAGTGTTGATTACTGTACTTGTCATTTAGTGTTAAAATAAAGGATTTATTAAAAAAAAAATTGGCGTGGGGTTCCCCGTAATTTTAGTCTCTAGCGGAGGTTAAGTAGACGGCTGGGGCAGATGTTTGAAGCCTGGGAAGGGGGTAATACCCACGGAGCTTCCCAGGCTACTAATATCAGCCCCCAGCTGAATACCTAGCCTTTACTAGCTATTAAAATGGGGGACCCCATTTTAATAGCTAGCAAAGGCTAGGCAGACAGCTGGGGGCTGATATTAATAGCCCAGGAAGGGTGCCATGAATATTGGCCCCCTCCCAGGCTAGAAACACCAGCCGTCAGCCGCCCCAGAATTGGCACATCCATAGGATGCGCCAATTCTGGCACTTAGCCTCGCTCTTCCCACTGCCATGTAGCGGTGGCAGTGGGGTAATAGGGCTGGGGTTGATGTCAGCTTATAATGCCAGCTGACATCAAGCCCAGATTAGTATTGGAGAGGCGTCTATAAGACACCCCCATTACTAACCCCATAGTCAAAGTTAAAAAAAAACACAAACACCCAGAATAAAGTCCTTTAATTGAAATAAACACACAATTCTTTATTGTTCTAAATTAAACCATACTTACCGTCACGCCCATTACAGCTGAAGCCAATGTCTTCTGCAATAAAAGTAAAATAATAAACCAACATCATCCTTACCTTTCCATGGTTCCCAGGACGGCTCCAGCTCTGCTACATCGAGATGACAGGCTGGATCTTAGCAGAAAGCTGCCATCCAGCTTGCCATGCCGCAGACACTGAGAAGCGCAGGCATGCTTGCGCTCCTCAGTGTCTGGCTGTGACGGCATCCAGGTGAGCCGAGTTCATGTTCAATAACCTCGGCTCACCTCATGCATGTCACTGACAGCGTGGGAGAATTCGCCTGCGCATGCGGTGAGCGTGAGAGAATTCTCCTGCGCTCACGGCAAGCGCAAGCGCAGGAGAATTTTCCCACGCTGTCAGTGACGTGCATGAGGTGAGCTGAGTTCATTGGACATGAACTCGGCTCATCTGGATGATATCACAGCCAGACACTGAGGAGCGTAAGCATGCCTGCGCTTCTCAGTGATTGCAGCTGAGTGCTGCCATCCAGCTTGTCATCCTTCAGAGACACTGCAGAGCGCAGCCATTATGGGAACTTCCGATTCCGGTATTCGATATTCTAAAAGTATCGGAACTCAGTATCGGAACTCCGATACCGCGAATATCGGTCGATACCCGATATTTCAGTATCGGAATGCTCAACACTAGTCATTACAAACAGAGTGATCTATTTCAAGTGTTTATTTCTGTTAATGTGATTGATTATGGCTTACAGCCAATGAAAACACAAAAGTCATTATCTTAGTAAATTAGAATGATTAACAAAAAAACATGTGTGAAGGCTTCTGATGCCTTTAAAAAGGTCCCTTAGTCTGTTTCAGTAGGCTCTATAGTCATGGGGAAGACTGCTGACTTGACAGATGTCCAGAAGGCAGTCATTGACATACTAAGTAAATGCAAAGTAAATTTTGCATTTCCTTTGGAAATCATGGTCCCAGATTCTGGAGGAAGAGTGGAGAGGCACACAATCCAAGCTGCTTGATGTTTAGTGTAAAGTTTCCACAATCGGTGATGGTTTAGGGGAGCCATGTCATCTGCTGGTGTAGGTCCTGTTAGAACCCTCCTGTTAGTTTTTTCTATCTTGTGTTATGCGGTCACGTGACCATCTGCCTATATATTCCAGCTCTGCCCTTCTGGCTTTGCTGGACTTCAGTGTTGTTTGACTGTTTTGCTAGCCTGGTGCTTCGGTGCCTATCTCTGTCAGTTTGCTTGGTCCTCTGGGACCTCTAGTACTTTTTGTCAGTTTGTCTTTTGTGTTCTACAACAATTTCTGTTTAGGACGTGTCCCATTTTTGTCCCAGTCCTTAGTTCTTTTAGGGACCCCTCCCTTAATTCTATAGGTCTTCATTCAGACTAGCCGAGGACGAAGGCGTGTCTGTTCACTAGGAACAGGCAGCCAGCTACATCGTAGGGATTCAGCTTAGTCTTACTGTAGGGACAGCTTTCCCCTATCTTTCCTTAGTTCTTGTCGCAGATCATAACAGTAAGTCCAGCCCAAAAAAAAAAACTAAAAGGAAAGAAATTCGGGGATCAGTATGGCTTCCGTCCAGGAGTCGGCTCAACGCCTGCAGGGATTGTCTCTGGAGGTGGCCGAGCTTCAGCAACACGTGAGTAGCTTTCCTGGAGCGCATTTTGTCGAACCCAAGGTAGGACTGCCTGATGTTTTTTATGGTAAACAGCAAGATTTTTTTTCCTTTAATAATGCTTGTTTGTTATATTTTCGTTTGAGACCAAGATCCTCTGGGAATGAATCACAGCGCATTGGTTTTATTATGTCACTTTTGCGCAAAGAAGAACAGGGTTGGGCCTTTTCTCTCCAGCCTACACTGTGTTCCAAATTATTATGCAAATAATATTTTGTCAGATTTTCCCAAATTACCTATATGAATTGCAGTCATTGTAATTTTCCAGTCAAATAACTATTAGAGTACAATTGAAAGGTTTTTGTACAGACTGCCTATGATAACAGTATATTTTTTAAAAAATAAAATACTCAAACTGCACTCAAAATGCATGTTCCAAATTATTATGCACAGCAGAGTTTTCAACCTTTTCATTTTAATAAAGAACAAAAAAATGGTCATTTTTTAAATTATAAGCATTAGCAGGTTATTACAAACTGAAATCAAACAGTTTTCAACTCAAAACTTTATTCTAGGTGATGTTACATTTGCACATAGGACCCCTTGTTCGAAAGGAGCTTCTGAACTCTCTCGGCCATTGAATCTGTCAGGTTTTGGATGGTTTCTGCTTTAATTGTTTTGCATGAGGACAGAATACCCTCCCAGAGCTGTTGCTTAGATGTGAACTGCCTCCCGCCATCATAGACACTCCTTTTGATGATGCTCCAGAGGTTCTCAATGGGGTTGAGGTAGGGGAACATGGGTGCCACACCATAAGTTTGTCCCCTTTTATGCCCATAGCAGCCAGAGATGCAGATGTGTTATGTGCAGCATGAGACGGTGCATTATCATGCATGAAAATGATCTTGCTGTGCAATGCACGGTTCTTCTTCTTGAACCATGGAAGGAAGTGCTGCTTAAGAAACTCAACATACATTATGGAGTTCATCTTTACCCCTTCAGGGATCCTAAAAGGGCCGACAATCTCGCTCCCCATGATTCCAGCTCAAAACATTACTCCACCTCCTCCTTGTTAGCGCCGTAGCCGTGTTTGCATGGGGTGTCCATCAACCAGCCATCCTCCACTCCATCCATCTGGACCATCGAGATCATTTCATGCATGATAATGCCCCGTCTCATGCTGCACATAACACATCTGCATCTCTGGCTGCTATGGACATAAAAGGGGACAAACTTAAGGTGTGACCCCCATGCTCCCCTGACCTCAACCCCATTGAGAACCTCTGGAGCATCATCAAAAGGAGTGTCTATGATGGCGGGAGGCAGTTCACATCTAAGCAACAGCTCTGGGAGGGTATTCTGTCCTCATGCAAAACAATTAAAGCAGAAACCATCCAAAACCTGATAAATTCAATGGACGAGAGAGTTCAGAAGCTCCTTTCAAACAAGGGGTCCTATGTGCAAATGTAACATCACCTAGAATAAAGTTTTGAGTTGAAAACTGTTTGATTTCAGTTTGTAATAACCTGCTAATGCTTATAATTTCAAAAATGATCATTTTTTTGTTCTTTATTAAAATGAAAAGGTTGAAAACTTTGTTGTGCATAATAATTTGGAACTTGCATTTTGAGTGCAGTTTGAGTTTTTTATTTTTTTAAAAATATACTGTTATCATAGGCAGTTTGTACAAAAACCTTTCAATTGTACTCTAATAGTTATTTGACTGGAAAATTACAATGACAGCAATTCATATAGGTAATTTGGGAAAATCTGAGAAAATATTATTTGCATAATAATTTGGAACACAGTGTAATGATCCGTGTTTAAGTTCTGTTGAACAATTTTGTTCTCCTATGGGACTATTATATGACGATCCTGATTGAATCTCATCTGCTGAATCAGAACTTAGACATTTGAATCAGGGGTCTGATGATGTTGAAAATTATTGCACACACTTCAGGAGATGGGCTTCAGAAGTTAAGTGGAATAATTCGGCGCTGAGATGTTTATTTCTTGCTGGTCTGAGTGAAAGGGTTAAGGATTTGCTAATTGCATTCCCTGCACCTGAGACTCTGCAAGAAGCTATGCAGTTAGCTGTTTGTATATACTGGAGACTGAGGTGCAGGCTCAATGAGGTAAAGACTCCTGTAATGTCAGGTCCTAGTCCCCAGAAAATCTGCTCTGATGGTGGGGAACCGATGGACTTTGGGGGGATGTCACTCCGCTATCAGGAAAAAGACCGGAGATTCGCCGAGGGATTGTGTCTTTATTGTGGTAAAGGTGACCATTTGATTAAATATTGTGAGTGTCGTTTAAGTAAAGAAAAAAAAAAGTCAGTTACGCCCGTATAGCTTGTTTATGCTCTGCAGGAGTATTTCTTTCTTGGAGTACTACTCTGCAGGGAGATTTGATTGAATTTCAGGTATTTGTGGATTGTGTTTCAACACTTAATGTGATTGATAAAGGGTTTTTGGAAAACCTTAAATTGAAATCCAAACCTTTGTCATCACCTATTTCTGTGGTTGCAATTGATAACACTCCTTTGAAATGTATTGCTCACAAGACTGCTGCATTTCCTCTCACTATCAATGGAGTTCACCAAGAAATTTTGGACTTGGTTGTTTTGGATAATTTACCCTCTCCAGTTGTTCTACGATTGCCTTGGTTAAAACTGCACAATCCTTTATTGGACTGGTCTACTAATGTGATTAAGTCTTGGAGTCTGAAGTGCTATGATAAATGTTATAATGGTCGCATTGCGGCTGTGGAAAAAGGGGAATTACCTGTACCTATTCAAGATTTGTGGAGGGTATTTATGGAGGAGGAGTCGCAAGTTTTACCTCCTCATAGGGATTATGATTGCGCCATTGAGTTTGTTCCGGGTGCTACTCTTCCCAAAAGTCGCTTGCTTAATCTGACTATCCCTGAAAGAAAGGCCTTGGAGGAGTACATACAGACTAGCCTGGCTGCTGGTCACATTAGACCTTCTAAGTCGCCTGTGGCAGTTGGATTCTTCTTTGTTAAAAAAAAGGACGGCGGTTTACTTCCATGTCTGGATTTTCATGAAATTAATAAGATTACCGTACGCAATTCCTACCCATTACCGTTAATTCCTGACTTGTTTAACCAGTTAGTGGGAGCCAAGTGGTTCTCCAAAATTGATCTCCGGGGGGCATACAATTTGTTACGTGTGAAGGAGGGTGATGAATGGAAAACTGCTTTTAACACTCCGGTAGGTCATTTTGAGAATCTGGTGATGACTTTTGGTCTTACCAATGCACCTGCATTTTTTCAGAACCTTATTAATGACATCCTGAGACCTCTGATTGGTAAGAATGTGGTTGTGTATTTGGATGACATTTTGATTTATTCGCCAGATCTGGAGTCCCATTGGCAGAGTGTACGTGAAGTTTTGCAGTTATTGAGTGATAATTCACTCTTTGCTAAGCTGGAGAAATGTGAGTTCGCTGTGCAGAAAATTAGTTTTTTGGGCTACATTGTCTCCAGCGAGGGCTTTGAGATGGACCCTGTAAAGGTTCAGGCTGTGCAGGAATATGCCTATATATTCCAGCTCCGCCCTTCTGGCTTTGCTGGACTTCAGTGTTGTTTGACTGTTTTGCTAGCCTGGTGCTTCGGTGCCTATCTCTGTCAGTTTGCTTGGTCCTCTGGGACCTCTAGTACTTTTTGTCAGTTTGTCTTTTGTGTTCTACAACAATTTCTGTTTAGGAGGTGTCCCATTTTTGTCGGGTCTGTTCACTAGGAACAGGCAGCCCGCTACATCGTAGGGATTCAGCTTAGTCTTACTGTAGGGACAGCTTTCCCCTATCTTTCCTTAGTTCTTGTTGCAGATCATAACAGGTCCACTGTGTTTTATCAAGACCAAAGTCAGCCCAAGATGTCTACCAGGACATTTTAGAGCACTTCAAGTTTGCCTCTGCCAACAAGCTTTTTGGAGATGGAAATTTCATTCTCCAGCAGGACTTGGCACCTATCCACACTGCCAAAAGTACCAATACCTGGTTTAAAAACAACAGTATCACTGTGCTTGATTGGCCAGCAAACTCGCCTAACCTTAACCCCATAGACAACCTATGGTTTATTATCAAGAGGAAGATGAGAGACACCAGACCCAACAATGCAGTCGAGTTGAAGGCTGCTATCAAAGCAACCAGGGCTTACATAACAACTCAGCAGTGCCACAGGCTGATCACCTCCATGCCACGCTGCATTGATGCAGCAATTGATGCAAAAGGAGCCCCGACCAAGTATTGAGTGCATTCACGGAGCATACATTTCAGTAGGCCAACATTTCGGATTTTAAAATCATTTTTCAGGCTGGTGTTATTAAGTATTCTAATTTACTGAGATAATGACTTTTGTGATTTCATTGGCTGTAAGTAGTGATGAGCGAACGTGCTCGCCACTGCTCGGTACTCGCCTGAGCATCACTGTGCTCGACGAGCTCGGCGAGTATTTCCGGGTTGCTCCGGCGGGAGCTCGGGTCCCCTCCCTGCATGTTTGGCGCTCTTTAGAGAGCCAATGAACATGCAGTGATTGCCTGCTATTCACTGCAATGCCGTAGCCATGTTGGTTGTGGGCATTACAGTGATTGGCTGGCCGCACAGCATCATCAGGTGTATAGAAGACCGGGCGCCGCCATGCTCGTCAGTCTACCCTGGAATCAGGCAGAGTAGGGAGAGCTGCTGCTGCTGTATCAGGTAGAGATTTGCTTCTTCATAGTTAGTATAGGTATTCCACAACATAATCCAGCTGCATATATTCAGTGGTGATAGCAGGAGTTAGGCAGACAGATAGTGTATGTGGCAGACTGCAGTTCATGATACAGCACAAGAGGGTCCATTGAATGTCCTGCTAGTATAAGTATTCCACAACCTATATATATATCCATCTGAACTAACACTCCTTCTGAGGTCTAATCCAGCTGCATATATCCAGTGGGGATAGCAGGAATTAGGCAGGCCGGCAGTATATGTGGCAGACTGCAGTGCATATTGTTATGTTCTGCTACCAGAGCTAAGGAAAGAGAGGAGATCTGTCCCTACGATAGAACTCAGCTTAATCCCTACGATGTAACAGGGGACCTGATCCTGCGATCAGACCTGCTAAAGTCCTAAGCTAGTCTGTACGGAGACCTATAGATGTGGGGAAGGAATCCCTACAAGTACTAAGGACTGGGAGGAAAAAGGGACACCTCCTAACAGAAATAGTAGCAGACAGACGAACAAACAAAATATATAGAACACAGAGGTCCGTAGACCAAGCAAACTAACAGAGTTAGATACAGAGCACAGGCTAGCTAGAGAGTAGTTAAACAATGAAGTCCAGCAAAGCCAGAAGGGTGGAGCAGGATTAAATAGGCCAACAAGGTCATGTGACCAGCAAAGGAAAAAACCTAAGAGCAAGGTTCTAACACATATAGTGCAAGAGGGTCCATTGAACGTTCCTGCTGCTGCTGTTCTTACAAATATTTGTAGACATAGCCCCAGATATCAGGGGCCAGGGGAAAAAAAATTTGATCTTAATCCTGGTTATTTGCTTAAGAAGCAATCCAGAGTACACCATTTTTCTGCTTCATTTGCTTATTTTCACTGCAGAATAAAGCCAGATCTGTTATATATTTCAGCGATAAAAATCCAGAAATTTAAACTGAACATGGAAAATATGTTCTTCCATTCTGTTGCAGTGTGTCGGTCAAGCTATTCACACTAGGTGTCTGTGAAGGAGATAGTATTAGCAAATTACAGGCCTGCTATTTAAAACTGTGGTTCTCTGTCAGATATATCACCTATAAGAGTGTTCCAAAATCTGACATTTCTTCCATTTTCATTCCGTTGCAGTGTGTCAGTCAAGCTATTCATACTAAGTGTCTGTGAAGGATAGTATTAGCAAATTAAAGGCCTGCTATTTAAAATTGTGGTTCTCTGTCAGATGTATCACATATAACTGCGTTCCAAAATCACCCATTTCTCATGAACGTGAAAAATATTGTCCTCCATTAAAAATGGGCAAGGTGCGTGGCAAGGGACGGGGAAGTGGATGTGATGGTGCATGCAGAGGCCAAGGCCGAGGATGTGGCCGTGGGTAAGCTGAAATTGTGCCTCAACAAACACCCACATCTTGTCGCTCGACCTTCCTGTCCCAACTAATAGGGGACCGCAGAACACCACTATTGAGCACAGAGCAGTGTCAAAAGGTTATTGGTTGGATAGCAGATAATGCTTCCAGTCACTTAGCCACCACCATCACCACCCTGTCTTCCACATGGTCAAGTCTCAGTAGCCGTGAGTCCGGACCGCATATTCCTCATCCTGATCCTCCTTCCTCCCACCATGCCGAGTGCCCAAAGACAACTGATCCCACACTTGGACACTGAGAAGAGCTGTTCATTTTTCCATTTGTAGATTCGGGCCTCTCGCCCAGCCCGCTTCAAGTAAGTCAAGAGGAGAACGCGTTAAGCAATGCCCAAATATTGGAACAGCCACGTTCACACGAAGGCGATGGTGGGAAAGTGCAATTACTGTCGCAAGAGGTGGATAATGATAATGATGATGACGTGACACAATTGCCAGAAAGTCAGGAGGAGGACCAGGTTGCGGAACTGGAAGACGAGGTGGTGGATGATATAGTAACTGACCCAACCTGGCAGGGGGACATAAAGAGAGAGGACAGCAGCACACAGGGGGAGGGATGCGTAGCACCACAACAGGCAAGAAGAAGCAGTGTGGTGGCCACGGACACAAGGCGGGAAAGCTTTCCTTGTAACGCCAACACGACGGAAGTTGTCAGTACAACTGTTAGGTCTTCCCGAGTCTAGTTATATTTTAAAGACTCTGCAGATAACACCAAAAAAAGGCCATTTGCACCACCTGCCGGGCCAGCATCAGCAGGGGTAGCAAAACTAGCAGCCTGACCGCAACCAGCATTATCAGGCACATGGCAGCAAAGCACCTGACTAAGTGGGCTGAACCCCAGGGTCCAGAAACAGTGTCTGTGGGTGACACCACTGCTTGTTCCGCTGTTGTGCGTGCACGCCAATCCCCTGTCCATTGTGCATGCCAAGATGCCTCCCACCCTGCACCTGTCGTTGCACACTCTCAAGGAGCACCATCAGCAAGCACGTCCACGCCCTTGTTCCAGCGCAGAGTTCAGTTGTCCCCACCTCATTCCTTGGAACCCAAGCGCAAATACGCAGCCAATGCCCCACAGGCCACACTACTAAATTCACACATTTCACAAATGCTTGCACTTGAAATATTGCCTTTTAGGCTCGTGGAAACGGAAGCTTTCTGCAACCTAATGGCGGCGGCCGTCCCTCGGTACCCGGCCCCCAGCCGCCACTATTTCTCCTGGTGTGCCGTCCTCGCATTACACAAGCACGTGTCCCACAAGATTAGACGTACCCTCAACAACGAAGTTACTGGGAAAGTCCACTTAACTGTGGACACTTGGACAAGTGCTTGTGGGCAGGGACGGTACATCTCGCTGACGGCACACTTGGTTAATATAGTGAAAGCCGGGACCCAGTTGTATCTTGGGATGGAACACGTCCTCCTGACGCCGAGGATTGCAGGCCCTGGATCAATCAGACATTCTACAGCTCCTGCACCTCCTCCTCTTCTTCAGCCTCCATCTCCAAAATGACCACATTAGTCGCAAGCTGGAAGCACTGCAGCACTGCCTCAGCCAAGTGGCAACAGGCTGTGCTGAAGCTAATATGCTTAGGTGACAAATCACACAATGCTGAAGAGTTTATGGACAGCTCTGAAAGAGCAGGCAGATCTGTGGCTGACACCGTTGAACCTACAGCTAGGCATAGTCGTGTGTGACGATGGCCGGAACCTGATGGCGGCTCTGAGGCAAAGCGAGCTCACACACGTACCATGCCTGGCTCATATGCTTAACCTCATGGTTCAGCGGTTTCTCAAAACCTGCCCGGATCTGTCAGATCTGCTTGTCAAAGTACGTCGCCTCTGTGCCCATTTTAGAAAGTCAGTTACAGCTTCCGCTGCCCTTGCTGTGGTTCAGCAGCATTTGCTGCTTCTAGCTCACCGACTGATCTGCGATGTCCCCACGCATTGGTACTCTACACTGCAGATGTTGGGAAGGATTTGTGAGCAGAAGAGGGCAGTTGTTGAGTACCAACATCAACAAGGCCATTGGTATTCAGGTCAGACTCCACACACAAAACCTCAGGAGTGGACATGGATGTCAGACATATGTACCATCCTCCAAAACTTTGAGGACTCCCCAAAGATGGAGAGCAGCGATGACTCCATAATTAGCGTCACCATCCCGCTTCTCTGTCTTCTGAAACGGTCTCTGCTCACAATTAAAGAGGATCCATTGCAGGCGGAGCATGACAAGATGGAGCAAGAAACCATACAGGGTGATTCCACACAGCCCAGCCTCATCTCATCCTAACGTGGATTGGGTGACAATGAGGAAGAGGAGGATGATGAGGAGGAGAGCATGGTCAGTCATCGTCTTGGTGAGGACACAGAAGTCTTGCCTCTTTGCAGTCTGGCACACATGGCTGAGTTTGTTACGCTGCCTTTCCCGTGACCCTTGCGTTGTCCAAATTTTGGGTGACAGTCATTACTGGTTGGGGACACTTCTAGACCCACGCTACAAGGAGAACTTTCTGTCTCTTATTCCCGCTTGGGACAGGCCTAATAAAATGGTGCAGTACGAGAAGGCCCTTGTTGCGGAATTATTAAAAAAATTCCCATCTGAAAACGCTGGCGGCAGAGGTCACAGTTCGTTGGACAACCAAGGAGTACAAGCGAGAAAGACACAAATGCAATTGACCAGAAGCAGAGGAACACTGTCAAAGTTCTGGGACAGTTTTCTCAGATCCTTCCATCGCACAAGCCTTGATGCGCTGGGTACTCTCTCAAGGAGGGAAAAGTTGTGGAAGATGCTGAGGGACAACCTTGCCAACCGTACCAACGTCCTCCGTGATTCCTCTGTGCCTTATAATTATTAGGTATCCAAGCTGGACACGTGGCATGAACTGGCTCTCTATGCCTTGGAGGTCCTGGCCTGCCCTGCGGCTAGCGTTTTGTCAGAGCGGATTTTTAGTGCCGCCGGTGGAATTATAACCGATAGTCGCATCCGCCTGTCAACTGAAAATTATAAAAATGAACAAGGGCTGGATTGGGCCAGACTTCTCAACATCACCGAATGACAGCAGCATGACATAAGATCAAATACAGTGTCTTTTTTTTGGGAGGTCTAACTCTTTTCCCATGCACCGCTGTCTTCACACCCAGACATGGGTATATGCTTACTGATTTTTTTCTATTTGCTTTTGTCCTCCTCCTTCTCCGCATCCTTATCCTCCACCACCATATAACCACCATATGTACCATATCAGCATATCTACGTCTCTTGCAAGGGACATTTGAGTTCCTCCAAATTTTTGGCAGCCGTTGCTTCACTGCATAAGCAAACAGTATGGGAGACACACGTCCTAATAATGGGAGCATTTTTTGCAGGAGGCCCTCCGACCTCTACATCACTTGCAAGGGGAATTGGAGTTCCTTCAAATTTTTGGCAGCCGTTGCAGTCACTGCATACGCAATAACAGTATAGGAGACCCACTCGTTAATAATGGGAACAACAAAGCATAGCTGACTGTTGGCCCTTTAAATATAGTAATGGCCACCTGATGGCCCTATAAAAATGGTCTTTGTGACTTTCATAGTTCCTCCATCATAAGGGAAACATGATATGTCTGATGATGTGTCACACACCGAATGGCCAGATAAGGTAGTAAAATATTAAAATGACATTTCCCGGTGAATGCATTTGTCTTGGTTGAAAGCAATGCAAAAGTGCAAAAATGCATCAAAAACGCTACGTGTGAACATAGCCCAAGGTGTGGAGGAGCATTTTGTTTTTGGTTATTTATTTTGCCTTATATACAAGTCATTACACTGGAAAAGATGCTCCTTAACATATTTCCCAGGAAAATCCATTTTTGTTTAGTTTTTGTATGTTTTATTGTGAGTCCGTAAAAGTGGCGTAATACCTCTGACAACGTTGTTGACAGCAGTGACCTGGTAGTCAGAAATGCTTCCAGGGGTCTTCCCCATGCTGTTCCCATGTCATTTGAGCACTGTTCCCATCGATTTGGGCAATTTTTAGGCCCCCTGCAGGCCGCTGGGGGGAGCCGCCGGAAAAATGCTCACGTTTCCCATAGACTTACATTTTGCTCGTTACTCGGTCCAAGCACTCCAGCATTCCAATTTGCTCGACACGAACAACGAGTACCCGAGCATTTTAGTGCTCGCTCATCACTAGCTGTAAGCCATAATCATCAACATTAAAAGAAATAAACACTTGAAATAGATCACTCTTTTTGTAATGACGCTATATAATATGAGTTTCACTTTTTGCATTGACGAACTGAAATAAATTAACTTTTTGATGATAATCTAATTTAGTGAAATGCACATGTATTTTGAGGTCTAACCACAGATTTTCAATGATGTTCAGATCAGGAGATTGTGAGGGCCATTGTAAAACCTTCAGATAGCGCCTTTTGAGGCAGTCTATTTTGGATGTTAACATGTGTTTAGGATTATTATTCATTTGCAGAAGCCGTCATCTTTTCAACTTCCGCTTTTTTACAGATGGTGTTAAGCTGGCATCAAGAATTAGTTGAATTTTCATTGAATCTATTCTTCCTTCTACTACTACCCATGAAATGTTTTCCATGCCATTGGCTGCAACACAACACCAAAGCATGACTGATCCACCCCCATGCTTCACGGTTGGCGAGATGTTCTTTTCCTGAAATTCTGTACCCTTTTTTCTCCACACATATCTTTGATCATTGTGGCCAAAGAGTTCTATTTCAACCTCATCAGTCCACAGGACTTTTTTCCAAAATGCATCAGGCTTGTTTAGATATTCTCTTGCATACTTCAAATTCTAATGCTGAATTTTATGGTCAGGACACAGGAGAAGTTTTCTTCTAATAACTCTTCCATGAAGGCCATATTTGTGCAGGTGTCTTTGAACAGTACAAAAATGTACCACAACTCCAGAGGCTGCTAAATGTTTCAGAAGGTCTTCTGGTCAATGGAGGGTTCTGATTTGCCTCTCTAGCTGTCACAGGTGTATCAGAAGTGACAGTTGCCTTGCAGTTGGTTGCAGGAGATCTCTTTGTTTGGCATTACAGTCACCTTCTTAGAAGCTCTCTCTAGGACCCAGTTGCTACCTTCCTCTTGCTAATTAACACCCTCTCCTGGGTGTATAAATAACTGCTGTTTGCTAGTGGGAGGTGCCAGCGATACTCACATAATCCGTTGGATTGGAAAACCAGGGAGATCATTGAATGGGGAGATTACTACCATAAGAACTGTTTAGATATTTCCCTTGCTACTGTCTCTACGGAATATTACCTGTTTTTCTGTCTAGTTTTGAGGACATTTTTTCTGAGAGGGGGTGTCAGGAATTGCCTCCTCATCATGCATATGACTGTCCTATTAACCTGACCCCCGGAGCTAAACTACCGAAGTCCAGACTGTAGAACTTTTCTGGCCCTGAGAGACTGTTATGATCTGCAACAAGAACTAAGGAAAGATAGGGGAAAGTTGTCCTTACAGTAAGACTACACTGAATCCCTACGATGTAGCGGGCTGCCTGTTCCTAGTGAACAGACCCGCCTTCGTCCTCGGCTAGTCTGAACGAAGACCTATAGAATTAAGGGAGGGGTTCCTAAAAGAACTAAGGACTGGGAAAAAAATGGGACACGTCCTAAACAGAAATTGTTGTAGAAAACAAAAGACAAGCTGACCAAAAGTACTAGAGGTCCCAGAGGACCAAGCAAACTGACAGAGATAGGCACCGAAGCACCAGGCTAGCAAAACAGTCAAACAACACTGAAGTCCAGCAAAGCCAGAAGGGCAGAGCTAGAATATATAGGCAGATGGTCACGTGACCGCAAAACACAAGATAGAAACAAAAACAAACAGGAGGGTTCTAACAGTACCCCCTCTTTTATGAGGATAGTCCGGATCCTCCAGGCCCAGGCCTATCCGGAAACCTCCTGTGGAAAACTTTAACAAGCCTAGGAGCAGAGACATCATCCCTCATTACCTAGGAGTTGTCTTCGGGACTGAAACCCTTCCAGGATACAAGATACTGTAATCTCCCTCTATGCCATCTAGAATTCAAGATACGTGAAATTTCATATTTGCCGTCTTCCACCACAGGAGGAACTGTGACAGTGACGTCCCTATCACATACGTCAGCCTTTTTCAACAAGGAAACATGAAACACAGGATTAATCTTCCAGGAAGTAGGGACATCCAACCTAACAGCAGACTGGTTAACAACCTGAAGCACTTTAAATGGACCCACAAACTTAGGACCCAGTTTTTTAGAGGGAATCCTCAAACGCAGGTTCTTCGAGGACAACCAAACCATGTCACCCACAGTAAACAAAACCTCTTTACGTTTCCTGTCAAAATACTTCTTGGACTTTTTGTTAGCCTCTTGAAGGTTACAACGTACCTTAGTCCAAACTCTCTCCAAATCACTGGAAAAATTCTCCTCCTCCGGCACCGCCGACCCCAATTTGGAAAACGAACCAAAAGACGGATGTCTCCCAGTACAACAAAAAAAAGGAGAACACCCAGCAGAGGAGGATGTATGATTGTTAAGAGCAAATTCTGCAAGAGGCAGAAACTCAGACCACACCTCTTGATTGTCTGCCACAAAACAATGCAAAAACTGTTCAAGATCCTGGTTCTTTCTTTCAGTCTGTCCATTAGACTCAGGATGATAACCAGACGAAAATGACAAATGGACTCCTAACCTGTCACAAAAAGCACGCCAAAAGCGAGCCACAAACTGAGGTCCTCTATCAGAAACAATATCTGTGGGAACGCCATGGAGTTTGACAATCTCCTTAACAAACGCCTTAGCGAGTGTCTTGGCGCAGGGCAACTTAATGAACGGAACCAAGTGACACATCTTACTAAAACGGTCCACGACCACCCAGATGACAGTAAAACCCTCGGACAAAGGAAGATCAGTAATAAAATCCATTGTGAGATGCGTCCAAGGCGCACTAGGAACTTCCAGAGGGCAAAGCAACCCCGCAGCAGGAGTATGTGAAGCCTTTGACCTAGCACACACAGTACATTGACGCACCCACTTGATGACTTCCTTCAGCCATCCAGGCCACCAAAAACTGCGATTGATAAGTCTCTTAGTTTCCGAAATTCCTGGATGACCTGCCAACCGAGACTCATGACACTCCACAAACAAATCTCTCCTAAAGGCTCTAGGCACAAACAACCTCCCATGGGGAGTGTTAGATGGAGCATCATCTTGAGCTTTCAGAATCCCATTCTTCAAAACGGAGTCCAAAGCCGCCACCACAACTCCTTTCTGTAAAATGCTCTCCTCCTCCTCGGCACCGACCGTAGGAGAGAAGCTGCGAGATAAAGCATCGGCTTTAACATTCTTAGTACCAGGGATATAGGTAACAGAAAAATGAAACCGAGAATAAAAAAGTGCCCACCTAGCTTGACGGGCATTCAAGTGCTTGGCAGCATCCAGATAGATCAAATTCTTATGATCTGTGAAAACCTGAATAGGAAATCTAGTGCCTACCAAAAAATGACGCCAATGTTCAAACGCGAGTTTAATAGCCAGCAACTCCCGATTTCCAACATCATAATTCAGTTCGGTTTCCGAAAATTTCCTCAAAAAGAAGGCACAAGGATGCACTCCACCCTTGTTCTCCTGAGACAAAACTGCTCTGACCCCCACCGATGAAGCATCGACCTCGACCAAAAAAGGCTTGGTCTCATCAGGCTGCATAAGGATAGGGGCAGAACTGAACCTCTCTTTGAGATACTCAAACGCTTCAATGGCCTCAGTAGTCCACTGGGCCGTACTCGCACCTTTCTTGGTGAGATCGGTTAGAGGTTTAACAATTACAGAAAAATACCTAATGAATTTCCTGTAATAATTGGCCAAACCCAAAAATCTCTGTATAGATTTCAAACCAATAGGCCTAGGCCATTCCTGCACAGCCTGAACCTTCACAGGGTCGATCTCAAAGCCCTCGCTGGAGACAATGTAGCCCAAAAAACTAATTTTCTGCACAGCGAACTCACATTTCTCCAGTTTAGCAAAGAGTGAATTATCACTCAATAACTGCAAAACTTCACGTACACTCTGCCAATGGGACTCCAGATCTGGCGAATAAATCAAAATGTCATCCAAATACACAACCACATTCTTACCAATCAAAGGTCTCAGGATGTCATTAATAAGGTTCTGAAAAAATGCAGGTGCATTAGTAAGACCAAAAGTCATCACCAGATTCTCAAAATGACCTACCGGAGTGTTAAGAGCAGTTTTCCATTCATCACCCTCCTTCACTTGGCTCCCACTAACTGGTTAAACAAGTCAGGAATTAACAGCAATGGGTAGGAATTGCGTACGGTAATCTTATTAATTTCACGAAAATCCAGACATGGACGTAAACCGCCGTCCTTTTTTTTATCAAAGAAGAATCCAACTGCCACAGGCGACTTAGAAGGTCTAATGTGACCAGCAGCCAGGCTAGTCTGTATGTACACCTCCAAAGCCTTTCTTTCAGGGATAGTCAGATTAAACAAGCGACTTTTGGGAAGAGTAGCACCCGGAACAAACTCAATGGCGCAATCATAATCCCTATGAGGAGGTAAAACTTGCGACTCCTCCTCCGAAAAAACCCTCCAAAAATCCTTAATAGGTACAGGTAATTCCCCTTTTTCCATAGCCGCAATGCCACCATTGCAACATTTATCATAGCACTTCGGACTCCAAGACTTAATCACATTAGTAGACCAGTCCAATAAAGGATTGTGCAGTTTTAACCAAGGCAATCGTAGAATAACTGGAGAGGGCAAATTATCCTAAACAACCAAGTCCAAAATTTCTTGGTGAACTCCATTGATAGTGAGGGAAAATGCAGCAGTCTTGTGAGTAATACATTTCAAAGGAGTGTTATCAATTGCAACCACAGAAATAGGTGATGACAAAGGTTTGGATTTCAATTTAAGGTTTTCCAAAAACCCTTTATCAATCACATTAAGTGTTGAACCACAATCCACAAATACCTGAAATTCAATCAAATCTCCCTGCATAGTAGTACTCCCAGAAAGAAATACTCCTGCAGAGCGTAAACAAGCTATACGGACATAACTGACCTTTTTTTTTTCTTTACTTAAACGACGCTCACAATACTTAATCAAATGATCAGCTTTACCACAATAAAGACATAAACCCTAGGCGAATCTCCGGTCTCTTTCCTGAGAGCGGAGTGACATTGTCCCCACCTCCATTGGTTCTCCGCTGTCAGAGCAGAATTTCTGGGAACTAGGACCTGACATAACAGGAGTTTTTACATCATTCACCCTGGACCTCAGTCTCCTGTCCACACGAAAAGCTAACTGCATAGCTTCCTGCAGAGTCTCAGGTGCAGGGAATGCAATTAGCAAATCCTTAACCCTTTCACTCAGACCAGCAAGAAATGAACATCTCAGCGCAGAATCATTCCATTTAACTTCTGAGGCCCATCTCCTGAAGTGTGTGCAATAATTTTCAACATCATCTCACCCCTGATTCAAACGTATAAGTTCTGATTCAGCAGATGAGATTCGATCAGGATCGTCATATAATAGCCCCATAGCAGAAAAAAATTCTTCAACAGAACTTAAACATGGATCATTAGGCTGGAGAGAAAAGGCCCAGCCCTGTGGTTCTTTGCGCAAAAATGACATAATAAAACCAATGCGCTGTGATTCATTCCCAGAGGATCTTGGTCTCAAACGAAGACATAACAAACAAGCATTTTTAAAGGAAAAAAAATCTCCTACCTTCGGTTCAACAAAATGCGCTCCAGGATAGCTACTCACGTGTTGCTGAAGCTCGGCCACCTCCAGAGATAATCCCTGCAGGCGTTGAGCCAAATACTGGACGGAAACCATACTGATCCCCTAATTTCTTTCCTTTAAGTTTTTTGGGCTGGACTTACTGTTATGATCTGCAACAAGAACTAAGGAAAGATAGGGGAAAGCTGTCCCTAGAGTAAGACTAAGCTGAATCCCTACGATGTAGCGGGCTGCCTGTTCCTAGTGAACAGACCCGCCTTTGTCCTCGGCTAGTCTGAACGAAAACCTATAGAATTAAGGGAGGGGTTCCTAAAAGAACTTAAGACTGGGACAAAAATGGGACACCTCCTAAACAGAAATTGTTGTAGAACACAAAAGACAAACTGACAAAAAGTACTAGAGGTCCCAGAGGACCAAGCAAACTGACAGAGATAGGCACCGAAGCACCAGGCTAGCAAAACAGTCAAACAACACTGAAGTCCAGCAAAGCCAGAAGGGTGGAGCTGGAATATGTAGGCAGATGGTCACGTGACCGCAAAACCCAAGAGAGAAAAAAATAACAGGAGGGTTCTAACAGAGACAAGCCATGAAGGATTTCATTATGATAAGTCTGTAGAAGGGACACATTAGGCCCTCATCTTCGCCTGTGGCAGCAGGGTTCTTCTTTGTGAAGCAAAAAGATGGCGGTCTACATCCCTGTTTAGATTTCCGGGAATTAAATTACAATCTGAGGTCCATACCATCTTCCTCCGATTCTTGATTTGTTCAGCCAGATTGTAGGAGCTAAGGTATTCTCCAAGTTGGATTTAAGGGGAGCCTACAATCTGGTTAGAATCAAAGAAGAGGACGAATAGAAAACAGCATTCAATACCCCTGAAGAGCATTTCAAGAGTCTGGTTATGCCTTTCGGTTTGACCAATGCACCTGCGGTATTCCAGCATTTCATAAATGATATTTTCCATCATTTGGTGGGGAGGTTTGTGGCGATATATCTGGATGATATTTTGGTTTACTCACCTGATTTTGAGGCACATCGGGGGCATTATAAACAGGTGTTCCAGATATTAAGGGATAACAAACTCTATGCCAAACTGGAAAAATGTGATTTTGCCGTTCAGGAGGTGCAGATTTGGGGGACTTGTCATTTTCGGGTTTTCCGATGGATCAACTTTTTCTGGGCTTTACTAATTTTTTCCGGAAATTCATCCAAAATTACTGAGTAATTGTAAAACCCCTTACTGACATGACTAAGAAGGGGTCTGATTCTTCCAAATGGTCAGAGGCCTCCCTCCAGGCTTTTCCTTCCTTAAAGAATTATTTTGCCACTGCACTTATACTCAGTCAACCCCATGTTTCCCAGCCTTTTATTGTGGAAGTTGATGCGTCGGATGTGGGGGTTGGGACTGTGTTGTCTCAGGGTCCGTCCCCTGGTAAATGGTGTCCACACCCATTCTTTTCTAAAAAATTGTATTTCTGTCAGCCTGCCATATCTCCTGTCAGCTAAATGTCTCAACCCTAGGCAAGCCAGATGGTCCCTGTTTTTTACTAGGTTCAGTTTTGTTGTCACTTTTCGTCCAGGGGTCAAAAATGTCAAAGCTAATGCTTTGTCCAGGAGCTTCCCTGGTGGCAGTGACCATAAGAACCCTGCCTCAATATTACAGAATGGGGTAGTCATTTCGGCATTATATCCTGAACTGGAGGGTGAGGTGTCAGAGGCTCAGGGGGACACCCCTGCCTCCTGCTCTCCAGGAAGGTTATTTGTACTATCCAATCTGCACCATAAGGTTATTAAAGAACATCATAACTCTGTGCTTGCTGGTCATCCAGGTGGTAAGGCAACCGTGGACCTCCTCTCTCGTCGTTTTTGGTGGCCGGGGTTGCATCGGGATGTGATTGAACACGTATCCGCTTGTAGTATTTGCATGCGTTCTAAGGTTTCGCATACCCGTCCGTCTGGTACTCTTCTTCTGCTACCTATCCATAGTTGGCCATGGACACACTTGTCCATGGATTTTATTACTGACCTACCGGTTTCTGCAGGAAAACCTGTGGTTTTGGTGGTTGTAGATAGGTTCAGTAAAATGGTTCACTTTGTCACATTACCTGCACTTCCAAATGCCAAGACTCTTGCACAGGTGTTCATAAATGAGATTGTGAAACTTCACGGGGTTCCCTCCGATGTGGTGTCAGATCGGGGGACAGAATTTTGTTTCTAAGTTCTGGAAGGCATTCTGTTCTCGACTGGGGGTGGCAGCTGTCCTTTTCCTCTGCATTCCACCCTCAGTCAAATGGACAGACCGAGCGTGTCAATCAGAATTTGGAGACCTACCTCAGGTGTTTCGTCTCTGAAAATCAGGAGGATTGGGCATCCTACTTACCGTTGGCAGAATTTGCCATTAATAATCATCGACAGCAATCCACTGGCAGGTCACCGCTCTTCGGTGCATACGGTTACACCCACAGTTTGGTACTGTTACGGATCCGGGTGGTGGAACCTCTGTGCTGCAGTGCAAGGAGGGACCAGAGGGGCGTAACTAGGTATCAACTTGGACTGACCAAGGTCGCACGGCGGCTCAATCAACTCCGTGAACAAGGGAAGGACCGAGCAGAGGGACCAGGTGCTACTCTGGGCCAGTCCTTGTATGAGAGCAGGTGACTCGGCAGGCAGGCTGACGAGTGATCCAGGTAGACAGACTGGCAGACACCATGGGTAACTGGCAGGAACCTCCAGGTAGGCTGGCTAGTAGGCATGGCAGGTAACTGGTACGTTCTCCGGGTAGGCAGTCAAGCCTGGCCCATAGACAGACTGGCGGGTTTGGACTGTAGGCAGACCGTCGGGCTGGAGAGTGTACTTGGCTGGCGGAGACAGGTAGTCAGGCTGGCGGACTGGACTGGTAGTCAGGCTGGCGGACTGGACTGGTAGTCAGGCTGGCGGACTGGACTGATAGTCAGACTAGCAGCGGGACCTGAGGCCTAAAGCAGAGTTTAGAATACAAAGCTACAACCTTGCATGGGCACCTCCATTTTGGAGGAGGTGCCTTTTATAAGAGAAGTCCTCCGGCCATTGGCCGGGGACTCCTTAGGACGGCGCGCGCGGCCCCTTTAAGAGGGAGCGCGCGCCCTAAGCTCAGTACCCGGGAAGACACTGGGCCAGGAGCGCGGCGGTAAGAGGGATGGCATCTCTGCCTGTCAGGGTGCAGAGACGCCGATGCTACAGTACCCCCCCCTTTACGCCCCCTCTTTTTTAGGCCTGAAAAAAAATTTTTAAGAAGAAGCGGGGCGTGGATGTTCTCCCTGGGTTCAAGTTCTCTCTTCTGGGCCAAACCCCTTCCAATCCACCAGAAGACAGGTTTTTCCTCTTACCCTCTTGGTGGCCAGAATGTTCTCTACCTCATAGACGTCCTCAGCGGAGACCGGAGCTGGGGAGGTACCTGGATCGTCAGAAAAAGAATTAAGAACAACTGGTTTGAGGAGAGATACGTGGAAGGAGTTGGGAATTCGTAAGGTGGCCGGGAGTTTTAACTTGTAGACAACTGGATTGATTTGCTTGAGGACTTCAAATGAACCGATGAACCGTGGATCCAACTTATAGGAGGGTATTTTGAGACGAACATGTTTGGAGGAGAGCCATACCTTGTCTCCCGGATGGAATTGAGGTGGGTCCAGACGTCTCTTGTTGGCATGTCTCTTCATCCGCTCGGAGGATTGAAGAAGTGCGAATCTAGTGTCCTCCCAAATGGTGGAAAATTCGCTGACTAGAGACTCCGCGACAGGGTTGTCCACTGAAGCGGAGACAGGAAAAGGAATCCGGGGATGTTGACCGTAGACCACAAAGAATGGTGACTTGGAAGAAGATTCGCTCTCATGGTTGTTAAAGGAGAACTCGGCCCATGGTAGGAGCTCTACCCAATCGGTATGGTGAGCGTTGATGAAGTGCCGAAGGAAGCTGGTAAGGATCTGGTTGATGCATTCCACTTGGCCAATGGACTGAGGATGATAAGCAGAGGAGAAATCCAAGGAGACATCCAGCAGCTTACAAATAGCTCTCCAGAAGCGCGAAGTAAACTGGACCCCGCGATCAGACACAATGTTGAGGGATAGGCCGTGGAGACGAAAGATGTGATGGATGAAGTCCTTAGCCAGCACAGATGCAGACGGGAGACCAGGCAGAGGGATAAAGTGGGCCATTTTAGAAAAGCGGTCAGCGACCACCCAAATGACAGTACAACCGGCAGAAACAGGGAGATCAGTAATAAAGTCCATAGCAATGTGTTGCCATGGGGCAGCAGGTATGGGAAGAGGCAGGAGACGGCCGGCTGGAAGATGTCTGGGAACCTTATTGCGGGCACAGGATGAACATGCCGTGACGAAGTCTACAACATCCTTGCTCAGGGAAGGCCACCAGTAATGCCGGGTAATGAGCAGGAAGGTCTTCCTCTGGCCAGCATGGCCGGCTAGTTTAGATGAATGACCCCAGTGAAGAATCTTCTTACGATCCGGAACCGCTACAAACATCTTACCGGGTGGGAGACGAGACAGGTCCAAGGGAGCCACATTCATCACTTTGGAGGAATCTATGATATGCATAGGCTCCTCCTCTTGATCGGAAGACAGGAAGGATCCGGGACAAAGTGTTGGCTTTAACGTTCTTGTCCACAGGGCGGTAATATAGGGTAAAGTTGAAACAGGAGAAGAACAAAGACCACCGGGCCTGACGCGGATTGAGTCTTTGGGCATTTTGTAGATATGCCAGGTTTTTGTGGTCAGTGTAGATGACCATCGGGTGCAGAGCCCCCTCTAACAGGTAATTCGACTCCTCCAGCGCCAATTTGATGGCTAGCAGTTCTCAGTCTCCTATGGAATAGTTGCGCTCGGACGAGGAGAAAAGCTAGGAGAAGAAGCCGCAGGTTACCATTTTCCCAGACGGAGATTTCTGGGTGAGCACCGCTCTGGCTCCGGAAGAGGAAGCATCAACCTCCAGAAAGAACTGTTTGTTGCAATCCGGATGGTGCAGCACCGAGGCAGAAGAGAAGGCTTGTTTTAAGGAGAGGAAGGCCTCCTCCGCTTCGGACGTCCATTCCTTAGGATTTGCTCCCTTACGGGTGAGCACTGAGATGGGTGCAGTCCGGGAAGAGAAATGTGGGATGAAGAGACGGTAATAGTTAGCGAAGCCCAGGAATCGCTGAATCGCCTTCAACCCCTCCGGTCGGGGCCACTTTAAGATGGCAGAGACCTTCTCGGGGTCCATCCGTAGATCAGTCTTAGAGATAATATAGCCCAGGAATGGAAGAGAGATCTGCTCGAAGAGGCATTTCTCAAATTTTGTGTATAGGTGATTCTGCCTGAGCCTAAGAAGGACCTGACGAACATCCCTCCGGTGTGTGGGTAGATCTGGAGAGAAGACCAAGATGTCGTCCAGGTACACCACCACGCATTAATATAAGAGGTCACGGAAGATGTCATTAACTAGTTCTTGGAAGACGGCTGGAGCATTACAGAGGCCGAAGGGCATCACACGGTATTCATAGTGGCCGTCCCAGGTATTGAATGCTGTCTTCCAATCGTCTCCTTGGCGGATCCGGACGAAGTTATACGCCCCATGAAGATCGAGCTGGGTGAAGATCTTCGTGCTTAAGGCGGTCGAACAGCTCAGAGATGAGTGGCAGGGGGTATTTATTTTTTATAGTAATCTGGTTGAGTCCCCTATAATCGATACAGAGGCGTAGTGAACCGTCTTTATTTTTTACGAAGAAGAATCCAGCTCCAGCCGGGGAGGTAGATTTCTGGATGAATCCCCTAGCCAGATTTTCTTCGATGTACTCCGACATGGCCCGGGTTTCGGCCAACGACAACGGGTAAATACGCCCACAGGGTGGAGTGGCACCGGGTACCAGATCGATAGGGCTATCATATGGCCTATGAGGTGGCCGTGTCTCTGCTTCCTTCTTGTCGAAGACATCTGCATAGTACTAGTAAGGTGCTGGTAGACCAGGAAAAGTAGCCGGAGTAGACAGAGGTCGAGCCGGGCGAACTGGAACAGGAAGGTCTCATGGCAATCCTGCCCCCAATGGAGCACCTCACCGGATCGCCAATTCAGAACAGGTTCATGTCTCTGTAGCCAGGGTAGACCTAGCAAAAAGGAGTGAGAGAGTCCGGATAGCACATGGAAGGAGATCCTCTCCGAGTGCAGCATTCCCACCTGAAGGGTTACAGGCTCTGTGACGAGCAAGATGGTCACCGGAAGGAGTCTTCCATCCACGGAAGCGACTGCCAATGGTACAGCCAGAGGTTTAGTGGGAATCTGATACTTCTCTACAAGGGACTGAGAAATGAGATTCCCAGCGGCTCCGGAATCCAGGTGGGTGGTTTCAAAGAAGCGGTTCTCTCCACAGGAAGTAGAAATGGATAAAGTCAAGAACGGAGAGGATTTACTCTTGCCTAGGACGACCTCTCCAAGTGGTCCTAGACACTGGAGTTTCCTGGCTTCACCAGACAGGAACGGATCATATGCTCCTTACTACCAAAGTAGAAACAGCTCCCCTCGGCTCGGCGTGTTTCTTGGCGAGACTTGACCATCTTGGTCTGGTCAATCTGCATGGGTTCCGGTGAGTGTGCCCGGGGAGTTGCTGTTTGGGAGGCAGGTTTCTGGAAAACAGAAGCAAGACGAGGAAATCTTCTCTCCCGGGTTGTCTCCTTAGCACGTTCTAGGAAACGGATTTCAATCCGGGTAGCTAGTGACACCAGGTCATCCAGGGTGGTAGGAATGTCCCGGCCGGCTAGCTCGTCCTTGATCTGTCCAGAAAGACCCTCCCAGAAGGTGGACACCAGGGCCTCGTTGTTCCAGGCAAGCTCAGAAGTGAGGGTACGGAACTGTATGGCATACTGGCCCACGGTGAGACTCCCTTGAAGGAGACAGAGCAATGAGGAGGCAGTAGAAGTCCTTCGTCCGGGCTCATCGAAGACCCTCCAGAAGGCAGTGAGGAAAGCTGGAAGATCGGACACCAGGGGATTCCCTCTCTCCCATAGAGGGTTTAGCCATGACAATGCTTCCCTGGTGAGGTGAGACATGATGAACGCCACCTTGGCCCGGTTGGAAGGAAACTGATGTGCCAGTAGTTCAAAGTGCAGCATGCACTGGTTCAGAAAACCGCGACATAAGACCAAATAGCTGTCTAAGGACACCAGGGACAAAATTGTAGACCTGCACAAGGATGGGATGGGCTACAGGACAATAGGCAAGCAGCTTGTTGAGAAGGCAACAACTATTGGCACAATTATTAGAAAATGGAAGAAACATAAGATGACTGTCAATCTTCCTCGATCTGTGGCTCCATGCAAGATTATTCTTTGTGGGGTAAATATGATTCTGAGAAAGGTCATGAATCAGCCCAGAACTACACAGGAGGACCTGGTCAATGACCTGAAGAGAACTTGGACCACAGTCTCAAACATTACCATTAGTAACACACTACGCCATCATGGATTAAAATCCTGCAGGACGCGCAAGGTCCCCCTGCTCATGCCAACACATGTCCAGGCCCGTTTGAAGTTAGCCAATGACCATTTGGATCATCCAGAGGAGGCATGGGAGAATATCATGTGGTCAGATGAGACCAAAATAGAACTTTTTGGTATCAACTCTAGTGACGAGCGAACTTGCTTGGATAAGGGGTTAACCGAGCACGCTCGGGAGTTATCTGAGTATCTTCGGCGTGCTCGTATATTATGTTTGAGTCCCTGAGTCTGCACTATATTGAAGGGAGGATGAATGGGGACATGTATCATGAGATTTTGGTCAACAACCTCCTTCCTTCAATCAGAGCATTGAAGATGGGTCGAGGCTGGGTCTTCCTGCATGATAATGACCCAAAATACACACCCAAGGCAACGAAGGAGTGGCTCTGTAAGAAGCATTTAAATTTCCTGGAGTGGCCTAGCCAGTCTCCAGACCTGAACACAATAGAAATTCTTTGGAGGGAGCTGAAACTCAATTTTTTTCAGCAACAGTCCCGATACCTGAAAAATATAGAAAAGATCTGTATGGAGGAGTGGGCCAAAATCCCTGCTGTAGTGTGTGAAAACTTGGTCAAGAACTACAGGAAACGTCTGACCTTTGTAATTGCAAACAAAGGTTTCTGAACCAAAAGTTAAGTTCTGTTTTACTATTGTATCAAACACTTAGTTCATGCAATAAAATGCAAATTACTTATGTAAAAATCATAGAATGTGATTTTCTGGATTTTTTTTTTAAGATTCTGTCTCTCACAGTTGAAGTGTACCTATAATAAAATGACAGACCTCTCCATTCTTTGTAGGTAGGAAAACTTGAAAAATCAGCAGTGTATCAAATACTTATTTTCCCCACTGTAAATGTACATTTTTAAAAATTTTTCATCAAAATTCAACTTGCTTCCAAAAAAATAACAAAATAAGAAATGCTAGTTAGGTACAAAAAAGGAAAAATATGCAAAAGAGTGCTCTATTGGTGTTTTATGTATATATGTAAAATTTGAATATTAAAACAGGTATGTTAGACCATCACAGTTAAACATCTGAATTTTACAGAATTTCATTTTAGATTTTTAGAAATCAATTAGTCCAATCTTTGACAATACCTCAGAACAGCCACTTGTGATAAATGAGCACATTTTCTGACACTGATTTCATTTTTTTTTCTATAAAAATATATTGTGCTGTCTTGATCCTGCTTTCTACTGCATTAAGAATGAAGAAAAAAAATGTGTAATTTTTATTCAAATGCAGCAGGACAGATGCCAGCTATACCATATCAATGATAAATCACATTTAGTCTGGCACTGCTGCTAGTACAATATAATTCACAGAAAACTATCCTTATCTTCATCAGTGGTGCAATTGTAATACATATTTCTGTCTGAAGTATTTGTCCAATATATTAGGATTTTCCTTTCCTATCTCTAAGCAGACCCATAAGTAGTGTTGAGCCACCCCCGTAGTGTTCGAGTTCGGTTCGGTTCGTCGAACACCCGTGTGTTCGCCGAACTGTTCGTCGAACTGTTCGTCGAACACCTTCGAACACCGTTAAAACCAATGGCAGGCAAACAAAAACACATAGAAACACATAGAAAACACCTTCAAAGGTGTCCAAAAGCTGACAAACTGCTCAGAAGACACAACTAACACATGGAAAAGTGACAAGTACATATAGTCATGCGAAAAGAAAAGAGGTGGAGGAGTAAAAGGAGGGGGAGACACAGATATAGGCATGTCATGCCCTTCTAAAATCCAAAAAGTGAGAAGCCGAGACGGCCAGTCCGCTCCTGCCCGTGCCACCTCCGTGTCGCCGGGTTTGTGCCAGAGCCGCGGTGAACCCTGACGGCCAGCCCCCCTCTCCCAATACTGGTGCCTGTCCGCTGGTGGGTCGAGAGAGCCCCCCTGTGGTGGAGGCAGCTCTAAGCTTTTTAATTTAAATTGTCCCTCTAATTTGAATGAATACACTTTAAATCCATTTACAAGGATCTATTGGAGGGCAAGTCTCATGCCAGCAGCCGCGTAATTCCAGCTCCAGTAGCGTCCACTAAAGCTGCTGCAGTTAAAAAGCTTTTATAAGGATCGAGCTCGGCTGTCCACCGCAAGGCATCCTAGTGCCAGTCCCAGCCCCTATGCCTTGGGGTGCCTCCTGATGCTCTTCACTAAGTATCCCGTGGTCCCGAAGCATTTCCTTTGAAAAAATTAAGTGTCCAAACTACAGGTGGTGTAGCTTGCTTAACAGCCGGGATAATCCGCTGACTAGCAGACACTGCTACTAGGCACAAAGTATTTCCTGGGCTAGATGCAGTTAAAAATTTGTAAGTAGATACTCTCGTTGGATGCTGAGAAAGCATTCCATAGAGTCTCCTGGCATGCCATATATGATTCTCTTAAAAAGCTTGGGGTAGGGGTCTAGGGGACCCTTTTATAGCCAAAATCACGGCCCTGTATCACAATACGTCACCTAGGCTGAAGATAAATGGAACTGTAGCACCGAGGGCTCGGTTGCTACAGACGTATTGCACCTCACCCAGAGGTGTGATATCTCACTCTCAGATAAGGATGGAGTGTGGATCAGGACCCGACACCTGCATGCATTACACCACATTGCCGTGGGGCAGGGCGACCAATATGCCCCTGAGATGGGCACGACAGTCCCTGTCCCTGGCTGGAGTGGGGGGAGGGAACACTGAGGAAGGGGAACCCTGCAGTGCAGGAGCAGGGAGGAAGCAGTTCCTGGGTGCATTGAGAAGGGAGTATAAAAGGTGGGCACCATCTTAGTTCAGTGCAGAGAAGTCTGAGCAGAAGTGGCAGGGAGCAGGGGCTCTGCATGAGCTCTGCTCCGGAGGCGGGCCTAGTAACAGAGGCCCAGGCCTGCAAGAGGGAGAAGGAAGGAAGAGGAGCGGAGAAGGCTCCAGGAACGAGGAATGAAGGGATCCCAGGGGTGCGGACGGGCGAGTCGCCACCGCACGCCCGAATCCACCTGCGTGGAGGGGTCAGGCCAAAGGGGGAGACCGGTCCCCGAACAAGTGGAGGCAGGAAACGACCCTCAGCTAGAAACCGGAGGCTCTGACATTTTATGTGGCGCAGCCCCTTGCTCCACCCGCTGGGAAGGCACCACATAGGGTCAGGGAAACTGGCGCCAAGTTTACCAAGAGGAGGCCCGAGGCAGCCGGACAGAAGTGTTGGTAAGAAAGGCCAGACAAAGGACACACAAAGGGGGTCCTGTGAAGCGCTCCAAAGTTATCTGGGAGTTGTCTGAGCCCCTCACCTGGTGAGCACAGTACGACGTGGGCAGCCGTTACCTGCAGACGTGGTCTGGATAATAAGAACTGTGAGTAAAGGCCCTGAACTGCATCACTGACTCCGTGTCGTTACTGCTGCTGCACTGCACCATCACCCCCATCCTCCGCATACACTGCCCTGAGGCTATACTCCTCCCGTGGGGAGTTATGCTACGCTCTGCTGCACCCACAACACCAGCCTTAGCGGTCTGCCCTGTAGCGGCGGTTCACTCTGACCGCAATCCACGGGTGGCGTAGTCGGACATTTAAACATCAAAACCACATAAATAGTTCCGCCACTGGTTTGACCGCCCTGAGCCACGGAACCGGATCGCCGCCACGAAGACTACAACCACCAGCATCCACCAAAAAGGGTCCGGCTCCGGGTGTCCCAAGGCCCAGGGGGTGCGTCAGAACATTTTCATCACCTTTCACAATCACCAATGGGACAAGGCAGGGATGTCCTCTGTCCCCTCTCTTATACATCCTAGTGACGGAGCACCTGCTCTCATCAATTCGCCATAACCCCAATATTAGGTGGATTGAGGTGGGAGGCACCGAGTACAAGTGCTCTCTATTTGCTGATGATGTCCTAGTATATATCACTCAATCACATATATCCATCCCTGCTGTTATGGCTGAAATAGATCACTTTGTTACATGGTAAAATTTTAAAATCAATGCAGCGAAGTCTGAGGCCCTCGATGTCTCCCTCCCTAAATCCATATAGGATTCCATCCAGTCCAACTTTCCCTTTGCCTGGCCCTCATAGGGTATCAAATACTTAGGAATTCCTATTCATAGAGACCTCTCCCATCTATGTTATCTTAATTTTGGGCCCTTTATTGAACAATTCCATACAGACCACGGTTGGCAAGTTGGAACTGTGAGATTCACTACGTGCACCACTGGTATTTTGTGGAAAAGCACATGTAAGATTCTGCAACAGTCTCTGCTGATACTCCTGCATGCGTGCATCCCTTTCTATGGCAGGAATAATTTCTGCAAATTTACTTTTGTACCGGGGATCTAACAGTGTGGCAACCCAGTAGTCAGGATTATTTCTAATTCTCACAATTCGAGGGTCATGTTGCAGGTAGTGCAGCAAGAAGGCACTCATGTGTGTTGCGCATCCAGGAGCACCAAGTCCCTGTTGTGTTGGTGGCGAGGTAACAATCATGCTTCCTTCCTCTGTCCTCTCCCCCCAACCTCGCACAACAGAAATGTGATCAAGGTCTCCCTCATCTGATGAGTCTTCCATCAGTTCGTCCTCCACTTCTTCCTGGGCTCCTGCACCTTCCTCACTAGT
Organism: Phyllobates terribilis; assembly: GCF_046119375.1. NCBI lineage: Eukaryota > Metazoa > Chordata > Amphibia > Anura > Dendrobatidae > Phyllobates > Phyllobates terribilis. The sequence goes on from NW_027362767.1 coordinate 105,483,326, forward strand.
TTGGCTGCTACCATGCGCCCTGGTAAAATCATCTCCCCCACCCTCACATGCCTGCCGCCCTGGTGCTGCCGACCGTCTGGACCTTGCAGATGTTAGCCCTTCCACATACAACTCCTCCTCCTCTACTTCCTCCACCTCCTCTTGTGCCACCACCTGACTCCGAATTCTGTTTAACATGTGCTCCAGCATGTAAATCACCGGAATAGTCATGCTGATAATGGCATCGTCAGCACTAAACATCTTCGTCGCCATTTCAAAACTGTGCAGAAGGGTGCATAGGTCCCTGATCTGAGACCACTCCTCCAGCGTGATTTGCCCCACCTCTGAATCTCGTTGGCCCAGGCTATACGTCAGAACGTATTGCACCAGGGCTTGTCTGTGCTGCCACAGTCGCTGCAACATGTGCAGAGTTGAATTCCACCGGGTAGGCACATCGCATTTTAGCCGGTGAAGTGGCAGGCCCAACGACTTCTGTAGAGATGTAAGTCGCTGAGCTGCGGGATGCGAACGGCGGAAGTGAGCACACAGCGACCGTGCCCTCTGCAGAAGGCCATCTAGTCTGGGATAGTGGGCTAAAAATTGCTGGACAACCAGGTTCAACACGTGAGCCATACAAGGCACGTGTGTGACATTGCCCCGGCGAAGGGCCGCACCCAGGTTTGCAGCATTGTCGCACACGGCCTTCCCTGGTTTCAGGTCCAGTGGAGACAACCATTCATGAAATTGTTTCTCCAGAGCTGACCACAACTCCTCAGCTGTGTGACTCACATTTCCCAGACATTTCAATGTAAAAACCGCCTGATGACGTTGAGCCCTACTGCCAGCATAGTAAGGAGGTGTGCAGGATCCCTTCTGCGCAGTTAGAAAGCTTGTGGCATGACCAGACAGGCTTTGGGTGCAGGTGGAAGACCGAGAGGAGGTTGAGGAGGCAGAAGCAGTGGAGGAAAAATGACATAAAGAGGATTGACGCACAACTCGTGGGGACGGCAAGACTTGGACAGCAGCCCCTTGTCCTGCTGTCACCATAGTTACCCAGTGCCCAGTCAGCGACATGTAACGCCCCTGTCCATGCCTACTCGTCCAAGTGTCTGTGGTGAAATGCACCCTGTCACACACAGAGTTTCTCAAAGAAGCGGTGATGTTGTGTGCGACATGCTGGTGGAGCGCAGGCACACCTTTCTTTGAGAAGTAGTGCCGACTGGGCATCTGGTACTGGGGCACTGCGACGGACATAAGGTCTCGAAAATCCTCTGTGTCCACCAGGCGGAAAGGCAGCATTTCTGTAGCCAAGAGCTTGCAGATGGTGAAATTCAACCTCTTAGCTTTCTCATGGCTAGGAGGAAATGGTCTTTTACTTGTCCACATCTGAGGGACCGAGGGCTGGCTATTGTGCTTAGACGGGGTTGATAAGGGTGTCCCCGGCAAACTGCCGGTCTGTGAGGAAGATGCAGGCGGACATGTTAGGTTGCCTTGATCCAAAGGTGGTGCTATCGATGTCGGACAGCGCTCAAGACCAGCTGGTGTTACCACCTCCAAAGAAAATGATGACCTGCCAATCACGCTGGCTGTTGCGGGTAAAGAGGTGGCAGGTCTGCGCCCCAAAACAGGTGTGACTGCTGTCCCCCCAGTCACAGAGGATGAAGAGGCCGCGGATGCACAAGATATGGCAGACGGTGGTTGGCCCGGCCGGCTAGACCGCATTGTAGCACACTGAGCTTCCCACTGCAACTTATGCTTCATGTCCATGTGCCGGTTCATGCATGAAGTACTCAAACTATGTATTTTTTGGCCTCTACTTAGCTTTTGCTGACAAATGTTACAGATAACACGAGTTGGGTCATCTTTATCGATCTGAAAAAATGCCCAGGCTATGCAAGGCTTAGCACCCATGCGACCTGAAGAGCCACCACGACTTGTGGTGAGAGGCAGAGTTGTGTTTGAGGATGCAGTTGTTGACGTGCTTCCAGTACTACGTCTCTGTCCAGGAAGGCGCAACCTGACCTCGTCGTCACTAGCATCTTCCTCCACCTCCTCTGCTGACCTCATCTCTTGGCTGACTGTGGGTTGACAGTAAGTGGGATCTCCGACCTCATCATCATCACCCTGTGCGTTATCACACCCGTCGTCCTCAGAGCCAACCTGTTCCTGCCCTGACAAAAAACTAAAGTTGTCGCTCCAATCAGGTATTTGAGTCTTATCATCGTCTTCCTCATTGTCTCCACCAACAGGAGTTACAGTTTGGGAATGAGGGTCTACATTATGGTCAGAACCTTCTGCGTCTGGTCCTGGATCCGACTCATAAAGATTCTGGGCATCAGTGCAGATCATTTCCTCGTCTGGATTCACAGAAGCGCTGGAGTCGACCTCTGATTCCCAGGCTATAGTATGAGTAAACAGCTCTGCAGACTCAACCATCTGTTCTACCTCATACTCAGACGGGCAGCTGGAGATTTGGGAGCTGTGAGGAAGCAAGTGCGATTTGGGTGACACCTTTGAGGACTGGAGTATTTGTGATGTTGAAGTTGATGTGGAGGAGAGCCCACTTAAAGGAGCACTTGATATCCGTTGAAGCACCTGCTGTTTTTGTGCCTCATCTGGAATTTGTAGCGATTGGCGTGGCCGTAAGAAAGGGATCTTATCACATTGTCTGCTAAAAGAAGTAGACATTTTAGTTTGGCTGGAAGATGGTCTTTCTTCTGCACCTACCCCACGGACACAACCTTTTTTCCCCTTCCCAACACGCCTATTCCCCTTTCCACCAGCAGCAGGCCTTTTTCCACTCATTTTGGTGGTTAACTAATTCACAACTCTGGAGTTGTTTGCACAAAAAAACAATGGATGGTAACCGAGCAGAGCTGAGTGGCCAAACTGTGGTATTAGGCCAAAACTATTGGCTGGGTTAGATGCAGAAAAAAATTATTTTTAATTTGCAACCTGATGGAGGTCAGTATAGATGGACTAATAGACCAAGTCCCACACACTGCTAGAAGCCCAAATATTTTTTCAGAGCTAGATGCAGAAAAAAATTATATTCAGTTTGCAACCTGATGGAGGTCAGTATAGATGGACTAATAGAATGATGCTATGCCCAAAAGATTTTACTTCACTAGGTGCAGTAAAAAAATTGGCATTCTATACACAGGTGGTATATCTTGCAACACAGATAGGCTACTCCACTGACTAACACACTCTGCAATAGGCCAAAAAGGATTAGCTTTGCTAGATTCAGCCAAATGCTGTGAAAAAAACTTGCACAGCACTGGCACAGACCTGCCTGGCAAAAACTGATAGGAACTGATGTAACCTAGTCCTGAAAAGGACTCCAATTACAATTAGTCTTTACTCCCACAATCTATCTATTTAAGAGCACAGACCTGCCTGATAAAAGTCGTAGAAAATGCTGTAACCTAGTCCTTAAAAGGACTGCAATCACAACTATTCCCTACTCCCAAGCTATCTGTAGATTTGTGCGAAAATTGGCTTGAAATTAACAAGGTATAGCGCACACAGCAACAGCGGTGCCGTCTAACACGCAGCTGCAGCAGTGAGAAAATGGTGGCGACGGGGAAAATGGCTTGGTCTTATAGGGCAAGGACATGTGACATACACTGCCAATCACACATGCCCTTGCTTGTGTGAAAAAAAGCACTTCGCTCCGTGTGTGCGCTGCTGATAGGCTGACAGATTGCACCTCCCCACTGCAAATGCGGGAAAGAGAAAAAAAAATGGAGATCTTCATTGTTCCTGCAGAGATCCATCCCCTGCCCCTCCCCCCGCCCCGCTGTACACTCAAACTGCGTATTAACATTAATTTTCATCATTACTGAGAAAAAATCCAGTTATGATTTTGGTGCACGAACAGTTATCGAACATAACCTCGAACAGCCGAATTTTTCTCAAATTGTTCGTGTTCGCCGACCGGCTCGAACACCGCCCAAAACAGCTCGAATTTGAGATTGGCGAACAGTTCGAGTAGAACAACGCTCATCTCTACCCATAAGTTCTGATATATTTTCACTATTGTGAAATCACCTTAAAATGGGTGCTGCATTCCCTGCTTAGACTACTACAGAATATAGGCTATGATTGTCGCTACTAATTGGCCATGCTATACCATGCAATGGGATAATTGCAAGGCAGTTATCTGAAATGTTACACATGAGGCCTTATCAGCCTTCTGTTACTGATCCAAATTTCTGCACTGTATGCAAAAATAACGGGCATTTTATTTATCGATTCCCACGAATCAAGTTAAAAACATTTTGAATTCCTTTGGACCTGCAAATTTAATAAAATTCTACTCAAATTTGATTTACATCAAATTGATTCAATCATGTCTACATACCATCACTGTAGAATGTTAGTGCGCCCACTCTGCCTCTATTTAGTATGTAAAGTTACCAGCAATTGTGTCAAGTACTGTAGAACATCAATCAAGTCAGGAAAGAAAGAAACCTTAACTAGATTTTGCTTGAACCACAATGGAGTTTGTTTATGAAAACCTCATTCAGCTATGGAGAATGTACAGATTAGGATACACAAACCCATTTCCCAAAAATTTGGGTAACTGTGTAAATTGTAAATAAAACAAGGTGAAAGTTAGACATTTTTCCATTTCATTTGAAAAAGATTAACTAATTTAGAAATTGATGGCAGTTACACATGTAAAATAAGGTTGGCACAAGGGTTAACAAAAGAATGGAAAACAAAGTGATGCAAATAATAAAAAAACATTTGGAGAATCAATTTTCAACTTAATTACATAACTGTGTATAAAAAAACCATGTAAGAAAGGCAGAGTTTCTCAGATGAAAAGATGGTCAAAGATTCATTGATCTATGAACAAGTGGTGTCTTCAAATTGTAGAAAATTTTCAGAAAAATGTTCTCTAATATAAAATTGCAAAAGATTTAATTATCCCACCATCTAAAGTACATAATATCATCAAAAGATTCAGAGATTCTGGAGATTACCTCATCGAGTTGTCCTACATTTCAAGGTTTAGTTATACATAAAAATATACTAAGACAATATAAAATGCTTATCTACAGTCATATGAAAAAGTTTGGGCACCCCTATTAATCTTAAGCTTAATGTTTTATAAAAATTGGTGTTTTTGCAACAGCTATTTCAGTTTGATATATGTAATAACTGTTGGACACAGTAATGTTTCTGCCTTGAAATGAGGTTTATTGTACTAACAGAAAATGTGCAATCTGCATTCAAACAAAATTTGACAGGTGCATAAGTATGGGCACCCTTATCATTTTCTTGTTTTAAATACTCCTACCTACTTTTTACTGACTTACTAAAGCACTTTTTTTGGTTTTGTAACCTCATTGAGCTTTGAACTTCATAGCCAGGTGTATGCAATCATGAGAAAAGCTACTTAAAGTGGCCACTTGCAAGTTGTTCTCCTGTTTGAATCTCCTCTGAACAGTGGCATTATGGGCTCCTCAAAACAACTGTCAAATGATCTGAAAACAACGATTATTCAACATAGTTGTTCAGGGGAAGGATACAAGAAGCTGTCTCAGAGATTTAACCTGTCAGTTTCCACTGTGAGGAACATAGTAAGGAAATGGAAGAACACAGGGACAGTTCTTGTTAAGGCCAGAAGTGGCAGGCCAAGAAAAACATCAGAAAGGCAGAGAAGAAGAATGGTGAGATCAGTCAAGGACAATCCTTAGACCACCTCCAGAGAGCTGCAGCATCAACTTGCTGCAGATGGTGCATCGGTCAACTATACAACGCAGTTTGCACAAGGAGAAGCTGTGTGGGAGAGTGATGCGAAAGAAGCCGTTTCTGCAAGCACGCCACAAACAGAGTCGGCTGAGGTATGCAAAAGCACAAGAAACCAAGATTGAGTTGTTTGATCATACAAAAAGGCGTTATGCATGGCGGCAAAAAAACACAGCATTCTAAGAAAAACACTTGCTACCCACAGTAAAATTTGGTGGAGGTTCCATCATGCTTTGGGGCTGTGTGGCCAATGCCGGCACCGGGAATCTTGTTAAAGTTGAGGGACGCATGGATTCCACTCAGTATCAGCAGATTCTTGACAATAATGTTCAAGAATCAGTGATAAAGTTGAAGTTACGCAGGAGATGGATCTTTCAGCAAGACAATGATCCAAAACACCGCTCCAAATCTACTCAGGCATTCATGCAGAGGAACAATTACAATGTTCTGGAATGGCCATCCCAGTCCCCAGACCTGAATATCATTGAACATCTGTGGGATCATTTGAAGAGGGCTGTCCATGCTCGGCGACCATCAAACTTAACTGAACTGGAATTGTTTTGTAAAGAGGAATGGTTTAAAATACCTTCATCCAGGATCCAGGAACTCATTAAAAGCTACAGGAAGCGACTAGAGGCTGTTATTTTTGCAAAAGGAGGATCTACTAAATATTAATGTCACTTTTCTGGTGGGGTGCCCATACTTATGCACCTGTCAAATTTTGTTTGAATGCAGATTGCACATTTTCTGTTAGTACAATAAACCTCATTTCAAGGCAGAAACATTACAGTGTCCAACAGTTATTACATATATCAAACTGAAATTGCTGTTGCAAATACACCAATTTTTATAAAACATTAAGCTTAAGATTAATAGGGGTGCCCAAACTTTTTCATATGACTGTATGAGATACTATTGTTTGGTTTTTTTTATTGTGTTTCTTTATAGGGATTCTAAATAACTCTTGCGATGTCATCTATTTACATTGTTACTGATGTTAATTTCCTGGAGATTCATTACTTTAATATGATGTATATCCATTTGTTTAGTTGTTGATGAAAGCTCGAGTTGGGCTGAAACAAATCCTAATATGGAACCTTGTGGTTGAAATAAATAAGAAGTTGCATTGAAGTTGTAATTGCCCGGAATTCCTTTGAATTCCATTATTTGATTGCCTTCATGGTCACCACCGGAAAAGCAGAGTGCCAATCATTTTGATATATTGTTTCAAGATATGTAAGCTGCCCATGCCATAGGCACTAATGCAACCCCATACAATCAGAGATGCAGTCTTTTAAACTGTGCGCTAACAAGTTGGACGGTCTCTCTCCTCTTGAGACTGCAGGACACAGAATCCATGATTTCCTTAAAGAATGTCAAATTTTGGTTTATGTGATCACAGAACTGTTTACCATTTTGCCTCAGCCAATTTTAATTGAGCTTTGTCCTAGAGAAGACGGCAGCATTTCTGGATTGTGGATATATGGCTTCTCCTTTACATGTTAGAGATTTAACTTGCATCTGTGGATTGCACCACGAACTGTGCTTTCTGGTAGTATTCCTGAGCCCATGTAGCAATTTGCATGTCCGAACCATGCCAGGTTTTATTGCTGTGATGCGAGAGAGCCTGTAGATCACAAGCATTGAATATTGACTCTTGTGGACATGCATTTCACTAGAATCTCTGAATCCTTTGAAGATATTATGTATTGTAGATGGTGGGACATTAAAAGTCTTTGCAATTTTATATGTTGAGGAACAATTTTCTGAATTTTTTAAAGTTTTTAAATGCAGTAGTTCACAGATTGGTGAAGCTCTGACCATGTTTGCTTCTGAAAGACCCTGCCTCTCTGATATGCTCTTTATATAGACAGTAATGTGATATACTTGAAAACTTCCCAAAATGTTTCACCGTGACCAGCTCCATCAGGAGTTTGAGGCTAATAAGGTAATTTGTCAGCAGACACAAGACTCTTAGATTTGCCAAATCTTGCAACACAGACTGAATTCTACACGTGCAATAATTAGACATAGATAGATTAAACCAATGGCATAATTTATACGTAATCCATGGGCCATGCTCCTCCCATTAAGCTTCATCCACTATTTTAGCACACAATCAATGCTTAAGCAAGAAAATGGGACTTTTTACACCAGAACACTATCTCAGGGCCCAACATTAATTTCCTCCAAGAAGGTTGCCTAGATGCAGCTTCCACCACAGAATGAGAGCTGATGGATGGGGGTTAGACAAGCCAGACTATTGCTAGGAAAAAATATTTTGATCAGACAATATATTTTAAATTTAAGTCCCCTTTAATAGTAATTACATATAATGATGGATAATAGTCATGCCTATTTAATAAATTGTATAGTTCATATTTTTTTTACAGATTATTTCAGTCTCATTGGTAGAATACGTACATATTATAGCCTAGCACTCATAAATTTTCATTTCTTTGGTATTTAAGCTTATCAGAGGAAAAAAAGGAAAGAAAAAAAGAAAACTACTTAATTCCATTCATTAGCATTTTGTATGACATCTGCTAGATTGTGACATTTTCACAGTTTCCATCATTAGAATAGGTATGTAAACTTGCACTGACATAAAGGATTTCTTAAGATTAAAAATAGAATATTGAAATGATTATGTAAACTACAGCTTGAAAACTTTTCACAAGTCATTTACATAGTCTTTCTTCTCTCCCTCTGCTTCTGAGGAATATTTCTGGTAAAACATTAAATGCCCTTGTTATTCTGCTAGAAAACAAAATAAAATCTGCATAATTCCCTGACAAGTGTGTGCTGCATACGTTCTATATGGGAATATTTGCTTAGACTGTGCAATTTAAGTAGATCAGCTTTAAACATATTTAAGCTGACAAAACCTATTGATATAGCAATGCATTAAGTTTGACAGATATTTATGTTTTAAAAAGCTTTCCGATGTACTGAAATGTAAATTGTGCATTGATAGTATAAGCAATCCTATATTTGTGCTTGTTTTGCAAGTACAAAACTATAAAGTATAGATTTTGAAATTTAAAAACATTTTAATAAAAATTCACTGATGCTCTGTAGAATTAAGATTTGTGAACTGTGAAGGCCAGGACAGTAAATCTGAGGAACACTACCTGTGTAATACATGTGAATGAAAAGTATATCTGAGGTCATCACCAGTTAAAGCCCAGGCAGAACGAATGGTAATAATAAGAGTGTCCGAGGTTCTGCTTATTAAAAGCAAGGGATGTGCTACAGTGGTTTGTGAAAGTGCTCACCCCCTTGGCTTTTTACCTATTTTGTTACATTACAAGCTGTGTTTAAAAAATTTGTAATCCGATTTGTGTGTGATGCATCAGCACTAAATAGTCTAAGTTGGTGAAATGAAGTGAGAAAAATATAGGCATAAATTAAATTTATGGGATCACATAACTAAAATTGGCATGTGCATATGTATTCAATCCTTTTTGCTATGAAGCCTATGAAGCCTTTAAAAATTTCTGGTGCAAGCAATTAAGTCACATGCTTAGTGATAGGAAGTCTAACTGTGTGCACACCTTTTCTGAAAGGCCAAAGAGATTGCAACACCATTAAGCAAGAGGCACCACTAACCGAACAACACCATGAGGACCAAGGATATCTCCAAACAAGTCAGGGACAAAGTTGTTGAGAAGTACAAGTCAGGGTAAGGATATGACCCCCAGAGCACAATCAAATCCATTATCATCAAATGGAAAGAACATGGTACCACAACAAACCTGCCAACAGAGGGCCGCCCACCAAAACTGTCAGCCCAGGTAAGGAGGCCATTAAATAGAGAGGAAGCACAGAGACCAAAGGTAACCTTGAAGGAGCCGCAGAGTTCCCAAGCAGAGACTGGAGTATCTGTCCATACGACCACAATAAGCTCCATAGAAGTGGCCTTTATGATAGAGTGAGCAAAAAAAGCCTTTACTTACACAAAAAAATTGTAAGGTTTGCTTGGAGTTTGCCAAAACACATGTGGAAGACTCCCCAAATGTATGGAGAAAGGTGCTGTGGTCAGATGAGACCAAAATTGAACTTTTTTGCCACCAAGGTAAACGCTCTGTCTGGTGCCAAATCAACACAGCTCATCACCACAAGAACACCATCCCCACAGTGAAACATGGTGATGGCAGCATCATGCTGTGGGGATTTTTTCAGCAACAGGGAGAGGGAAAATGGTCCAAGTAGAGGGGAAGATGGATGAGTAAAACCTTTCTATCTATAAGCTTTGACTGAGCACTCCGCCTCTAGGCCCGTGGCGTTTTTAATTACAGCAGGAACTTGCTTTCCCATACACAAGCAGGCTTATGTCTCTTAGAGAAGAGTTCACATTGGTAGGTTCCTGGTATGACGAGAAACGCTTTAACGTGGCTACCAGGTACACATGAATTGGCCAATTTATGCCCTAAGATTTCTCATTTATTTCTATTTTCATGACCAGCAATGCTATTCAAATTTCATATATTTCATGTTTGCATACTTAGCATTGCAGTGTGCTACTTTGTTTGTTTGTCATTGATTTGAGACTGGGATAGAGGTTCACCTTCCAACAAGACAATAACCCAAAGCATACTGCATGTGGTTGAAGGGGAAACGTGGAAATGATTTTGAGTGGCCTAATCAAAGCCCAGACCTTAATCCAATTGAGAATCTGTGGTCAGACTTGAAGATTGCTGTACATGAGAGGAAACCATCTTACTTGAAAGAGGTGGAGCAGTGTTGCCTTTAGGAATGGGCAAAAATCCCACTGGCAAGATATGGAAAGCTCAAAGAGACTTATCCAAAGTGTCTTGCAGCTGTAATTGCTACAAAGAAGGCTCTGCAAAGTACTGACTTTTGGGGGGTGAATAGTTATGCACACTGAAGTTTTCAGTTATTTTAACCTATTTGTTGTTTGCATCACATAAAAAGAAAACCAAAAGTACACAGTTGTAGGCATGTTTTTTACATGAACTAATGCAAACTCTCCAAAGAAAACAGTGAAATTCCAGGTTGTAAGGTAGCAAAACACACAAAAAATGCCAGAGGGGTGAATACTTTTGCAAGCCACTGTATGTACCTCAATTGGTAATGTACAAGTAGTTGTTTGCACGGCTGGATCATGGGCTGACATGGCATAAAAGAGTCCTGTTTCTTTGTCAGTAGAGATCATTCTCATACAGATGGTGCAGCCAGGCAGAAGAAAAGCGATGCAGCAGCAAAGAATAGACTTTGCCATAGCTAGCTAGAAAGTGGGAGTAAGTAGCATTTGCTACAGTACATAAAGTAGCATAAGGTTTGGTTTTAGATATGCCACATCCTAACAGGGTGTACTATGGATTTGGCTCAGCTTGCCTAGTTGTGATCACGTCTACTAGCATTTTTACAGCTTCTGTCAGTGAAAATTAAGAGAATCAGATGAAAAATCTTGTTGGCTTGTAGCCACAAATATTCAAATTTCATATTTGCGGTTATGTAACAACTGATCGAAGCAGAATGAAAAGTAAGAGAAGCCAGAAAAAAAGCTTGTTGGTATGTAACTACAAGTGTGAAAATTGCAAATGAATATTTAGAAAAGCAGGAAAATAAATTGGTTAGCAAGGTGCCTGTGAAGAATATTCAAGTCAATGTCAATCATTGTGCCCTGTTTGGCGAGGATTATATAGATCTTCAATGCACAGTGTAATTCAACACTCCTGCAAGAAAGGGGGCCGAGAGGCAGGGAGTGACATACCTCACAGCAGCTGTGAGCTGCACAGGATGACCCCCTGTGGACTCCAAGCCATGCGGTTCTTTGTGTCAGATATTATAATTCAACACTGAGTTATGGGAATACGATACATCCCAGTGATAAACCAAGTAGATTTTTGGAAACCCAAGAGAATGGGGAATGTCACCCTGGCTTTCAGCACAGTCCAGCGCGTAGAGAAAGGTAGATACATGGCACAGCCTTGTGGGAGCCCCTAGGATCCCAGTGCTTGGTATCCATGCTTAGCAGGGGCCCAGCTGGATCTGATGACACCAGAACCAGCTCCCTAGGAACCTCCATTAAGGAGGTATAGCTCATTTTAGTTTTTGGGGGTTTTTAGCTGAGGGAGACCAGGGGTGGAGATTTTGGTTCAGCCAGGAGGCTGGAGTGGGAGTGACCCAGAGGGGTTAAGAGCCCAGCTGCCCTGGCTCCAAAGCCCAGCTGCCATGGCTCCATTGTCTTTGTCCCGGGGATGTCATGAGGATAGATTGTGTGGGCGAAGTCCTGCAACAAAGAAAGAGGGCCCCACAAGCCTCCCATGTAGGAGCCCTTCTCTCAAAAGCCAGGCCTTCCATCTGACTGGTAAATGACTCTTAATAACTTCTTTATATCTTTTATACCCCTACTATTGTGTTTGCAACTCTGACCATTGTGTATATATAACCCTTATGTATATATTGTATTGTCTAGTGTGCCCCTAAGCCAATTAAATATATAATTTAACCTTGGGATGCTCTTTTATCTCGATCCACGAACTCTCAAGTCCGTTGTTTGGTCGAACAAACGCGCTACCGGGCAGGTTTCTACCCCGATATAATTCCCTTATATCTAATAGAAACTGGTGGTAGCTCTCCCAGGCCAACCAGGCTCTGCATCACTGGAGCTAGTAAAGGAGCCTCTCAGCCTGCCAGGGGTGTGAGCAAGTGTGGTGCCATGTCAGTGACTGAGTGGGCCACCTCTTCTCACTCCCTGGTGTCTTCCTGTACCCGTGTGGACAGGGGGTGTCTGTGCAGAACTGTACCAATCGGATCTTATGCGTCCTCGAGGGTGTGCAGAACGTCACGTTGGTGCAAAGGGTAGATCCGTGTCACTTGATTCATCTGACATAATAGCGATGTCAGGCGGGTGGCAGGGTGTGGATCCATCACAAGTGGTGGGATTCTGTGGGGTCTCTCTGCTGCCATTTCCTCACATTGGTAGCAGTGGTGGGATTCTGCGGGGTCTCTCTGCTGCCATTTCTTCAGCGCCCATTGCCCATGATGGGTGGATTTAGATTCCAAAGGAATGCTTCCAGAATCTGGTGCATAGCATTCCATTTACAGCAGGTTATAATCTCCAAAATATATTCTACTATGTTTTCCAGACACTTGTCATGAAGGGGTTGAATAATTCTGAGTCTGTAGTAGTCATCGAATGTGGAAATTTGTAATAAATTTTGGAGAAATCACTGGTTTTATCAGTTGTACCTATGTAGTAGAGGCGAGAGAGCCTTTAAGAGAACTCTTACATGATGCTTCAAAGATGGAGAGAGACTGCCATCTGCTGGCCAGACACAGTCAAGCGGAACCAAGATATACAAGAGAAGTTGAAGGGAGAGCAGATTTAGACGCTGGACCCGGTCAGGTGACTTCCAGGAAGGAGTTCCTGGAGATAAGAGGCCAGCGCGCCAAGCCTGAGGAGTTTTTGGCGCCAAGCAGCAGAGAGGAGCAGACGTGCTCCCTGCGTGCTGAGAAGCCCCGCGTGGCAGGCCTAAGCCAGAGGCCTGCAAGGTGCCACAGCCGGGCGCCGGTGGATGGGCTCCGGATCCCTCACAGATGTGACCCGAGTGCTGTTCCTACTGAGGAGAGTCGGAACCTGCTTGCGGTGCTGAGTGAGTTCGCGGAACCTGACGTCACCTGCCGACAGACGAGGTCTGGACCCCCCTATCCCCGGCTTGAGAGACTGCCTCCAACGGCCAGGAAGAGAGGAGTTGAGAGACTGCTGAGCCAGGAAAGTCACACCAGTGAAAGCAGAAGAGCTCCATACGTGAATAGGGCCATCACTTCTACTGTTCACTCACGGTACTGGGGCCAGTTGGGTTTAGGTACTCAGGTTGGGAGGGGGACAGTTGGGGCGGAAGAAGCTAAACTTGCTTTAATTGATTTTGTCCGGAAAAGACTTGCGGCCTAGTGGGAATAACCGGTGACCCCCAGCTAGAGCCATATACAGAGATAAAGAACTGACGTGGTGACTCCCCTGACTGGGTGCACCACATTACTTTGAGAGACTTCGTATTTTGCTAATATTTCAAATTACCGTTCAATACCCTTGTTGTTATCCCCTTGTTCAAAATACCAGTTTTATATATATATAAGCTGTTTATAATCATCTCCAACTGTCCCTGCCTTGTGTCTCTGTGATTTGCATTCCGGCACCTGCATTACACTGAGATAAATAAATTGCTCTTGTTTATTGCAAACAAAAGAAAAGTAGCAAAATTTGCTAATAAACCTAATTTGCAATAGGGGGTTGAATAATTTTGAAACTCTCGTATCACTTGAGAAGTAGAGGAAGGCGGCACTACAGTATGCAATTTACTTAGCAGAAACTTTTACTCTTTCCATACTGATTAAAAACATGGAACCGGGGAAGCGGGAAACCTGTGGATGACGGCCGTTTGAAGCCCATCCAGCGCTTCAACGGGTCTGGGACAGGTTTCCCATATTCCCGGTTCCATGTTTTTAATCGTGTATGGAAAGAATAAAAGTTTCTGCTAAGTAAATTGCATGCCAGAGTGCTGCCTTCCTCTACTTCTCATGTGATACAAGATTCTTTTGTTTCTGGCTGAGCACCTGCACATTACGGACTGGTCAGATTATGGACCATTGTTCCCTTATTAATTCCAAGGTAGGTGATCTGAACGTTACCGATCTTTGCTTTCATCTCCATTCATTCATAATTTTGAAACTCTACATTCATATTATATTTTCATACAGTGCAATTATCAATCTTCAGATATTCGGTTAAAATGTAGCAAAACTGTCTAAAATCTTGTTGCCCATAGTAATCATATTGCAGCTTTAACAATAACAATTCGTCCATTTGGGGGCCTTTAGGTCATAGTGTGGCACCCCAGGGGTCTGGTTACCACAGTAATAGAAATATTACGTCTGAGAGCAGGTGGGAGGTTTCTCTGCTCAGGAGCCCTAAGCATGCAACACCGCCCGCCCAGACCTGGGAGGGGAGGAATCTGCCCTTATAATCTGGGTCTGGGGCGGGATTAGGAGAGAGAGTCCCAGACAGAGACGCGGTCTGGTCTGGAGGACAGCAGACACAGGGAAAGGAAGAACCAGGAGCTCTGTAGGAGCAGGAGTGAGAGCCAGGGGCTGGAAGCCAGATAGCTCGCCCTGGCTGGAGACACTAATAACGGACACGGAGTCCGAAGCTGTGGGGACATCCAGGTCCAGCAGCAGAATCCAACCGGCAGGGGATTCCAGGTCCTCTGGCCATAGAAGCCCGGAGGCACGATCACAAGCAAGGGACCAACACCGCCGTCGTGGAGCGGAGGCTAACAGAAGGCCCCAAGTCACCGGCCATACGGGTGAGCACCACACGGTATACTCAGGGACGTGGGCTACTTCTACCCGCATACAGCAAGGTAGCCAGGAAAGAGTGCAGATTGACGGGGGGGCCTACAACTCCACCTGGCCAGGGGAGATCCTACTTGCTCACAGACTGACCAGGCCCCTACTGCTAGCCAGTACTCCCGGGAGGGTCTGCCTTATAACACCAGTAAAGACCCTGAACTGCACTGCACGGACTCTGAGTTATTCCTGCTGCGTTCGTGCACCATCACTCCCATCATTCACAGTAACTGCCTTAAGGCTGTACTCCTCCCATGGGGAGTCATCCCATTCTTAGCTGCACACATAACACCGGCCTCAGCGGTCTGCCTTGCAGCGGCAGTCCCCCACTGACCGCAATCCACGGGTGGCGTAGTCGGACTATCATCATACCAATAACCCTGCCTCTGATTTGACCACCCTGGGCACGGACCGGGTCAGCGCCACGGAGACTGCAACCCCCAGCGATCCGGCTCCGAGTATTCCCTGCACAACACAGGCCCAGGGGGCGCGTCAACAGCAATTATTTTATATTTTCATTGTCACATTAATGTTACATTTTTTGTCAACATAGCTGTATGAGGGCTTTTTTTTTTTACGGTTGAGTCACATTTATCAATGGCACCATTTTGAGGTACATGCAACTTTTATTGATGCTTCTGTGACGCCCAGCTGCACTTGGTATCACAGATCCTAGAAGAGTGCATTGATGGATTCCTCCACAAGAGGCCCCCATAAACATCCACACATCTCCACCTTCCACCTCAGACAAGCAGAGGGAGCCCGTTAGGGATATAAATAGGGAAGGTGGAGCTAGGCAGTTCAGTTCCTCTGGAGAGTTCAGCAAGTACAGACCTGAATACAGAGTCGAGCTCCGTCTAGTTCAGTCTGGCTTAGCAGTTGAGTCCAGTACAGTCTGAGAAGAGTTACCTCAGAGGACAGAGCCTGTTCCAGCTCCTGCAGTTGCTAGCCTGCAGTGGAGCTCATCCAGACTAAGACTCAGTTGTAGCTCAGAATAGTGAGCTTAAGGTGTACCGGCGCCATAAGATCGGTGAAGCGCGGCAAGCTGCCATTAGTGTGAGTAGCCTAGTGAGGGCCCGAGCGTGGCCGAAGGCGAGTGGAAAGTGAGTAGCAGTGGGGGGCAGAGGCGCTTACCCAGCTCACCCCGAAACATATACCGTACACCGGGTCCGAGCTTACCCGGATCTCTACGACCCAGTAAAGCATAACCGGAATCCCTGGAGAACTACAGGTCCCCGGTTCATCAGAGAGCTGATACGTAACAGAGCCGGGAGACACATAGGCCCTGTAAGCTGGGAGCGTGCACTCCAAGAGAAGGCCCTACCACAACATTAGCCGGTGCAGGACAGAGATAAAGTTAGGCCTAGCTCCAGGCAGGTCAAAAACTTACTACGCAGAGGCAAGAAACAGGAGGCCCTACACCCGCTCATTGGGGAGGAGACCTGATATGCATCCTTCACCCTACAGTGCTCCGGGACGTGCCTGAATTTCCATCAGTAAAAGGTACTGAAGTGACTATCGTGTGTGCTCCTATTCTTGCTCTGATCCGGCTGGGTCTCGCCTGTCCTGCATCCCCCCCTCTCCGTACCCTGCCCTGAGGCCTAGCTCCACCTGTGGGGAGCTATACCATCGAGCTGCCTTATCAGCGGCCTCAGTGGACTGCCGCAGCGCTGGTGATTCTCACCAGAAACCACAGGTGGCGTCACGAACTCTCATAAAATTAACAAACAATCCCCTTTTAAAAGCTGACCCCAGGGTACGGGCCCGGGAGCCGACCACCGTGACATCCCCAAAGGCCAGGCAAAGGCCCGGGTACCGAGTCATCCCCATCCCCTGGGCGAGTCACTTCATGGGGAGAAAAAAGCAGTGTTGCAATTGATTTTTTATGTTTTACTACTCTCAAACAAAAGAAAAAAAAATGTTTTGGGAAATTGCTCGCAGGATTACCTGGAAGCATGTCTTAAGGATGCTCCGCAGTACTGCACTGTGAGCAATGGACTCTTAGTAAAGACCATAAAAATTAGCACTAAATAAAATGTCCCATATCTCTGAAGCAGGGGAGCCGCTGGAACGAAAGAGCTAAAACCGGCCACTTTTGATCTGGCGACAGATAATCTTTATATAGTCATTGTCTTTTCTACAAACTTTGCATAAACCATTAGTACGAACAAATATTTTAAAAAAACTTTATATAATATCTTATTGAAGAAATATGCTTCTTTCTCTACTTATGAGCCACTCCTCTCTACTTGTGAGCCACTTATCTCCTCTCCACTGCTTCCTGAAATCATAATTCACTCAGAAAAATAGCTATAATCTAATCCATCCTTGGTCAAGATAAGAGAGACAGCTAGCTCATTGAGGTGTAATTTCAACCCCCGCATATATACGGCGCATGTCGAAAGCAGGTGTATGGAGCGGGCTCACGCAACGAGCCCGCCCCATATGGGGCAGGTGATGGTTGAGTATTACAGTCAGGACCTGCCCCTAACAATCGCGGGTGGAGCATTGACAGTGACATTTAACATGCGCCGACGTGCACACGTGTTATTACCTCCGCCCATCGGCGTGCCCATGAGGTGATCGCCGGTCGCCAACGGATTGTCATTACAGCCGGGGGCCAGCTTATGACCCCCGTGCTTGTTATTACAGAGCTCCTTTGAAACCCTGCATTTGGCAGGGCTTCAAAGGAGACTATTGCTATGATGTGGCATCAGATGATCGCACATTCAAGTCCCCTAAGGGGGCTAACAAGATCAGTAAAAAGTAAAAAAAAAAGTTTTAAAAATAAATAAATAATTAGAAGTTCAAGTAACCCTCATTTTCCCCCACTGAAAATAAACATATTTGAAAAATTAAAAAAATACACATATCTAGTATTTCCACATTCAGAAAAGTCCGATCTATGAAAATATAAAAATAATTAACCCAATCGGTAAACACCGTACATGGAAAAAATTCAAGAACGCCAAAATTACATTTTTTTTTGCTTACTGAAATTCCACAAAAAATGTTGTAACAAGCGATCAAACAGTCACATCTATTCCAAAATGATTATCTCACCCTTCAAAAAATAAGCTATGACACATCTACATCGGTAGAAAAATAAAAATATTAGAGGTCTCGGAAAATTGTAAATTAACCCAAAAAAGTTTTTTTTTTAAAACTTCTGATTTTTTTTCACCACTAAAATAATTTAAAAAAACTGGACATATTTGGTATTTTCAAAACTGTATTTATGAGGAGAATCATATTACATTGTTTTTAGGGAATTGTTTTTAAGATGTACATTATGTGGTAAAAATGACAGTCAGAATTGTGTTTTTTTTCACAATTTCACCGCACTTGTACTTGAAAACAGGAAAATAATTCCACTATGTGGTAAAATTAATGGTTCCATTCAAAAGTATAACTCGTCCCGCAAAAAACAAGGGGTTAAAGCTGCCTATTAAGGGGAAAGAGGGAAGGAGGAGCACTGTGAGAGGCAGAATATAAAGGAGAGGCACAAACATACACATCCTTGTGCTGCTGATTTGACGCGCCCCCTGGGACATATTCCTTTTTGAGGGGAATACCCGGCACCGGATCAGATGGGGGGGTTGTAGTCTCCGAGCGGCTGTGACCCGGTCCCGTGCCCAGGGCGTCAAGCTCAGTGTTATGTGGCAGTCCTACAGATGTATTAAGAGTTCTTTTGTGTCGACTACGCCACCCGTTGGGATGCGGTCACTGTGGCCGCCGCTGCAGCAGGGTCCGCTGAGGCTGATGGTGGGTGCGCAGCTTGGTGGGATAACCCCCAACGGGAGGGGTATAGCCTCAGAGGGGACAGGCGCAGAGGATGGGGGTTGTGGTGGTGTAGTGCAGACGGCAGTGAAGACAGAGTCGGGTTGTGCAGTTAAGGGTGTTTACTTACTGCAGATGTTGTACTGGTCACTCCAGCTGCTAGTGACCACCCGAGCCGTGCTGCGTCTACCAGGTCCTGGATCCAGCCAACCCCCAAACAAGTCCGGAGCGTGGCCCTGAGCTCTCTTTCTGTCCCGTTCTCTGGCCGTCCCCACCAGTAATCCACCTAGGTCCAGCTCCCTCGGGCCTTCTGTTGGGACACCCTTGGCCCTGGGTTCCCTGACCCTTCATGTGGTGTGCCTTCGGGGTGGATGTGATGGGTGACCGTGGCAAACGCTGCCCACGGTCTCCGGTCTCTGGCTGGGGAATGTTTTTACCCCCACCAGCTTGGGTTCCGGTACCCTGATGCCGACTCTTCACCCGGTGCTTTTAGTTGGGATCTCAGAGTCCTTCTCTGCTGTGCTCTGGGTCTCTCTCTTTTCTCCTCTCTCACTCTGGGTCTTGGTCTTTCTTCTCTCCTCTGCTCCTGACTTGTTCTCTGCAGCTGACTCTCTGCATCTGATCCTCTGCATCTGACCCTGATCTTTGTTGGTGCCCACCTTATATACTCCCTCTATGTGTGAGCTCAGGTGACCAGCACCCAATGAGCTCCTATCTTTACCCAGGCTGCTCCCCCTATCTGCCCCTACACTACTTGGGATGTACCACCCCCCTCCCACTCCAGCCAGGAACAGACTCGGTCGTACCTGCACATTTCTAAGTGGGAGTACCGTCGGCCTGTTCCCCGGAAATGGAATGTGTGTAGTGCATGCAGCCTACCGAGCTCAGTTCCACTCTCCATCCTTACCCGGGAGTGGAATATCACACCTCTAGGTTGAGGTGCAATACTCCTGTAGCAGCCGAATCCTCAGGGTGCTACATTCCCCCCTGGTAAATCACAGCACGTCCTCGGGCTGTAAGACAAAACACCAAAACATACAAAATTTTTTTTTTTTTCATAAACATATAAAACATATAAAACATTATATATATATAAAACTTTTCATATAAACATTCTCGTCGTCTCTTGTTTCAGGTTCCTCCTCCGGACACTGTGCAACGTGTGTCCGGGAAAAGTGCGACAGTCTCTTAGAAAAATGGTTTTCCTATAAAACCGGTAGGGGGCGCTTTAGGAAGCGCAACTATATACAGGGGAAGTTGGTCGCTCTCAGTCCTCGGCCAGTTAAGGAGGGAAAGGGGATGGCTGCTCACAGTCCTCAGCCTGTGGGATGAAGGGGTTAACGGGTAAACAGTTCACTCAGCTGGTCCCAACGGGGACTATATATATGTATCAACAGTTTCTTTGGTACCCGGTCGGGTAACTATTTACATCACTTCTCTGCCGCACTCAACGGCGTCTTCCTCCTGCTCTTTGCTTACAGCTGGTTGTTACTTCAGACCCGTCCGGGTCCTCTTGCTCCTCCTCCTCGCACCGCAACTCCTCCTCCGTCAGGCGGTGTACGTGGAGGGCATAAGGTCCTTTGGCACACTTGTGCCGGGTGAAGGTGACCTCGTCTCCGATGTAGAGGTCACGACCTCTGTGCCCCTCCGGCAGATGGGACTCCACGTCTCTGCGCGTGACAAAGACGTCGCCGTGGGTGTTGTTGTCTCGAATGAAGCCCCACCCATGCTGCAGATTAAACTTTATTACAGTCCCGGTGGTACGGGGACTGTGCGCTGCACGGGGGTCCCTCCTGGTCCGGCTCTTTTGCTCGGCGCTCCTTATTTGGGCCTGTTGTTCCCGGACCCGCCTCTCTCTCCGCTCCCTCGCGAACTCTTCGAGCTGTTGTCGGCAACACTCAGCGCTCTCTGCTGCAGCTGCCCTAGTTTCCTGAGTGAACCCCATTAGATCTTCTCCGGTGGGGTCCCACTCAAACTGCGCTTCCGCTAGCGGGGGCGAGATCCGTGCCACGGGCTTCGGAGCCGGAATCAGGGGTGCACACATGGCCCCAACCCTCCTCTGATGCTCCAGTTCGTAATACTTCTGGGGCCAGATGAAAGGCTGCCCGTCCGGCCACGTGTGCTGGGCAAACAAGTCCTCTCCCAGACGCGGCACCCTTGGTTTTACGGGTGCGGGCGCGGTGGTGGTGGCGCCCGGGTTGCCCAGGCCTTGCGGCCAGGCCTGGGGCACCTGGAAGGTGAAGGGCACCGTTAGGACGGCGGCGCCCTGGGCTACCTGGCCTTGCGGCCAGGCCGGAGGCTCCGCGGAGGTAGGGGGCGCTGTTGGTGATGCGACGCCCGGGAATTCTAGGCCCTGCGACCAGGCTGGTGGTACTTCCTGCTTGGTCACGCTCGGGGTCGAGACGTGTGACGTCACAGGGGTCGCGGCGGCGGCTTCCGGTTGGGGCCTAGTCTGCGTCGGTGACATGGCGTTTTCGGGCACAGCAGGGGGACTTTCGGGCTCTGCGACGGGGAGCTGGGGCAGGTAAGCGGTGTCACGGCTTGGGGTATAGGCGTCCCCTTTACCTGCCTCCATGCGTTCGGCTCCCTCCTCGGCGCCGTCTCCGGCCTTGGGTCCTCCCGCGCCATCCTCAGAGGCGGTCTCCTTCCTCATCTCGGCTGGCGTGCTCCGGGTCTTGGTTTCAGCTTGCTGGGCCATCTCCCGGCTCCATTCCGCCAATATCTCGCGCTGTACCCGGGCCATCCTCCGTGCGAGGCCCTCCAGGGCAGTCTGTGCACACTCCCGGTCTCGGGGGAGCTGTGCAAGGACCTCCACTAGGCCTAGTGGGGTCGTGGTGTCCAGCAGGCTCCTGACCAACGGGTCGGTGCTGCTCTGCTCTTCTTCCAGCAGGCTCCTGGCCAGCGGGCCGGTGCTGCTCTGCTCTCTGGACATCTCCGGGTAAGCTTCTCTGCTACTCCTCTCCAGACTTCTTGCCTCCGGGTGCGCTCGCTCCAGACTGCTCCAGGCGGCACCCATCTTTGTTCTCTCCTTTCGTCTCCTCCCACCTCGAGGGCGGTCCCGGGGCAACTTGGTGACTGTCAGCTCCAGGGGCTGTTCTTTCACGCTGACCGACACCTCTAGCATCACAGTCTCTGTTGGTGGGGGCGGTTTCCACTTTTGGCGCCATTTTCGGTCCTGGCCCACGATGGGAGGTGGCCTCTTGCCACCCTCTGGCACGCCCATAATGGCGTCCGCTCTTCCAAGGCGGGAAACCTTTGGAAATGGCGGGAATCGCTTCCCAGTGGCGGGAAACTCTGCAGATGGCGGGAAAACGCTGTTAATGGCGGACAACCGGCGGGAATCGACCTGTGATGGAGTCCGATGGCGGGGACCCTCCGGGACCGGCGGGAGACTTCTTTTTGAGGTAAACTTGCACTTTTCTTCAGGCACGCAGTACCCGGGTGTTGCGGGCACGTAATCCTGCCGACTACGCCAAAGTTGACGCGCCCCCTGGGACATATTCCTTTTTGAGGGGAATACCCGGCACCGGATCAGATGGGGGGTTGTAGTCTCCGAGCGGCTGTGACCCGGCCCGTGCCCAGGGCGTCAAGCTCAGTGTTATGTGGCAGTCCTACAGATGTATTAAGAGTTCTTTTGTGTCGACTACGCCACCCGTTGGGATGCGGTCACTGTGGCCGCCGCTGCAGCAGGGTCCGCTGAGGCTGATGGTGGGTGCGCAGCTTGGTGGGATAACCCCCAACGGGAGGGGTATAGCCTCAGAGGGGACAGGCGCAGAGGATGGGGGTTGTGGTGGTGTAGTGCAGACGGCAGTGAAGACAGAGTCGGGTTGTGCAGTTAAGGGTGTTTACTTACTGCAGATGTTGTACTGGTCACTCCAGCTGCTAGTGACCACCCGAGCCGTGCTGCGTCTACCAGGTCCTGGATCCAGCCAACCCCCAAACAAGTCCGGAGCGTGGCCCTGAGCTCTCTTTCTGTCCCGTTCTCTGGCCGTCCCCACCAGTAATCCACCTAGGTCCAGCTCCCTCGGGCCTTCTGTTGGGACACCCTTGGCCCTGGGTTCCCTGACCCTTCATGTGGTGTGCCTTCGGGGTGGATGTGATGGGTGACCGTGGCAAACGCTGCCCACGGTCTCCGGTCTCTGGCTGGGGAATGTTTTTACCCCCACCAGCTTGGGTTCCGGTACCCTGATGCCGACTCTTCACCCGGTGCTTTTAGTTGGGATCTCAGAGTCCTTCTCTGCTGTGCTCTGGGTCTCTCTCTTTTCTCCTCTCTCACTCTGGGTCTTGGTCTTTCTTCTCTCCTCTGCTCCTGACTTGTTCTCTGCAGCTGACTCTCTGCATCTGATCCTCTGCATCTGACCCTGATCTTTGTTGGTGCCCACCTTATATACTCCCTCTATGTGTGAGCTCAGGTGACCAGCACCCAATGAGCTCCTATCTTTACCCAGGCTGCTCCCCCTATCTGCCCCTACACTACTTGGGATGTACCACCCCCCTCCCACTCCAGCCAGGAACAGACTCGGTCGTACCTGCACATTTCTAAGTGGGAGTACCGTCGGCCTGTTCCCCGGAAATGGGATGTGTGTAGTGCATGCAGCCTACCGAGCTCAGTTCCACTCTCCATCCTTACCCGGGAGTGGAATATCACACCTCTAGGTTGAGGTGCAATACTCCTGTAGCAGCCGAATCCTCAGGGTGCTACAGATTTCTAGCAGGTGTTCTACCTAATCTCGGACCTGGATTCACAGCTACACCAGTAGTGCTGCTTTCTGGGCTGAAATGAAAAGTCTGCAGTCACTCTTTGAACCTGCAGACTGACAAACCATTCCCTTGAATGTCACATGCGAGTGGGTGGTCATGTGATTGCATGTATGCCATTTGCATACTGATGGTCATGTGCCGACTAGTCTCATCTGGCTCCTCTCAATACTCATCATCTGCCAAAGGTAGGGATGAGGCTGACAGTCAGTGTTAAGATTGATGAGGAAGACAACACTTGCTATGATGGGATTTCGATCACACTGGTTACAATGGAAATCTGCATCTTTGATTGCTTGTTGGCTGATAAGCATATCATTAGCATCAAGCATAGGGATGGCTATTGTTCTGGTGGAAGCCTGTCCCAGCGCTACTGCTACAAAAATTAGCCAAAGTAGCAGCACCAATTGCAGAATATATATCATGATGGACCAAATGTTCTATCAGCTGTTTTGACAACCTGACACACATCAGCAAACACTGACAGACCCTCATCAACCAAGTTCAGTCATACCTATACTTTGTCTTTTCTCTGGCAGATACCCTGAGACCTGACCCCATTGACATCTAGATTAGCAAATTGGACCAGTTTGCCATGTGTAGTGTCTTGTCCAGCCTTGATGTAATCTCAGAGAAAGTATATACATGGCAGGTGGCGTTGTCACACACAATCCAACCAGATTGTCCACTCCAAGAGGCAAACCAAACATTTTTCAAAATGAATAAGGCATTGATCAGTGTGATCATGATGCCAATGATTAGTATGGTCTCTCCATTATGTTCTATATTGTTCTGCTGCCACCAGTTTTGATTGCCCTACAAAACAGCAAATATCTGTATTGAGCTTGTCTCACAATGAACTCAAAGCACATATTATGTTCTGTACTATTCTGTTGCCACTAGAGATGATACCACTATACAGCTGTTGGTCCATTATTTTCTATCTATACTGTTCTGCTGCTGCTAGGGCTGCCAGTGCTGGCAATACAAAGCCAGACATGTCCTACCTGTCCATCATATTCTAACTGAGCTGTTTCTGCCACTGACAATAGACAACCACACACTGTCTATACATATACTGTACTGCTGTTGGGAATCTTGTCTTTAATCTATCTTCATATCTGTTTGGATCCCAAAAAATGGGGTAATGCTTGGAAGACTTGTTAAAAAGCCATTGCTTCTTCACTTTCCAAACAACAAATCCATGTGCAGGCACAGAGACAGATAAAAGACGATCCCTGTGGAAGAACAATATTTGTGGCCTTTGCAGCCCAAAAGCCATCATAATGCACCCATCTATGTTTCTGTGAGTGAAGTTGCTTGCTACTTTGGAGGTAGAAGAGAGTCCCGTTAACTCTGGGACCCATGTGCTGCTCCACATGTCACCCCAATGGTGTGTCCATTCCTAAACAAACCTGTTGGTGATCCAAAAAAAAGGGATAGATTTTGGATGGTTTGTTAAAATGCCATTGCTTTACTTTCCAAACTGTAGCTGAAGCCAAAAATTAAAATGTTTGAATGGTTTGTTAATAGACATCGCTTTTTCTTGGACCGTACTGTCTTAAGGCAATGCACAAGACATTTTACATTTTTTACAACAAGAATGTTATTTCTTCTTAACAAATTTTCTAGATTGCTGTCACAGCTGAAGTAAGCCATGGCTTTTTTATCCACTTTCACATACAAAAACACAAGCTTATTGTCACTATTCTTACTGCTTTAACTGCTGTAAAAAAAATAAAATGATATATATGTGTATAATATATATTTTGTCATAGGCTGGTACAAATATTAAGCTATGTGATGTCTAGGTGCTAGACCAATGCTTTCCATGTCTTCATTGACCATACTGTCTGGACCTTGGTGCGTTTCCATAGTTTATTCACTTTACAAACAAATACCAAAGCTGTTCCTGCTCCATAAAAAGGTATAATTAATAATTTATTAAAGACTGAAAATGAAGTCATTGGTTCTTCAGTTTGCAAATGCAAAACCTGTTGCTACTCCCAAAAAGTGACTAATTTTTCAACCACTGCTTGTTGTCTTGCACATACACTGCATAGGTTCTTCTATATACACTGCATGTGTATGTATACCGGCCAGAAAGGCATCTGCTAACAAAAAGGGATAATATTTTTTTATCTGTTTAGTGCTATATACAGTCATAGCCGGATGTGTTGGCACCCTTGAAATTGTATGTTATGCACATGCTCATTTCCTTTGTGTGTATTGGTACAACATAAAAAAAAGGGAGAAAAAAGGCAAATTGGACATGATTTCACGCAAAACCCCACAAAAGGGCTGGACAAAATTGCTGGCACCTTTCCAAATTTGTGGGGAAACAACTTTGTTTCAAGCATGTGATGCTCATTCAAACTCACCTGTGGCAAGTAACAGGTGTGGGCAATATGAAAATCACACCTGAAACCAGATAAAAAGGGGAGAAGTTGACTCAATCTTTGCATTGTGTGTCTTTGTGTGCCACACTAATCGTGGAGAACAGAATGAGGAGAAGAGAACTGTCTGAGGACTTGAGAACCAAAATTGTTGAAAAATATCAACAATCTCAAGGTTACAAGTCCATCTCCAGAGATCTTGATGTTCCTTTGTCCACGGTGCGCAGCATAATCAAGAAGTGTACAACCCAAGGCACTGTAGCTAATCTCCCTGAATGTGGACAGCAGAGAAAAATTGATGAAAGGTTGCAACATCGGATAGTCCAGATGGTGTATAAGCAGCCCAAATCAAGTATCAGAGAAGTTCAAGCTGTCCTTCAGGCTCAAGGTGCATCAGTGTCAGCGCAAACTATCCGTCGATACTTGAATGAAATGAAACACTATGGCAGGAGACCCAGGAGGACCCCACTGCTGACAAGGAGACATTAAAAAGCTAGACTGAAGTTTGCCAAAATGTACGTGAGTAATCCAAAATATTTATAGGAAAGCGTCTTGTGGACAGATGAGACCTAAAAATGATTTTTTTGGTGAAGCACATCATTGTAACATTTACAGAAAATGGAATGAGGCCTAAAAAAGAAAAGGAACACCATACCTACAGTCAAATATGGAGGGGTTCAAATATATTTTGGGCTTGTTTTGCTGCCTCTGGCACTGGTTGATATGACTTTGTTCAAGGCATCATGAAATCTAAAGATTACTAAAGGATTTTGGGCCGCAATGTATTGCCCAGTGTTAGAAAGCTGTATTTGTGTCCTAGATAATGGGTGTCCAGAAAGACAATTACCCCAAACATCCTTTAAGAAGCACAGAAGCATCCAAATGGATGGAAACAAAGCGCTGGAGAGTTCTGAAGTGGCAGCAGTGTGCCCGGAGGTAAATCTCATTGATCACCTGTGGAGAGATCTTAAAATTGCTGTTGGGAGAAGACACCTTCAAATAAGAGAGACCTATAGCAGCTGGCAAAAGAAGAGTAGCCCACATTTCCAGTTGAGAGGTGTAAGAAGTTTGTTGATGGTTATTGAAAGTGATTGAATGCAGATATTTATTCCAAAGGGTGTGCAACCAAATATTAAGTTGAGTAGGCCAGCAATTTTATCCAGCCCATTTTTGGGGTTTTGTATGAAATTATGTCCAATTTGCCTTTTTTCTCTGTTTTTTGCGTTTTTTCCAATACACACACTGGAAATAAACATGTGCATTACAAAACATGTGCAACTGCAATAATTTTCTGGGAGAAATACATTTCCTGGAACTATTTCAAGGGTGCCAACACTTGATGACTGTATGTTGAGGTCACTTTGACATTATTAAAGTTGTGCTAGAATTAAAGAACTTGAAAGAGGATGAATACAGTCCTAGGAGACCTGAGAGTTCATGCACGTATTTAAATGCAAAGTGGCCTGTTCACATAAGGGCCACTCCCTATAATCATAACGAAAGGCAAATTGGAAGCAAAATGGCCCACGTAAAATTAGAATAAACTTTATTGATATTCAAAATAAGACATACATGCAAAAATCAGAAAAAAAATGGAAAATGAAGACACAGGACAGTCCAAAGCACCATACAATGAAATAGTTAGCAGCTGACAATCATATGTATGAGTAATAGGAACAGCTTTATATAAAAGTCTACAATTTAGTCATTGTATTTTTAATGTCTTACTCATGCTTTCTGCTTTTTACATTTCCATATGTTTTTGCAGGACTGTACAGATTGTCTGGAATCCAAGTAGCCTGTGACGTTTCAAAATGGTTTTGAAAGAGTTGCACGTGTCACCTAAAGCTTTCACTCAAGATCTCAACCCAAACAGCAAAACTTCAAGCAAGTCTGTCATCTCATAAGTTTTAACAAGATCTTAGTGATGAAATGTTTCATTTTTGTTAGTAAAGTAGAGCTGGACAACTAGATTTTTCAGTGAGTGAAGCTTGCACCAATACCACTTTTCTCTGACAGATCTGCTCATTGATAATGAACATCTGGGGGCTTACTTATTTAATTATTGTCTTTGCTAATTGGCATACTACACTGAATAGTCGAGAAGCACAGAAGCGCCCATTTGTAAGCTGCCAATCACAGCTGAAGGAAAAAAAAGAGTTATTTCTTTCCATGTCAAATTCATTTGTTTATGAGTGGCTGCCAAAAGAGGGAGAATATACTATAATTATATAGTGAATGTAATGCAAGAAATATATAATGCCCAAGCTTTTTCTCTCCGCTTCGGGTCCTTGTGTGAATGGGTTTCAACAATGGCATCTTGAGAAAATAATCCCATTTCGCTTTGTACTGAGATGGGCTGAATAACACAACTATCAAATTATTTTTGTGGCTGCATTGAATCAAACAGTGGCAAATTCCTTTGTCACCTCTTCACGGAGGCATCTTGAGCTATGACAGTTTTTCTTGTCAGTGACTGTACTATTTTAATAAAGGACTTTATTGGTGTTCAAGATTTAAACTCTAAAGCAAGTCATCCTCATTGCAAAATCTATTATGTAGTATTCACAATTCCATATGTAAAAGTTTTCATTTCATAATTTATAACTTTGAAAGACATCTCTCAGTACTGCATATATATATATATACCAACTAGAGTTGTCTTGGTCCTAAATGATAATACAATTGGGAACCGAATCATCAAGACCAGCAATTTTCTCGCCTGTCTTGATGAGGGGGAGGGTAGGAGTCATGATTCATTATGAGGTGCGCGCCTCTTAATGAATCAGGAGCGTCTGACGGGTGGCATGCACCCCATTAGAAACCTTACTCCAGTCACTGAGGGAGAAGGCACAGTTCGTTATGAATTAGACAAGCTGTGCCCATCATGCCACATCTCCTCCAATTTTGGCAGACCTGGGAGAAGCTAATGTGAAAACACCAAAAGTTGCCAAATTTTTGCATAACTTCAAGTTGCCCAAAAATTTTGCGACTTTTCAATGCAATTTAAGCAAGAATTTTTCCAAAATAACCTTGGTAAATCGCTTTTGTACCTCATAGTTTGCACAAGCCCAAATTTTTATTTGGTTGCCAATATATTTTTTTGCAAGCATTTTTCCATGATATGAAGGGGTGGGAATAGTACAAAAAGTATAATGTATATTTGTTTGATTGTATTTTAAATTTAGTATTTTGTTTTTATCTTTTTGATAGGAAATATATAGTCGCATGTGAATCCTGTTTGGTGACTGTTTGGGTTGGCATAGGTGGTAATTTTTTATTTAATTTTTTTTTTTACTTATCTATTTTTTTACATTATATGTCTCCCATTGGATCATGAAAAGCAAAAAAAGCTATGAAGTTTTCCACTGCAACTGATGGTTCACTAAAACTCAGCAGTTCTGCCATGCTGCTGGTCACCTGGGAATAACATGATCACCATCTCCAGAGGAACAATGATAAAATTGTGCTTTTGGACCCATCTGTCACGAATGTGCCGTGTCCTGCTGAGACATTTGGGGCATCTGGGATCAAAAGGTCACAGCGATTGCAGGTCGCAGGTCTTCTTTCGAATAACTTGAGTGGAGCTGACTGATTTTCACTTAGTGGTGAAGGGGTTAAGAGTTCCCTTTTGATCCTGCTGGGATTCCATATGGCTCTAATCTCCGCTGCTGTAGCTTGCTGCCGCACCCTTCCATTATTTAAATCACTCCTTGCTCTCTCCTATGCCGGTTATAGGTTTTCTATGTTGACCTTCCTGGAGAAGTCGTTCCAGTCCCTGGAGAAGTCATTGCAGTTAAAGCTGTGGAGTTCCAATTTTCCATTCCTCTGTTATAATTCTGAAAAATGTATAAACAAATTGTCAGGGAATATAAGAACACACCCCAACACCCAGTTGCCAATGTCCAATCATTGCTTGTCACGCTAGTGTCACTCGGCGGACATGTGCACGACCCCATAGCATAACATTGGTCCGGATGTGATCCAATGTTTTGTCGGATCGTGCTCGGACGAAAAATAGGGTCATGTGCACGAGCCCTTAGGAACAGAAAAATTTTGCAAACAGAATTGTAACACTTATTTGTCAATTTATTCTTAGCTTTCTAGGAAGAATAACACAGAACTGTAAGAAAATATGCTCAAGAAAAGCTCTTTAACTTCCCCAAAAATTATAAAAGGTTATTTTTTCCTCTTGTGGTTTGTTTTTAAAGTAAATGTTTTCTATGTTGTATTAAATTGCAGGATATTCCCAAAACCAAAAACTTACTATAAACTACTGAAAGAAGAATCCACATTTGCCACAAATGTTTTTTGTTTTTGGTAAATAATATTCTGAGATAATTTAATCTACTAGAATGACAGTGATCGGTAGTAGGTATCACTCAATGTGAAGCCTGACTGTGATAGTATCATCTCGCTTTAGTCGTATGTATTAGGCTGCTATTTATGTGTGCAGCTGGTCGATATATATAGCAATGTCTAATTGCCTGTGTCTCTTATAATAAAGGTAATCTGTGTGTTTATGACAGCAAGTGATAGAAGACAGGCTGATGTGACTTAGAATGTTTAAATGTTTTCAGCATTGTATGTTTTTCCCTACCTGTTTGTTTTGTTCACCTTGCAAAATAGAGTGAGTCTTATTAACTATCACTGAATTTCAAGATTTCTTTGACAGTAAAACTAAAGCGCAAAAAATAATTAATGTATGTGATTCCACATAAAAATTAAATGTCATGTATAAGTTCTTCAGATAGAATGAAGCAGGAAATTATTGGAAATTATCTAACCCTTCGCATGCCTTAAATTGCTGCATCTATAAATGCTATTTTTATATTACCATTAACAAGAACCAAATAAATACTTCATTTAAGTACCTATTTTGATCACAAATGCCAAGGAATGTGAGGGGTTATCAGTCAGGGGGAATACACAAGTTGCCAGGGGCTCTGTGGTAGGAATGGGGCAAAAGAAGTGTCAAGTACACACTTCTTACTAGGTTACATGAGATGCGCCTACAAGGGTTAATTTATTTCCTCTCACACAATCCAACACAACACGCCCCGGTTACTTAACACGCTGTCATCACTCATCAAACACATGGGGCGATGAGTCCCTAAAATATGTTGCTGTTAGACAATCAAAAAGGCCACACTCTGTGAAATGTTATGGATTCTTTAGCGCAAAGGATCAAATTTATTAAAGATTTTAAGCTTTAATATAAAAATATACAGTACTTACAATGAGAGATATAAAAAAGTAAAAATTAAATGACACACGAATATGCAACACAGTTATAAAATAAATAAGGGAGAAATAACAGAAATACTTATATATTTCCATCTAGTTATCTTCTGTTTCCTTGAGGGAGGGAGGAAATTATGGATCACATCAGCATAGGCAGGCCCTCACATGTGAACAACTTTCCTATTGTGTCACCCATCTTTTACATGCTTGGTCCTGGACTCAGGATTCCAAGACAGCCTGGATTGGACTATTTAAAAATTACTGTTTGTGATTGCCTTGCAATTCAAATATCCTGTGACTCCAACCACCACCTCAACTGTACATTGGAAATATTCAGCTTGGCTATAATCACCATCTGCCAACCCTTAAAGCTCAGAGTGACCAGGGTGGGTTGCTGGGATTGAAACTCCTGTACTCATAGCAAGAAAAACCCTTTGTTCTGTGTTCCTGTCTTTTTTTCAACTAAATGTAACTCTACTGTTGTTATACAATTCCCCCTACAATTATAGCAGCAGTCCTACAGGTTAAATAAATGTTAAAATGCCAGAAGAGAAACAATAGGTGGGTCGTCTGTGCTTATGATGGAGATCGGAAAGAATGGACCAGGATTCAAAGTAGACTTGATGTGGCTTTATTATCAATGTGTTTTGAAGTATTTAGACTTTTTCGTCAGGATGTAAGCACATACAAAAGACATAGCTTCATAGTACCAGACTTAAATAGGAAGTACATTCAAAAAGAGGCCAAAAATGATCACATGGAGTGTCAATGACTCATCAATTTGTCAGTATCAATAAAGCTTATCAGAGAGAGGATAAAAGGAGGAGGAAAAAATAAAATTTTGTCAATGCATGAAGTGAAAGAAGAAGAAAGGACCGAGTGAAAAAAGAAAAAAAGAGAAAATAATGATTGTGTTAAAGAAAAAATAGAATTGTGGGAAAAAAATAAAATAAATAATTATGCGTGGAAAAACTAAATTTTCTTTGCAAAAATAAAACTAAGAAACAGTGTGGTCTATATTTATTTCATTTTTTCTTACAATGCTATTTTTTCTTTAACACAATCATTATTTTTGCTTTTTTTCTCTTTTTTACTTGGTCATTTCATCTTCTTTCACTTCGTGTCTTGACAAACTTTTAATTTTTCCTCCTTTTTTTTTCTTTGCTCTGATGAGCTTTATTGATACTGACAAATTGTCGAATCATTGACAAGCTATGTTATCATTTTTGGCCTCTTTTTGAATGTACTTCGAAATTTAAGTCTGTTTCTGTCACAGCAGTAGCTCACATGCCTCTTTAGTGTCCCTCTACTCACCATGCAGTTTCTCCCAGTGTCAGTCTGCCACGCTGAGTCTGCTTCTTACAGCACTGCTGCGTCTGCGTGTAGCATTCATTTAGCCTTAGGGGAGGGCATGGCCGGTCTCTGCAGGAATTTAACCCTGCTGTGTCCTGCTGAGATTTCTATCCCCGGCCTATCCTGTGCTAGCAGGGCCTTTATTAGGCAGCTCCTCCTACCACTTCCCGAACTTTAGTTAGAACTTATAGCACCAGTTTATGCATTCCTCCATTCTTTATCCCATTAAGGACCCAACTTGTTTACTCGTCCTGTCTGACCTCTCCGCTCCTGACCTCGGCTACGTTTACTGATCCTGTGCTGCCTGCCCTGACCTCGGACCATGTGACTACACCTCTGTCTCGCCCTTCTGTATCTCGTAACCTAGCCTCTGACCCTCCAGTTAGCTGCTGAAGACTCGGGGACTGCCCTGGAGTGGTACTTGATGGCTACCAACACCAAAGCCTATCCTCATCATCAGAGGCTGTATTGAATACCCGTTAGTCACTTAGTTAGGCTTCCCAGGGTAAGCCTGGCCCGTGGTGCAGTGGGTCCACACCCACCAGCGTTACAGTTACTATGAAGCTATGTACTTTGTATGTGGTTATATCCTGATGAAAAAGTCTGAAGACTTCGAAATGCGTTGATAATAAAATGGCATCAAGTCTACTTTGTACCCTGGACCATTCTTTCACATCTCCATCAGCAGCACAGATGACCCAACTGTTGTTTCTCTTTTACAATGCAGTAATAAAATATAAAAAAATAAAGGCTTTTGAGTGTATAAACTATAGGGACAAGTAATCATTTAGGAGATATAGAATGACATTGGTTAGAGAGGCATCATATGAAAACTTCCTAAAGAAAAATAATTGTAAAGTTTGCACTTTGGACAATATTTGGCAGATGCATTTTCCCTCTTGGCTTGCTCTTGCTGAACATTGACTTATACTGGTTTCATTGCACTCATGCGTTCAGATGTCAACAAAAGAAAGAGTATCATATAGCAAATAGTTTAAATATGATAAGAGACTTGGAAGACTATCTGATATGACACCTGAAAGGAAATATTGCAGTGCAAAGTACACAGATATAATCATGTTATGGATAATTGACTGTCAATAATCTGTACGAGCAGAAACAAATCGGTAGAAACTGTAGCTGCTGATGGAAATCAGTATTTATTTGTTTTAGTTTTACACCTCTTTTGTACACGCTCCATTTGCTAAAGCTATGAAGAATTAAATAGATTGATTTGATTATTTGGCGGTCGTAACCATAACATCACGGCCTGTCCAAACATGATAGATCTTATGATGTGACTTCTTCTTCATTGTTTACTTTCTTCATTTCACCAAGAAACAGAATGTTTCTCTTATGTTCTCATTAAAACAACTGAGCAACCAGATCTGAGGCATTAAATTATTTAAAAAATAAATCTAAAGAGTAGACGTACCACATCATCCAGAAATAACATAGACAACAGAGAAAACGTTCATAATAACAGTTGGAGTTAACGTTTTGTGCTGTTCAAGGTTCTTTAAGTTTGTGCAAACCAGATCTTTGGAATCCTTGCTGATTCACTGATGTTTTTGATGCGCTGTATTAAAGCATGCTTTGATTGTTATTTGGTATTAAAAGTGTTGTCCACTATTATGATATTGACTAGATGGTTGCCCGATTCTAACGCATCGGGTATTCTAGAATATGCCCCATGCAGGATGTGACTCGAAAACCCATATAACCCCCCCCAATTTAATTCGCCATGCAGGATGTCACATCCCCCGTCCATTATAATGCCCCATGCTGGATGTGACATCCCCCCTTCCTTATAATACCCCATGCAGGATGTCACATCCCCCCCATAGTGCCCCATGCAGGATGTGACATCCCCCCCCTCCCTTATAATGCCCCATGCAGGATGTCACATCCCCCCTATATAATACCCCATGCAGGATGTCACATCCCCCCCATAGTGCCCCATGGAGGATGTCACATCCCCCTTCCCTTATAATGGCCCCTCCACGATGTCACACTTCCCCACCCCACCATTTAATGCCCTATGGCCCCATACAATAAAAAAAAAAAAAAATCCAATACTCACCTCACTTGTCAGCTGCTCCTCTGGACTCCAGCATAGCCCGCATGTTCCCGCTGTGCGCTGTGACCGGTCAGGAGAGAGCGCGGTGTAAAGACGTCACCGCGCTCTCTGACCTGACACGTCACACAGCAGCAGCGGAAGACACAGGAGCTGCTGCGCAGGCACGGGGAGGGGTAAGTATGGCGCCGGGTGCCGGGGTCCTGAGCGAGCGGGGGGGGAGGAGAGGGGAGGGGAGAGGAGGAGAGGGGAGGGGTAAGTATGGCGCCGGGTGCCGGGGTCCTGAGCGAGCGGGGGGAGGGACAGGAGGAGAGGAGGGGAGGAGAGAGTAGAGGAGGGGAAGAGAGGGGAGGGGCGTCACTTTTACCATCCGGAGATAAGCGGTCGTAGCCGCTGATCTCCCGACAGTAGCCGCATGGGGGTCAGCGGCGCCTCCGGTCGGGGGACGTATGCTGCGAGCAACCGGCTTCATCTCCAAGCTGCATCAACGCTCACCTCCGTGCAGCAGATCAGCCGCTAACGGCCGCCATCTTTTTGTGAAATGCCGCGTCGCTGATTGGCCACGGCCGGACCAATCAGTGACGCGGGATTTCCTGGACAGACAGACAGACAGACGGGATAAGACAATTATATAGATAGATGACCTATCTCTAGGTAATCAATATCTTTTACATTATTCCAGACCCTTTTTATAGATCGGTGATGTTACAGACAGTGTGACCTGACTTGATTGCCATCTTTACACACTTTATGTTTCGATACTACATAAAACTCAGTTTTCCTGCCATCTATAACTCCAGTCTTAGGATTTAATAGGTCATTAACATCAGATTGATGAAGGTTCAACACTCAGCACCCCACACCCAGGGGCGGACATATCCTTGGAGCAACCAGTGTGGCTGAGCAGGGGCCCAAAAAGTAAAGGGGCTCATTTCTAACTCCAAAGGAGGTGGAATTGTGCATTATGATGAGGTCTTGGGCTGCAAAAGACTGTTCTTGCACAGGGGCCGTTTTCTATCTGTGCCCGCCAGTGCCCAAATCAATCAGCTATTAGTAATACCGCCATTGGTTAGATGCAGACATTACACTGAGGGAACCTATGAGTGGACTATATAATAAGGCACTGCAAACAAGAAATAAATCCTACCTTAACCACGGAGTATGACAGCCAAGATCAATAAAATGTATAAATTTAATTAAATAACACATAATACAGTACAAAACACACAAATGGAAAAAAAAGAATAAAAGGAGATGTTAAAACAGAGAGGAACACCACACTGGACACCTATTAAGAGTGTGTATGACAGCTGTCAAAAAAATATATTATGACTAGTGTTGAGCGAGCACTAAAATGCTCGGGTGCTCGAAGCTCGGGCCGAGCTCGCCGAGATACTCGGGTGCTCGACCCGAGCAACGAGCCCAATGTTAGTCTATGGGAGACTCGAGCATTTTTGCGGTGGCACCCCCGGCAGTCTTTTAAAAGCCTAACAAGTGCCCAAAACGATAGTGACAGTGCTAAAATGACATGGGGACAGCATGGGGATCGCCCCAGGAAGCATTTCTGACCCCCAGGTTACTGCTGTCAAATACGTGGTCAGAGGTATTAAGCCACTTTTACAGGCTCACAATAAAACGTTCAAAAACTAAAGTGAAACTTTTTTCCTGTGAAATATGTTAAGGAACATCCTTTCCAGGGTAAAGACTTGTGTATAAGTTAAAATAAATGACCAAAAACAAAAATACTCCTCCACACCTTCGGCTATGTTCACAAGTAGCATTTTTTATGCGTTTTTGCACTTTTGTATTGCTTTCAACTATGACAAATGCATTCACCGTGAAATGTCATTTTAACATTTTACAACCTTATCTGGCCATGTGCTGTGTGACACATGCCTAAAGTGCTGAAAAGACAAGGGAACAGCATGGGGAAGACCCCTGGAAGCATCTCTGACTCCCTGGTCACTGTCTAAAAGTGTGCCCATCATAAGTGATCCTTACCGCATCAGAAGATGCAGACTTGCAACTATCCCCATGCAAGTTCTAGTCCCAGGGCAGTGTTCAATTGTACCTCCCCCATTCCTTGCAATACTATGCAGCCTGCCACCCACCCACCCCCAGGCTGCAATACCATACTGCTTGCTTGCTTGAACTTGAAATTGGGCCTTTTAGGCATGTGGAGGCGGAATCTGGCCACCACGTCATGGCTGTGTTGGCGGCCTGGAATCCATACTCAGTCCCCAGCCGCCCGGCGGCCGGGTGTCCACACTCGGTCCCCAGCCGACTGGGGGCAGCCGGGTGTCCATAAACGGTCCCCAGCCACCCCTATTTCTCCTTGGAACATCCCCCCACACACTTTTCTTAGCCCGGCCTGCTTAGGCAGCATTGGACGAGCCCACCAGAGAACCAGACTCCTCCGGTGGGCCCTGACTTCTCCATCGGTGGAGTTGAGAGTGCCAAGGTGAGGAGCATGATGATGATGACAGAAGTTAGCATCTGCTATGTTTTCTTTTAATGCAAGTGTAAGTGTGCAGCCTGCCTCCCACCCACCCCCAGACTGCAATTCCATACTGCTAGCTTGCACTTGAAATGGGTCCTTTTAGTTTGGAGGAGGCTGAAGCTGGCCACTACCTCATGGCTGCTTCGGCAGCGAGGTATCCATACTCAGTCCCCAGCCGCCCATATTTGTCCTGGTGCGCCTTATACATAAGATTAAGCGCGTATACCAAAACATTACCTGTGCCCTCCCCAGTGCATTTAGTGGGAAGGAGAGCCTATTCCGCTGTAGTGTGTGCATGCCAAACCCCTGTTCATGGTACATGCGAAGATGCCTCCCACCTTGCACCTGTCATTGCAGACTTGCAACTATCCTCATTCAAGTCCTTGTCCCAGGGTAGTGTTCAATTGTACCTCTTCCATTCCTTGCAATGCAAGCGCAAGTATGCAGCCTGCCACCCACCCACCCCCAGGCTGCAATACCATACTGCTTGCTTGCTTGCACTTTAAATTGGGCCTTTTAGGCATGTGGAGGCGGAATCTGGCCACCACGCCATGGCTGTGTCGGCGGCCTGGTATCCATACTCAGTCCCCAGCCGCCTGGTGGCCGGGTGTCCCCGCTTGCTCCCCAGCATCCAGGGGGTGGCCGGGTGTCCATACTCGGTCCCCAGCCACCCCTATTTGTCCCGGTAACCTTTCCCACACTTTTCTTAGCCTGGCCTACTTTAGGGCAGCATTGGCCGAGTCCACCGGACTATCAGACTCCTCCGGTGGGCCCTGGCTTCTCCATCAGGGGAGTTGAGAGTGGCAAGGTGAGGAGCATGATGAGGATGATAGAAGTTAGCATCTGCTTAGTTTTGTTGTAATGCAAGCGCATGTATGTAGTAGCGGCTAGACCTGAGGTGGTCAGCGTTTTGGCGCATATCCTACCTCCTCCGAGGATTGCTGGATGTTTTCCTGCTACTATCCAAGTTCTATGACTCCCGTTAAAACAAAGCTTCAGGTGATAAATGATGGATGAGGTAGTGGCAAAGGAGAAAGAGCAGGAGGAACAGGGACCATTCACATCAATATCAGGCCAGTCAACCAGATATGTCTTCTAGGATATGTTTCTGTAACAAAAGGAGCGGTTCGGCTACACAGTTATAGGGCATACAGTAAGTGCAATGCCTACCAAAAATTTCGAGCCACTCCAATGCCCTTTGGAAATGACATGGAGGTCAGAGGGCGTTAACTAAACCTTTTTTTCCATTTATAGCAACTGGGTTTCCCGTGCACTGTTTGCCTAAGCAGTGAATGGAAGGCTTTCCAAAAATGATGAGGAACTGCAATGCCCCTTACAAGAGCCATGTGTGGCACCCCAGGGGTCTGGTCACCACAGTAATAGAGATATTATGTCGGAGAGCAAGTGGGAGGTTTCCTGGTCAGGATCCCTTAAACATGCAACATCCTCCTGCCCCAATCCTGGGAGGGGAGAATTCTGCCCTTATAAACTGGATCTGGGGCGGGGTTGAGTGAGTCAGAGAACAGTCAGAGTCAGAGTGAGAGCAAGGGAAAGTAACAGCAAGGAGCTCTGTAGGAGCTAGGAGCTAAAGACCAGGGGCTGGAAGCTGAGCAGAGCTCGCCCTGGCAGAAGACAATAGGAACCGGACACAGGAGTCCGAAGCTGTGAGGACTTATATATCAAGCAGCAGAAACCAGCCAGCAGGGGATTTCAGGTCCTCTGGCCATAGAAGCCCGGAGGTTCAGTCACATGCAAGGGAACAGAACCGCCGTCGTGGAGCGGAGGCTAACAGAAGGCCCCAAGTCACCAGCCATACGGGTGAGCACTACACGGTACACTCAGGGACGTGGGCTACTTCTACCCGCTTACAGCAAGGTAGCCAGGAAGAGTGCAGACAGACGGGGAGGCCTACAACTCCACCTGGCCAGGGGAACTCCTGCTTGCTCACAGACTGACGAGGCCTCTTATGCTAGCCAGTACTCCCGGGAGGGTCTACCTTATAATCATCAGTAAAGACCCTGAACTGCACTGAAAAGACTCTGAGTCATTCCTGCTGCGCTCGTGCACCATCACCCCCATCAACCACACTCACTGCCCTGAGGCTATACTCCTCAAGAGGGGAGTTATCACATTCTATGCTGTGCACACAACACCAGCCACAGCGGTCTGCCTCGCAGCGGTGGTACTCCCTGACCGCAATCCACGGGTGGCGCAGTTGGACAATTAACCTCAAAACCTAAGAAAGACTGCCACTGGTTTGACGAGCCTGAGCCACGGGACAGGGTCACCGCCACGGAGACTACAGACCTCAGAGACCCGGCACCGGGTATCCCACACACGTGTACACACGGCCCAGGGGGCGCGTCACATGCAGTACAGCATATTACAAACATAAGTCCCATTATTGGGGAGTGAGTGTCCCATGGTATTTGCTTATGCTTTCCAAGCAAAAGCTGCCAAAAATTAGGACGGAGCAACTTGCAACGCCCCTTACAAGAGCCATGCAGTACAGCATATTACAAACATAAGTCCCATTATTGGGGAGTGGGTGTCCCATAGTATTTGCTTATGCTTTCCCAGCAAGAGCTGCCAAAAATTAGGACGGAGCAACTTGCAATGCCCCTTACAAGAGCCATGCAGTACAGCATATTACAAACATAAGTCCCATTATTGGGGAGTGGGTGTCCCATGATATTTGCTTATGCTTTCCCAGCAAAAGCTGCCAAAAATTAGGACAGAGCAACTTGCAATGCCCCTTACAAGAGCCATGCAGTACAGCATATTACAAACATAAGTCCCATTATTGGGGAGTGGGTGTCCCATAGTATTTGCTTATGCTTTCCAAGCAAAAGCTGCCAATAATTAGGATGGAGCAACTTGCAATGCCCCTTACAAGAGCCATGCAGTACAGCATATTACAAACATAAGTCCCATTATTGGGGAGTGGGTGTCCCATAGTATTTGCTTATGCTTTCCCAGCAAAAGCTGCCAAAAATTAGGACGGAGCAACTTGCAATGCCCCTTACAAGAGCCATGCAGTACAGCATATTACAAACATAAGTCCCATTATTGGGGAGTGGGTGTCCCATAGTATTTGCTTATGCTTTCCCAGCAAAAGCTGCCAAAAATTAGGACGGAGCAACTTGCAATGCCCCTTACAAGAGCCATGCAGTACAGCATATTACAAACATAAGTCCCATTATTGGGGAGTGGGTGTCCCATAGTATTTGCTTATGCTTTCCCAGCAAAAGCTGGCAAAAATTAGGACGGATTAACTTGCAATGCCCCTTACAAGAGCCATGCAGTACAGCATATTACAAACATAAGTCCCATTATTGGGGAGTGGGTGTCCCATAGTATTTGCTTATGCTTTCCAAGCAAAAGCTGCCAAAAATTAGGACGGAGCAACTTGCAATGCCCCTTACAAGAGCCATGTAGTACAGCATATTACAAACTTAAGTCCCATTATTGGGGAGTGGGTGTCCCATAGTATTTGCTTATGCTTT
Source organism: Phyllobates terribilis (assembly GCF_046119375.1). Classification (NCBI taxonomy): domain Eukaryota; kingdom Metazoa; phylum Chordata; class Amphibia; order Anura; family Dendrobatidae; genus Phyllobates; species Phyllobates terribilis. The sequence goes on from NW_027362767.1 coordinate 105,524,060, forward strand.
TCCCAGCAAAAGCTGCCAAAAATTAGGACGGAGCAACTTGCAATGCCCTTACAAGAGCCATGCAGTACAGCATATTACAAATATAAGTCCCATTATTGGGGAGTGGGTGCCCCATAGTATTTGCTTATGCCTTGCAAGCAAAAGCTGCCAAAAATAAGGACGGAGGAACTTGCAATGCTGGCACCCTGGTGGTATAGTGGTGGTGGAGGCTGAGGATAAGGAGAAGAAGATTAAACAGCCGAAACGAGGAAGCATATACCCATGTGTGGGTGTGAAGCGGTGCATGTGAATACACCTCCCGAAATAACACAGTGGATTTGACTTTATGTTACTCTGCTGTCATTTGGTGGTGATGAGAAGTCTGGCCCAATCCAGCCCTTGTTCATTTTGATAAGGGTCAGCTTGTCAGCATTGTCAGTTGACAGGTGAGTGCGCTTATCAGTTATAATTCCCCCAGTGGCACTAAAAACACGCTCCGATAACACGCTAGCGGCAGGGCAGGCCAGGACCTCCAAGGCGTACAGAGCGAGTTCATTCCAAGTGTCCAGCTTGGATACCCAATAGTTAAAAGGCACAGAGGAATCACGGAGGACGCTGGTACGATCGGCAAGGTACTCCCTCACCATCTTTTGAAACTTTCCACTCCTTGTGAGAGTACCCCGCGCCTCAGGGCCTGTAAGCTGGGCAGGTGTCAGAAAACTGTCCCAGAACATTGACAGTGTTCCCCAGCCTCTGCTGGATTGGAGTTGCATCTCTCTCACCTGTACGCCTTGGTTGGGCAACGAACTGTGACCTCTGCCGCTAGCGTGTTCAGATGGGAATTTTTTTAAGAGTTCTGCAGCAAGGGCCTTCTGGTATTGCCCTATTTTTGTAGACCTCTCCACCTCAGGAATAAGAGAGTGAAAGTTCTCCTTGTAGCGGGGGTCTACAAGTGTCACCAACCAGTAATGACTGTCACCCAACATTTTGACAACGCGAGGGTCACGGTTAAGGCAGCGTAACATAAAGTCAGCCATGTGTGCCAGACTGGTAACGGGCAAGATTTCCGTGTCCTCACCAAGATGACGACTGACCATGCTCTCCTCCTCCTCCTCCTCTTCCTCCTCCCCCCTGTCCTCAGGCCACCCACGCTGAACCGACGGTATGACACTTGTACAGGTACTACCGTCTACAACGCATGATAGCAGCTCCTGTTCTTCCTCCTCCTCCTCCTCCTCTCCCTCATTCTCCCCCAATGCACGTTGGGATGAGATGAGGCTGGGCTGTGTGTAATCGCCCGCTACGGCTTCTTGATCCATCTCATCATACTCTGGCTGCAATGCCTCCTCTTTAATTCTCTGCAGAGAGCGTTGCAAAAGACAGACAAGTGGGATGCTGACACTAATGATGGCGTCATCGCCACTCACCATCTTGGTGGCCTCCTCAAAGTTTGTCAGGATGGTACATATGTCAGACATCCAGGTCCACTCCTGAGGTCTTATGTGTGGAGTCTGACCTGAATATCGGCCTTGTTGCAGCTGGTACTCCACAACTGCTCTCTTCTGCTCACAAATCCTTTGCAACATGTGGAGGGTAGAGTTCCAACGTGTGGGGACATCACACACCAGTCGGTGTGCCGAAAGCTGCAAACGCTGCTGCAACACAGCAAGGGCGGCGGAAGCTATAGCCCACTTGCGAAAATGAGCTGACAGGCGGCGTACTTTCACGAGCAGATCTGGCAACTCGGGGTATGATTTAAGAAACCGCTGAACCACGAGGTTAAGCACATGAGCCAGGCATGGTACGTGTGTGATCTCACCTCGCCTCAGAGCCGCCACCAGGTTACGGCCATTGTCACACACGACCATGCCGGAATGTAGGTTCAGCGGTCTCAGCCACAGATCTGCCTGCTCTTTCACAGCTGTCCACAACTCACAAGCAGTGTGAGGTTTATCACCTAAGCTTATGAGTTTCAGAACAGCCTGTTGCCGCTTGGCGGAGGCAGTACTGCAATGCTTCCAGCTTGTAACTGATGTGGTGATATCTGAGATGGAGGCTGAACATGAGGAGGAGGAGGAGGAGGATGCGCAGGAGCTGTACACTGTGGGGGCAACTCTAACTGACATAGGGCCCACAATCCTCGTGTGGGGAGGATGTGTTCCGTCCCAAGGTCCGACTGGGTCCCGGCTTCCACTATGTTTACCCAGTGTGCCGTCAGAGAGATGTACCATCCCTGGCCCTAAGCACTTGTCCACTTGTCTGTTGTCAGGTGGACTCTCCCAGTAACTGCGTTGTTGAGGGCACGGCAGATGCTTTGGGACACGTGCTTGTGTAGTGCGGGGATGGCACACCGGGCAAAATAGTGTCGGCTGGGGACCGAGTACCGAGGGACGGCCACCGCCATAAGATTGCGGAAGGATTCCGTCTCCACCAGCCTAAAAGGCAGCATTTCCAATGCAAGTAGTCGTGAAATGTGCGAATTTAGGACTGTGGCCTGTGGGGCGTTAGCTGCGAATTTCCGCTTTCGTTCAAAGGTCTGGGATATGGACAATTGAACACTGCGGTGGGACGTGGACGTTGATGCTGTTTCTTGAGAAACTGCCATAACAAGTGAAGACTGAGAGGAGGGGGCATCTTTACATGCAGTATGGACAGGGGATTGCCTTGCACACACAACAGGGGGTTCTATTGCACGCACAACAGTGGAAGAAGCAGTGGTGACACCCGCTAACTCTGGTCGTGGACCCTGGGTTTCGCCCCACAAAGTCGGGTGCTTTGCTGCCATGTGCCTGATCATGCTGGTCAGGCTGGTAGTTTTGTCACCCCTGCTGATGCTGGCATGGCAGGTGGAACATATGGCCTTTTTGGGGTTATCAGCAGAGTCTTTAAAAAAATTCCAGACTCTGGAAGACCTACCTCTTGTACTGGCAACGTCCCCCGTGTTGGTGTTACGGGGAACGGTTGCCTGCCTTCTGTCTGCCGCCACCACACTGCTTCTTCTTGCCTGTTGGGGTACTCTGCCTCCCTCCCCCTGTGTGCTTCTGGCCTCACTCTGCATGTCCTCCTTCCACGTTGGGTCAGTTACTAGATCATCCACCACCTCCTCCTCTTCCACTTGCGCACCACGATCCTCCTCCTCACTTCCTGGCAATTGTGTCTCGTCATCGTCCACCTCTTGTGACAGATTGCCAACGTCGACTTCCTGTGGCCGTGGCTGTTCAAATATTTTGGCATCGCAACATGGGATCTCCTCTTCCACCACTTCAAGCGTATCAGGCGAGGGGCCCAAATATGGAAATGGACCAGTGAACAGCTCTTCAGAGTGTCCAAGTGTGGGATCACTTGCTGTCTGACGACACTCTGCATGGTGGGAGGAAGGAGCATCAGGGTGAGGAGGAGTATGCGGTCGAGACTCACGGCTACTAAGAGTTGACCGTGTGGAAGACAGACCGGAGGTGGTGGTGCCCAGGTAACTGGAAGTATTATCTGCCATCCAATTAATAACCTGTTCACACTGATCAGTTCTCAATACTGGTGTTGTTCTGTGCTTCCCTAGTAATTCGGTCAAGAAGTGGGAGCGAGAAGATGTGGCTGTTGGTTGTGGCACATTTTCACCTTGGCCACGGCCCTGTCCTCTGCACGAACCATCACCAGAACGTCCACTTCCACGTCCCTTGCCACGCGCCTTGCCCATTGTAAATGAAGTAAAATAGCTTACACTTGCACTATCAATGGAAAAAGGGTAATAAAGAGTAGATTAGAACCGTGGAAGAGGAAAACCACAGTTATTGTTTACTGGTGTATACCACACTTTTTTAAATAGAGATATTTGTGGCTGAACAGTGAGCGACACACTCAAACTGCTTTTTTTTTAGATACCAAAGGCCCAAAACTGGATAGTACAGCGATTTGACCCGTGGAACTGCGAAACCACACTGGGATGTCGGGCCTACACAAGACTATTTTCAACAGATATATTTTTGTGTCACAATAGTCAGGAGACACTACTGTTTTTCTTTACGGAAAAAACTACCAAAAGCTGAATAATAGAGATTTTTTACCGTGGGATGGCAAAACCACAGTTATTGTTTACTGGGGTATACCACACTTTTTTAAATAGAGATATTTGCGGCTGAACAGTGAGCGACACACTCAAACTGCTTTTTTTTTAGATACCAAAGGCCCAAAACTGGATTGTACAGCGATTTGACCCGTGGAACTGTGAAACCACACTGGGATGTCGGGCCTACACAAGACTATTTTCAACAGATATATTTTTGTGTCACAACAGTCAGGAGACACTACTGTTTTTCTTTACGGAAAAAACTACCAAAACCTGAATAATAAAGATTTTTTACCGTGGGATGGCAAAACCACAGTTATTGCTTACTGGGGTATACCACACTTTTTTAAATAGAGATATTTGCGGCTGAACAGTGAGCGACACACTCAAACTGCTTTTTTTTTAGATACCAAAGGCCCAAAACTGGATAGTACAGCGATTTGACCCACGGAACTGCGAAACCACACTGGGATGTCGGGCCTACACAAGACTATTTTCAACAGATATATTTTTGTGTCACAACAGTCAGGAGACACTACTGTTTTTCTTTACGGAAAAAACTACCAAAACCTGAATAATAAAGATTTTTTACCGTGGGATGGCAAAACCACAGTTATTGTTTACTGGGGTATACCACACTTTTTTAAATAGAGATATTTGCGGCTGAACAGTGAGCGACACACTCAAACTGCTTTTTTTTTAAATACCAAAGGCCCAAAACTGGATAGTACAGCGATTTGACCCGCGGAACTGCGAAACCACACTGGGATGTCGGGCCTACACAAGACTATTTTCAACAGATATATTTTTGTGTCACAACAGTCAGGAGACACTACTGTTTTTCTTTATGGAAAAAGCTACCAAAACCTGAATAATAGAGATTTTTTACCGTGGGATGGCAAAACCACAGTTATTGTTTACTGGGGTATACCACACTTTTTTAAATAGAGATATTTGCGGCTGAACAGTGAGCGACACACTCAAACTGTTTTTTTTTTTAGATACAAATGGCCCAAAATGGATAATACAGAGGTTTGAACCATGGAAGTGCAAAACAACACTTCTGTTTCTCTAGCCTACACCAGACTATTTTCAACAGTTATATTTGTGTCTGAAAAATCAGAGACACGCTTTTTTTGGGGGGGGGGGGGGGACACCAAAAGGTTAATAAGACGGGTATTTGTACAGTGTGAAGGAGGAAAAAAAAAGGAGGATTTAGATGAAAAAAAAAGGATTTTTCCTGGCCCCCGACCCCTGGTGCTAAGTCCAGCAATTTCAGCAACAGGAGCACACAGGACTGTAATGCAGCGTTTGCTGGTATAACCACTGTGTCTCCTATACAGCCTGCCTGCCTGGTATCTGGGATGGATATTAGTCCTGAAAAGGACTGTTTGTTTGTTCTGGCAGCCTTTACAGACCCTACACTAACTATTTCGCAGTTTATATCTCTCCCTAAATCAGCAGCGCTGTCCCTACACTGTCTAATCCGGAGCGACTGTGTCCAAGATGGCGGCGCCCCTTTTTAAATACTCGAGGTGACGCTGTGCGGCCAGCCAATCACTGTAATGCCCACAACCAACATGGCTGCAGCATTACAGTGACTGGCTGGCAATCCCTGCATGTTCATTGGCTCTGTAAAGAGCGTCAAACATGCAGGGCGGAGACCCGAGCTCCCGCCCGAGTAACCCGGAAATGCTCGGTGCTCGCCGAACATCCCGAGTAGCGTGATGCTCGGGCGAGTACCGAGCAGTGTCGAGCATGTTCGCTCAACACTAATTATGACTCATTTAATTCAAACATGAAAATCCATGCCCATCCATAAATCCAATCTAAATGTCATAGAGGAGAAATGTTTAAATAATATACCAAGTGGTAAAATATGGACCACACCAGAGAAAAATTCTGAAAAAATAGTCACGGTGCATGTCATAGTATAACCATGCTAGCTGGACTGGGATCAACAGGTTGGAACACATGAGATCCGTGTCCATCCATGAATTCCAAGTAGTAAATGCAAATCTACTTATACATAGTCAAGTATTGTAGGTCCAAGACATTTATAATTAAATGTATGGAAATGCAAACAAAAATCACTGGGTACACCAGAGATCAGGAAAGGATGTGGTCATACAAGTGTAGCAGCATAACATTGGTATTGAAAAAATGACAATATTAAAGATGCAAACCAGTGAAACAGTTAAACCAAAGAACACCCGTGACGCGCGTTTTGCGATCAGCTTCTTCCGAGAGGAAGAGGTATTTATGGATGGGCATTGATTTTCACGTTTGAATTAAATGAGTCATAATATATTTTTTGGCAGCTGTCAACACACTCTTAATAGGTGTCCAGTGTGGGGTTCCTCTCTGTTTTAACATCTCCTTTTATTCTTTTTTAGATTTGTGTGTTTTGTACTGTATTGTGTGTAATTTAATAAAATGTATACATGTTATTGATCTTGGCTGTCAGACATTGCACTGATCATCCACATGTCAGTGGCCTCTGACGGCTACTGTAGATCTGCTCCATCTATCTGATATTGGTGACCTATCTCAAAGGCAGGGTCGGACTGGCCTGGCAGGGTACCGGGGAAATCCCCGGTGGGCCCTTGCTGCAGAGGAGAGGGGGAAGAAGACGAGAAAAAAAAGCCTGCAGTTTTAAGGGGCACAGACCCTTTAAAAGCGCAGGCAGAGTGTATGCATGCACACAGCGTTCATTAACTGAACCATCGCAGCGCACATCCCGGTGAAGCTGAGTGGCTGACATTGTTGGCGTATGATGTCACCCGTCATGCGCCTGCTGCAAAGTGCCGGCCTCTGCTACAAGCATGCCGGATCTCAGCAGAGGAGGACGCCGCACAGTGTCGGGAGAGCAGGAAGGTAAGAGGAATCTTTTTTTTTTTTCTTCTGTGTGTGGATGCAGGCTGGACACATGGGGCCTGTATGGATATATGGGGGGGCAGGCTGGACACATGGGGCCTGGATGGATATATGGGGGGCATGCTGGACACATTGGGCCTGGATGGATATATGGAAGGGACAGGCTTGACACATGGTGACTGCTTGGATATATGGGAGGCAGGCTGGACACATGGGACCTGGATGGCTATATGGGGAGGTAGGCTGGACACATGGGGCCTGGATGGCTATATGGGGAGGCAGGCTGGACACATGGGGCTAGAATGGTAATATGGGGGGCCGGACACATGGGGGGCCAGGAAGGAAATATGGGGGGGTCAGGCTGGACACATGGGGGCCTGGATGGATATATGGGAGGGGGCCAGGAAGAAAAAAATGGGGGGGCAGGCTGGACACATGAGGGCCTGGATGGATATATGGGGGGGGCAAGCTGGATACATGGGGGCCTGGATGGATATATGGGGGGCGGGTTGGACACATGGGGCCTTGATGGATATATTGGGGGGCAGGCTGGACACATGGGGGCCTGGATGGATATATGGGGGGGCAGGCTGGACACATGGGGGCCAGGATAGATATATTGGGGTAGCAGGCTGGATACATGGGGTCCAGGATGGGTATATTGGGGGGACAGGCTGGTCACTGGAGGGGCACGATGGATATATGGGGGAGCAGGATGGATATAGGAAGGGGGGCAGGCTGGGCACATGGGGGCCAGGATGGATATATTGAGGGGAGCAGGTTGGACACATGGGGGCCAGGATAAATATATGGAGGGGGCAGACTGGACATAATTGGGCCAGGACAAATATATGGAGGGGCCAGACTGCACATACGGAGGCCAGACGGGATATATGGGAGGGTGGGGGGCAGGATGGATATATGCGGGAGGGGTGCAGGATGGATATAAGAGTGAGGAGGCAAGGCTGAACACATGAGGGGGCCAGGCTGGACAAGTGACTTAATTATTGTTTGGGGGCCAGATTGAGGACCATATATTATTAGTTTATGGTGGCGAGTGGGAAACATTATTACTTTTGGGTCCAATTAGGGACATTATTACTTTTGTAATATAATTTTATTTTTTAGGAAACGGTTTTCCATGGGGGGGGGCAAAAAGGGGGTCCTGTTACCATGCAGGGCGGCATTATGTCTCATTTTTTTCTGCATCTGGTGTATTGTAGAAGTCTGGCAAAAAAGTGTGGAATGTGCTCTAGAAGAGATCAGTTATTGATAACTATGTGTTATTTTCTGCAGAGATGAGTCCTGACTGGAAGAAGTGATGGTGGTCTGGTGAGTCAGTGTATTACATGTACACTTACACTATATAGTATATACAGAGCTCCTGTGTATGTCACTGGTGATCACTGTATTACCTGTACACTATATACAGAGCTCCTGTGTATAATGGCACTGGTGATCACTGTATTAGATGTATACTATATACACAGGAGCTCTGTATATAGTGTCAGTGTACAGGTAATGCAGTGATCACCAGTGACATTATACACAGGAGCTCTGTACATAGTGTAATGTCACTGGTGATCCCTGTATTATATGTACACTGACACTATATACAGTGCTCCTGTGTATAATGTCACCGGTGGTCACTGAATTACCTGTACACTGACACTATATACAGAGCTCCTGTGTATAATGTCACTGGTGATAATAGCTGTGTTAGTATTGTGGTTTGTATTCATGATCAGTTTTGTAGTATTTGGTAACTATGTGGTGGTAATATGTGATCTGGTCATGGTGTGGCGGTATTTGTTCCTTGTATGTGGTATTATTCGGTCACTATCAGGTGGTAATATGTGGTCCGGTCATAGTGTGGCAGTATTTGTTCCTTGCATGTGGTATTATTCAGTCACTATGTGGTGGTAATATGTGGTCTGGTCATGGTGTGGTGGTATTTGTCCCTTTTGTATGTGGTATTATTGGTGTTTGTATAGTGGATTGTGTTGTGTATGGCGGTCATTTGTTCTCGTTGATATTAACTAGGAGTATTTTTTCTCATGAGCGGGAGCCAAAACCAGGAGTGGGTGATAAATGCAGAATTAGTGCATTTGTTTCTATTATACCATTTTCTCGGATTGTTCCTCACTTGGTTTTGGCTCCCACTCCTGAGAAAAAATACTGACCGAATACTGACCAAATACTGATAGTGGGGCTGTGGCCTTAGAGATTAAATACTTGGACCAGAGCGGAGGAGAAGCATTTACAAGGGTTCTCCAATGAAAACAAGTAATCACCTCCCCACAGGATAAGTGATAAGTTATTGATTAGTGGGGGTCTGACTGCTGGGACCTGCACCAATAGGCAGAATGTGGAGCTTTTATCCCCAATAGACTGGAGCGGCTTGTGCAACTCGACCACTGATCCATTCATTCCCTCAGTGGCTGTGAGCGCTGCTCTTTTTTGGAAGCCCCCAAGAGAATGAATGAGGCTGCTGTCAGAGATCACACTCCATTTTAAAATGGGGAGAAGTGTCGTGTCCAGGATAAAACTTCCCCATTCTTCTAATCGGTGCATTTTCCAATGGTCAGACCCAAACGATCAATAAGTTATCATCTATCCTGTGGAGCCCATGGATCGGTGATAACATGTTTTAACCAAAAAAGCCTTTAATTCAAACTACCATAACTGTACATCCCAGTTATAGTATGTGCACAGTAGATGTGCAGGAGCCACCTGTGTTTTACAGCTGACGCTCCACTATAACAGGGATAATGGCCAACAGGTATTTGCATATAGCTGTTGGGTGGGCCCCTAAGGTCAATTCTCCCTGTGGGCCACAAACACCCCAGTCCGACCCTGCTCAAAGGAATCATATTATTGAACAAGCAAAACATTTTCCTTCAGCTTCTCCTAAGCACACATATAACAAGGTATATGATGCATATAAAACTAGGTTTTGAATAAGACATTACTTTTTTACTCATATAAATACAAAACCGCAATGAAACTAACACGAAATGAATCATATAAATGAGCACTGACAATACAGTATATGTCAATGGTCACATGGTGAAATAACATGTCATCAATGCAGCAACATTATAACACCCTTTCAAAGGGAATCTGTCATCTCTAGAAATGCTATGTACCTGCAGATATAGGGTTAGTCTGCAGGTAAAAAGCATTTACACCTTGTGTAGCTGACATATTGGAGCAGCGGCTACAGGGAGAAAATGAAGTTATATTCTCCCTGCAGCTGCTCGCTTCCAGTCATCAGGATGACCTTATATCTGCAGGTAAATTGTATTTCTTGAGGTGACAAGTACCCTTTAAAAATTCTGTGTTTTCTCTTAGTAATATTACGGTAATGTACAAATTTGACAAATACAGTATGATACAAATGCATTATTCATTTATTGGGCATAGTACAACTGAGGTTTTGGAAGCTCTAGCCTATATTATTTTTGGAAAAAAAAGTGGGAGATATGTTTGCCAAGAGCTGATTCCCACCTAGACATTTATACCTGTTAAGGGAGGTGTCAGGTAGGAAGCAAATTTATGATAAATTAGGGAGGGGATATAAGCACTCAACAAAACTCTCCCAAAGGAGAAAACACCATAATGGATCCAACAAAGGACCTACCAGACCTACTGGGGGTCATGGAGTCGCTACCCAGAATAAGAGATGACTTAGATAAGAAAGCAGCAATCAGGTGGCGATAGAGTTCAAGTTCTCTTCCTCTCTGAAGAGTTAATTTGCATAGGAAATTTCCCAGAGGAGCATTGCATCAGGGTAATGGGATTAGGTAATGGGATTAGGTGTCCTTGACACCAAGCCCTAGGTTTAGTAATGAAGAAGTGTCAGCCAGACACCCTCATTACTAAACCTGTAAGTAAAGAGTTAAATAAACACACACCGAAAATAAAACACTTTATTTGAAATAAAACAGACACATTCTTTAATCATTTAAATTAACTCAATATACTCACACCAGGTCCAACGGTAATCCACGGGTTAAAGTAATGCGCCATGTTTCTTTTTTCAAATATCTTTATTTAGCTCCAAAAAGCATTCATTGCTATACAAAAACACATCAAAAACGCGCCAAAAACTCACGTTTTTTCCGCAGCGTTTTGCTGACAAAAGATGCAGAAGTGTTGCAGAAATTTCTGCAATCAAATACTCAACATGCACACATACCCTAAATGTTATTGTATTAATGTATTTGTGTGGATAATAAAGAGATTAAAGAAGTTGATGATTATAATTTTCTATAAGCTTGAAAAAAAAAATTCCATGGGTGTTGTTGCTTTCATTGAGATAATATTGTTCCTCTAGATGGAAAGGAACATTAAAATTGTAGCAGGAAAATATTCTCTCATATTGTTTTTTTTACTATTACCATTTAAAAGAATGCTAAATATAGAAAAATATGAAACAAGAAATATGCGTATAGTTACACTCACTATTTATAAGTCTGCAGGTGAATCTCCTAATGATCTGTTCCATCACCAGCTGTTGAATAGAAATGAGCGAGTAAATCCGAGAGCAACTGAAATGTACTCAAATTTTTCAAAAATTAGCATTTACCAAAATGACTACCAACATAAAGAGCATGAATAATCCAAAACATATTTTACTGGAGACACACCTAAGCTATGAATACCACCAAAAGAAAACAATGGGTGCCAAATGTCTCTAAAATGATCTCTATTGAAATTACAAAATGTAAAAACAGTATCAATCCCACAGAGTATTCACAATGGAGGACCACACTGCACCTTCACATGAACATCATAATTGTAAATCAAAAATGAAGTAGGAGAATTTTATTACCTGTAACCTCGCCTATGTTTCTCCATTCTGGTATATGTAACGGCACTAAAGCGGCGTAACTTTTGAAGAATTTGTCACATGGGCTTTGCCAGAACTCATCCATCCTTTGACGGATCTGGCCTGAACTTGCGTGGAAATTCCAAAAGTTGCAAAATTTGTGACTCCAGATTGCACAATAGTTTTGCAATTTTTCAAAGCATTTTCTGTCGCAGTGTGATCCCATATCATCAGAGAACACTGAACTTCATACTACACTTGGCGCTGACTAGTTTCTCGACTCAATTGAACAGATGCTCTTGATAAAGCTCCGTCATAAATTGAAACATTGCACGCTGTTATCTGTCCATGGCTTCTTTGTCAGAATAAAATCACATGCTTAATTAGTCTGAGTGCTGTGCATCCTCCTAAACATATAAGACAGGGAGGAATCCTATAATGGCTGTATGCCAGTTTTGTATCCGAAAAAAAAATTGCTAATTTTGTTGCACGTCAAATATAAGCTTAAGCAATAATTTCTGTCTCTTTTTTTCAGTTTTCCACCATTCTTGTCCACATTTAGAAAAAGGGACTTCATGGTAGGGACACAATTTTGTGTGGAGGCCGACTAGACTGACCGGCTAGAGATGCATTGAATTTACCAAGATGCACATCCAAAGTAAGGCACTAGCCTTAAAAAATCGCCACCCTTTTGTTTTTTTTTTATATATATATGCAGTAGAATGGAATGAACAATGCTGCAATTAACTTAGCAGATAAACTCCCTTTATAAATGAAACGTCGACCACAAGCTGATTCGCAGAATGTAATTAACATGACAAAATATGTAAACTATTCTCTATCAGTCAATGGACAGTTTAATCTTTTATCTTAACAGACTGTAGGATCCCTGTTTGATTTATGACTGTGCGCATCACTTGTTAAGATTTTTCTTCCCAACATTTCCAACTTGGCAGTAGACATCCACCCACACAGACATGACTAAGCGTGCCAAATGACGATCAAATGGAATATGTGATGAGACACATGGAGCTAGAGCTGTAATGTCCAACGCATCATCCATATGAGCTGAGGATTCATTCTCCTCCTGAGTCTTAAAAAAAACAACCTGGGCCCCATGCTGTTAAAATGACAGTGTTTGTGTAAATAAGCAAATAACATTGGAAACCATTTATACATGATACTGTACCAGAAGCTACGTTCAGCCTCTACTGTACATCAACATTTCACAGACAACATGCAGTTAATATATTTTCTAATTTCTTTATACATATAAAGCATGTTACATATAAGGCATAAGAGGTAAGGCGTATGTGTATATGAGATTGTTGCTTTTCAACTGCTACAAGGATAAAGGATTGGGCATGTTGAAACTAATATGTCTGATCCTTCTTTTCCTGGTAGCCGGAGAAGAGTCAGAAGGTTTCCATATATATATTTAGACCTATGATAGGAAGAGCATAACCCAACTATGCATAAATAATGGTGCAATACAGTACACCCCAAATAGTCAAAAACACAGCATTTATACTACAAAGCTATTTGGGAAACTAAAATAAAAATAACATGATGGATTTAAGCAATATCAATTTATTGAAAGACACCACATGACAAACGATCAAATAAAAAACATAAAGACATGATTAAAATGTAGAGAAAATGGAGAGGCAAGGAGACATCAATAACAGCATGATATAATAGACACAATGTTCTGGGTCAGAGATAAAAAGATATATATACATATGAGAAATATAGGTTCATGTAAAGTGCTAGTGCACATAAAGTGACAAATGCAATGTTAGAGATCATTCATATGTAAAGTGCTAGTGCACAGAAAGTGACAAATGCAATGTTAGAGATCATTCATATGTAAAGGGCTAGTGCACAGAAAGTGACAAATGCAATGTTAGAGATCATTCATATGTAAAGGGCTAGTGCACAGAAAGTGACAAATGCAATGTTAGAGATCGTTCATATAGCCTGATCCAAGGGAAATCTACATATAAGTCAAATATAGCACTAAAGTGTGCAAAAATGAAAAGAGAGTATAAAGAGTATACCGACCCAAAATCATGCTATGGATTTTTGCACACTTTGATGCTATATTTGACTTATGTGTAGATTTCCCTAGGATCAGGCTTTATAAACGATCTCTAACATTGCATTCGTCCCTTTATGTGCACTAGCACTTTACATGAACCTATATTTCTCATATGTATATATATCTTTTTATTTCTGATCCAGCACATTGTGTCTATTATATCATGCTGTTATTGATGTTTCTTTACCTCTCCTTTTCCTCTACATTTTAATTATTTCTTTATGTTTTTTATGATCATTTGTCATGTGGTGTCTTTCAATATATTGATATTGCTTAAATCCATCATGTTATTTTTATTCTTATTTTAGTTTCCCAAATAGCTTTGTAGTATAAATTCCATATATATATGATGTTTTGTGAGTATGGCCAAGTTTTATCCAATGTGTATGACCAGCCTTATATATAGTTGAAAAATGACAATCCAACTATATGGGCAAAAGTAAATGGATAACCCTTCAAATTATTAAGTTCAGATGTTTCAGTCACACCTACTGTAAACAGGTGCATAAAATAAAGAACACGACTATGAATTCTCCAAACGCAAATATTTGTAGTTATTTTGCACATGACTGGTCCATTTTTTTAAAATGGCTGTCTCCATCTGGCCTTAAAGAAACTTGTCAAATGATTTTCAGTAATTAAACTGATGGCCTGATACTGTAGTGCTTGTAAGGCTACGGCCCCACTATCAGTATTTGGTCAGTATTCAGTCAGTATTTTTTTCTCAAGAGTGGGAGTCAAAACCAGGAGTGGGTCAAAAATGCAGAATTTGTGCACTTGTTTCTATTACACCTTTTCTCTGATTGTTCCTCACCTGGTTTTGGCTTATAAATACTAAGGAAAAATACTGACCGAATACTGATAGTAGGGCCGTAGCCTAAGAAGCATTCCGAGCATGTCCTGTTTATATTGTCCATTTCTTCTTCTAGCTGAGAAGTAATGTGTCATGGGACGGTGCTGTAGTGTTGAAAAGTCATGGTGTTCTGGCACTTAGGAGACTCATTCCTGCTTGAATGACATCCCTCTGGGCATTTTACGTTGGTGCCAGCTCACCTGAATTAGGAATGTGAACCACAGAGAACTGGGGGTAAGAGATGCAATTCCAACACTGTTTTTTGGCTTTTGTATTTATGGACTTCAGTCTGTAGTAAAATTCACCAGACAATATGATTCTTCATGCCAGTGTAATAATGGTGATACCAAATTTTATAGCTTTTTATTATTATAAAGTATTTTGGTGGCTAAATAAATTTCAGAACTTTGTAAAAACTTTGTCTTGAGAAGTCATTTTTTTAAAACCCGTAACATTTTAGTTTTCTGTCAAGAGAGCTGTGAAAGAACTTGCTTTTTATATGGCAAGTGCACCTGGCCCGGGTATCCCAGGCTGCGCTTCCCTCCCCTTGGCCCACTGTTCCGTGTTGTGCTCCACATCGGGCTTTGCAAGTTGCCCAGTGTGGCTCTATGACCTCATCTCCTTAGGCCTATTTCAGGTCCACTAAGACACAAATCAGTGTCTTAGGAATGAGACTTGGTGTTCAGTTTGTTTAGTGTGCTCCACCTTCAGCTCCTATTGTATTTCCCTTGCTGGACAGGAATCTGTGACTAGATTAATGCTGCCCAAACCACAGGCAGCATGAATCAGATCCTGGCTGCATGGGAGAGACCTGTCAATCACCTGGAGAGAGATAGGGAGAAGCCGGGGCCATGCCGGAATACTCACGTTTCTCACTATTGTCTCTGGCCATATTTCCAAACTATTTTTTCTCTGAATCACTGCTGAACTTCAGAATAAAACATGGCTGTCTCCAATCACTCAGTCAGACTCTGATTCATTCTGTGCATGGTTCGAGCAGCATGAATTTAGTGCCATGTTTCCTTTAAGCTTAAGAAAATCTTTTCAAGGTTCAAAGAAGGTCTTTTCAAGCTGCTGATGCTCCCTAAATAGTAGTCTGTTGCTGCTGCTATCCCCCCATGCACTCTCAGCTCAACCTTGTATGTATGTGTTTTCAATAAGCAGAAAGGAGTCTTTGATACCCCTGGTGTGGCTTATCTCTAGGGAATACTTGCCCTGTTCTTTCCTTACAAATTTGCATTGAAAGTGCCTTCTCTTATCGATTTGTCATTTTCCATCAGAGCCGGTGAGGGAGTGTACTGTTCTTCACTCAGGGTTATTGTCACTAATAGATAATGAGAACCAGACGAACATCCAACCAGAATTAGGAGAACCCCAGTGTTAGTATCATTATCCTGTACCCCAAATGTCAGTGTTATTATCCTACACCCCGATTGTCTATGTCATTATCCTGTACCCCGAGTGTCAGTGTCATTATCCTGTACCCCAAGTGACAGTGTTATTATCCTATACCCCAAGTGTCAGTGTCATTATCCTGTACCCCAAATGTCAGTGTAATTACCCTATACAACAAGTGTCAGTGTCATTACCCTGTACCCCAAATGTCAGTGTTATTATCCTACACCCCGATTGTTTGTGTCATTATCCTGTACCCCGAGTGTCAGTATCATTATCCGGTAGCCCAAGTGTCAGAGTCATTATCCTGTACCCCAAGTGTCAATAGTTTTATCCTATACCCCAAGTGTCAGTATCATTATCCTGTACCCCAAGTGTCAGTATCATTATCCTGTACCCCAAGTGTCAGCTTCATTATCCTGTACCGCAAGTGTCAGTTTCATTATCCTGTCTCCCAAATGTAAGTATTATTATCCTGTACCCCAAGTGTGTCAATATCCTGGGCCCCAAGTGTCAGTTTCATTATCCTGTCTCCCAAATGTAAGTGTTATTATCCTATACCCCAAGTGTCAGTGTCAATATCCTGTGCCCCAAGTGTCAGTGTCCTTATCCTGTACCCCAAGTGTCAGTGTGACTATGTACTGACCCAAAACCACAATAAAGGTTAAGTCCAATAGGGAAAGAAGTTTTATGATTCTATTCTGTAGAGAAATTAAACAAAACTGCAATTTTTCTGGTCTCTGGATCAGTGGTATCTGTCGGAGGGAGAATGAAGCAGACACTGAAAAGAAAACCCTGCCTACATAGAAGCATGGCAGTGGTTCGATGATGCTCACAGTGAAGCATGGCGTTGGCTCGGTGATGCCTACACTGAAGAATGGCGGTGGCTCCGTGATGCCTACAGTGAAATATGGAGGTGGCTCCGTGATGCCTACAGTGAAGCATGGTGGTGGCTCAGTGATGCCTACAGTGAAGCCCGTTGATGGCATCGTTGATACCTACAGCTACCCATGACTGTGGCTCGGTAATGCCTACTGTGAAGCATGGCAGTGGCTCGGTGATGCCTATAGTTAAGCATGGCGGTGGCTCGGTGATGCCTACAGTGAAGCACATTGGTGGCTTGGTGATGCGTACAGTAAAGCATTGTGGGAGTCCATTGATTCCTACATTGATGCACTATTGCCATCTATAGTGTAGCATAACTACCAAACAAAGTAGTACACTGCAACGCTAAGGATGCTAACATGAAATTAATGAAATTTGAATAGCATTACTGCTCTAGAAAATAGAAATAACTGAGAAATCTTAGCGCATAAATTAGCCAAGTCATGTGTACCTGGTAGCCACGTTAAGGCATTTCTCGTCATACCAGGAACGTACCAATGTGAACTCCTCTCTAAGAGACTATGTCTGCTTGTGTATGGGAGAGCAAGTTCCTGCTGCAATTAAAATCGCCTGTGGCCTAGAGGCGGAGTGCTCAGTCAAAGCTTATAGATAGAAACAGAAAAAACTGACCGGCACTTCCAAGTGTAACTTGGAAGTGCCGATCAGTTTTTTCTGTTTTTATAGTATAGCATAGTAGTGGTTGTTGGTTGGCAATGTTGTTTTCTAATTCTTGGATTCTAATTGCACTAAGGGCAATATCTGAGTTTGTATCCAAAATCATTAGTGTTTCTTTATACTGTTCCCTAAGTGTTAGTATTTTGTTGTTTTGTACCCTGTCAGTGCCATTATCCTCTACACCAAAAGTTAGTCAGCTCCAATTTGCTGAAAAACATCTAAAAATCCACATTTTGTTCTGTGGAGTGATGAACACAACTAGAACTATTCTGATTTGTGGCTAAGCAGTATCTCGAGGAGGGATAATGGAGGATCTTCAGAAAAGAGCACCCTGCCTGCAGTGAAGCATGGCAGTGATTCATGTTTTTCCACATGGGAGCTCAGTGGTTAGCACTATTGTTTTCTATTGCTGGGGTCATTGACTCTCATCTAACCAAGAACATTATTATATTCCACCTCACTTTAGAATTTAAATCAATGAACTGATTGGTTAGATGTGTTGGGCACCAATTTCTAGTTTTCATTATCTTCCCATAGGTATTGATGACATATTCAGAAACTAGCGCTTGGGTAGTGTGGTATGGTGGCTCAGTGGTTAATGCTGGTGCTGTGCAGTGTTGTGGTACTGGGTTCATTTCTGACTGAGGATGATGAGATTCCACCACTCAGGTCCACTTTAGAAATTGCAATCAGTAACTGCTCTTCCTTAGAGAGTCATATTCATGATGTAGCCATGGGCTATCTCTCATGCAGCACAGTGCTTTGGTAGTTAACTCCACTGCTTTGATAATGCTGGGGTCTTAAGTTTAACTCTGACTGAGGTTCCTGAGACAGCACATCTTTGAAATCAGTGACTGCAAAGTAAGCCTGCTAGACCTTTTCATTACCATCCCTTAGGTGATGGGAGCCATATTGATGACTTACTCAGGAAAGAGCTCTTGTGTAGCATGATAGACAAGCGGCAATGCTGGCTCTTGGGTTCAACTCTAGACCAAGGACAATGAGATTCCACCTTTCAAATCCACTTTAGAAATTGCAAATGGAACCTGCTCATCCTTTTCATTGCCTGCCAATAGGTACTGGGAGTTATATTCATGACCTCAACATTAGTTGACTTCTGTGCAGCATGGTACCTCGGTGGTTAGCAGTGCTGCTTTGCAATGCTTTTGTGCTTAGTTCAAGTTCTGACTGAGGTTCATGAGACAGTACATCTTCGAAATCAGTTACTGCAAAGGAAACTTGCTCCACTTTTTCATGACCTTCTCATAGGTGCTGTGAGTCATATTGATGACTTAGCCAGTGGCTAGTTTTCAGGCAGCATGATGGCTCAGTGGTAAGTGCTTTGCTGTGCAATGCTGGGCTCCTGAGTTCAACTGTGACTGAAGTGCAAGTGGCGACACATCTTTGAAATCATCAAATAAAGCGGCACTCTGCAAACGCCAAGTATGCGAACATGAAATATGACATTTGAATTGCATTACGGCTCTAGAAAATAGAAATAACTGAGAAATCTTAGCGCTAAGATTTCTCAGTAACTTATATTTTCTTGCGCAGTAATGCAATTCAAGTTTCATGTATTTCATGTTTGCATACTTAGCGTTACAGAGTGCTGCTTTATTTGTTAGTTATATATGGAGATGGCTACTCTTACATCTGTACACACATATTTTCTGTTTTGGAAGTGACGGTCAGTTTTTTGATCTTTGAAGTCATTGACTTCCAAGGAAACCTGTTCTCTTTTTTCATGACCTGCCCCGTAGGTGCTTGTAATCCTCTTGATGATCAGACTAAAAGATGACTTTCAGTCAGCACAGTAGCTTGGTTGTTATTGCCGTGCAATGCTGAGGTCCTTAGTTCAACTCAGACTGAGGTCCATAAGTTTCCACCTCTCCGGTACATTTTCGAAATTACATTCAGTGACTACAAATGAGCCTGCTTTTCCTTTTCATGACCTTCCCATAGTTGCTGAGCGTCATCTTGATGACTTAGACAGCTGAGAATTCTCAGGTAGCACAGTGGCTTGAAGGTTAACACTGTCCCTGTGCTACACTGGAGTCATGGGTTCAACTATGGACTGTGTATGAATAGGTTCAACATCTCATGGTCTTCTCAGAAATTTAATTCTGAGCAGGTTGCTCTTTTTCATGACCTTCCTATAAGTCATATTGATGACTCAGGCAGATATTTGCTCTCAAGCAGCACAGTGGCTCAGTGGAAAGCATGTGCACTTTGCAGCTTTGGTAGTCCTGGGTTCAAATACCACCATGGGTGCTATCTACAGTGAGCTTGTATCTTCTACCTGTGCTTGAGTGAGTCTGCAGTCACACTCTAAAGATATGTAGTGGCCAGTAATGAAGTGTTGACAGTATTAACTCACATCAAGGTCTTGTCCATCACTGAGCAGGGACACTGCTGCTATGGGGCAATTGGACAGGTATCCTGAGTGGTGTGTTTGTCCTTTTACATGGAGCCAGTTATTCATAACTAATTTGCTATATGTTCAGCTGAGCTTTGGAAAGTCCTTTTTTGTACTTAACAGTGATTGTTGTGTTTCCACATGGGAGCTCAGTGGTTAGCACTGTTGTTTTCCATTGCTGGGGTCAATGTCTCTCATCTAACCAAGAATATTATTATTTTCCACCTCACTTTAGAATTTTAAGTCAATGAACTGATTGTTTAGATGTGTTGGGCACCAATTTCTAGTTTCATGATCTTCCCATAGGTACTGAAAGTCATATTGATGACATCCTCAGAAGTTAGCTCTTGGGTAGTGGTTAATCCTGATGCTGTTAAGTACTGTGCTACTGGGTTCAACTCTGACTGAGAACAATGAGATCCCACCTCTGTGACACATCTTTGAAATCAGTGACTGCAAAGTAAGCTTTTTCTACCTTTTCATGACTGTCCCTTGGGTGACGAGAGTCATATTGATGACTTACTCAGGGGGAAGTCCTTGTGTAGTGTGATAGGCCAGTGGTTAGTACTACGTTGATGTGCTAATACTGGGGTCTTAAGTTCAACTCTAGACTAAGGACAGTGAGATTCCACCTCTTAGGTCCACTTTAGAAATTGCAAATAGAACCTACTCATCCTTTTCATGACCTGCCAATAGGTACTGAGAGTCATATTCATGACCTCGGCATGAGTTTTCTCCCATGCAGCATGGTACCTCGGTGGTTAGCAATGCTGCTTTACAATGTTGTTGTCTTTAGTTCATCTCTGACTGAGGTTCATGAGACTAAACATCTTAGAAATCAGTCACTGCAAAGGAAACTTGCTCCTCTTTTTCATGAGAATAGCTTTCAGGCAGCATGATGGTTCAGTGGTAAGTGCTTTTGCTGTGCAATGCTGGGCTCCTGAGTTCAACTGTGACTGAGGTGCAAGGGGTGACACATATTTGAAATCATCAAATAAAGCAACACTCTGCAAACGCTAAGTATGCAAATATGAAATATAAATTGCATTACTGCACTAGAAAATAGAAATAACTGAGATATCTTGGAGCTAAGATTACTCAGTTATTTCTATTTTCTAAAGCAGTAATGCAATTCAAATGTCATATTTCATGTTCGCATACTTAGCGTTTGCAGGGTGCTACTTTATTTGTTAGTTATATATGGAGATAGCTACTCTTAGTAAGCACCTGTACACACCTATTTTCTGTTTTGGAAGTGACAGTCAGTTTTTTGTTCTTTGAAATCATCGACTGCCAAGGAAAGCTGTTCTACTTTTTCATGACCTGCCCCATGGGTGCTTGTAGTCCTCTTGATGATCTGTCCATAAGATGACTCTCAAACAGCACAGTAGTTTGGTGGATTATGTCTGTTGCTGTACAATGATGAGATCCTTAGTTCAATTCTGGTTGAAGTCAATTAGATTTCACTTCTCATGTACACTTTAGAAATTACAATCAGTGACTGCAACCTGCTCTTCCTTTTCATGACCTTCCCATAGTTGCTGAGAGTCATCTTGATGACTTAGACAGCAGATACTTCCAAGAAAGCACAGTGGTTTGGAGGTTAGGACTGTACCTGTTCTGCACTGGAGTTCTGGGTTCAACTCTGGACTGAGGACCAGTAGATTCAACATCTCAGGGTCACTCAAGGAATTTAATTCAGTGACTGCAAAGAAAGCCTGCTGCAATTTTTCATCTTTCCTATAGGTGCTCTGAGTCATATTGATGACTCAGCCAGATAATTGTTCTCAAGCAGCACAATGGCTCAGTGGAAATCATGAGTGCTTTGCAGCATTGGAGTCCTGGGTTCAAATCCCACCATGGATACCATCTGCAATGATCTTGTATGTTCTCCCTGTGCTTGAGTTAGTCTCCAGCCACCCTCCAAAGATGAAAGTGCTGTGGCAAATGACATTGTTACCTGTATCAAGGTCTTATCCAGCACCCAGGAGGGACACTGCTGCTATTGGGTTACTTGCCTGTTCACTTCATTGGGCAAGTATCCTGAGTGGTGTGTTTGTCCTGTTACAAGGAGACAGTTATTTGTAAATAATTTGCTGTATATTCAGCTCAGCTGCCATTGTTGGCAGCTGGTTTGTAAAATGATATTTTGACACTTAACAAAATTTTCCTTAAAACATAACCTATTTATCCCACACTCCTTACTAATAATTGATTACTTCTTACTCCCCCAAATACATCACCTACTAGATAGGCCCATACCTACATTGTCACTCCCATATGCTGAACAAGACCTTCATACAGGTAACTTGCTACCACACTGTCATCAGTGGCCACATCTTTGGAGGGTGGTTGGAGACTTACTGAAGCACAGGGAGAACATACAAGCTCATTGCAGACATCATCCATGGTGAGATTTGAACCCAGAACTCCACTGGTGCAAAGCACCCATCTGAGCCACTGAGCCACTGTGCTGCTTAAGAACCAACCTCTGGCTGAGTCATCAATATGACTCCCAGCACCTATAGGAAGGTCATGAAAAAGAGCAACATGCTCCTTTGAATCCAATTTCTAAAGTAACACTGAGATGTTGAATCTACTTGCCCTCAGTCCAGAGTTGAACCCAGGACACCAGTGCAGCAACACAACAGTGTTAACCTCCAAGCCACCATACTACCTGAGAAATTTCAGCTAAGTCATCAAGATGACTCTCAACAACTATGGGAAGGTCACGAAAAAGAAGAGCAGGCTGCATTTGTAGTCACTGATTTTAATTTCTAAATTGTACCTGAGAGGTAGAATTGCATTCCCTCAGAGTTGAACTAAGGATTCCAGCATTGCACAGCAACAGAGAGAACCACCAAGCTACTGTGCTGTACGTGTGGCTTCCTTTGGGCAGATCAGCAATAGGACTACAAGCAGATATGGGCAAGTCATGAAAACCTAGAAGAGATTTCCTTGGCATTCAATGATTTATCAACCCCTGAATCTCTGTCAAACTCCAGAGCCCTGCATTGCAGAGTAACAATACTTACAACTGACCCATCATGCTGCCAGAAAGCTAATCTCTGGCTAAATCATCAATATGACTCATAGCATCTATGAGAAGGTCCTGCAAAGAGAAGATGGAATCTTATTGTCCTTGGTCAGAGTTGAACCCAGTACTCCAGTGATGCACAGTTAAAGTCCTAAACACTAAATCATGGTGTTACCCAAGATCTACTCACTAAGGCAGGTTTCATTTACAGTCAATGATTGCGATTTCTAAAATGCACCTGAGATGTGGAATCTCATTGTCCTTGGTCAGAGTTGAACCAATTACCCCAGCAAGAGGAAAGCTCTAGTGACTCCATGCTGCCGTGAGATAACCAATAGATAGGTCATCAATGTCACATCCGTCAGCAACAGCTGGATATATACCATCTAGTAAAATGAGAAAAAGCCTATAATTCTCAGTCAATAGACCGGCAAGGGCAGCCATACACTGCGGTACATTTCTGACATTTACATGAACTAGAAAATATCATGTAATTTATCCCATGACACGGTCTGCAGAGCAAGGTGCATAAATATTCTGGATCCATCCCAGTCTTAAATTGAGCTGAGATGTGCACTTATCCTCTGCTGCATTCATGGTTCACAGTACTGCCTGGAAATGGTGGAGTGCTGCTGTCTGTTTCTCAGTACCATAGAAAATGAATGGAGTAGATTATGAGCAGCTCCACTCCCAAAGACGTACTGATAGGATGTGAGCCCTGATGAGGGCAGTATTGTCAGTGAAGTGAGATCGTTCTTATGAAGCATCACAAATAAGCATTATGATTAATTATATAGCACTTTACGGACATCACTGCGCCCATCAGGGCTACATCCCCTATAGGTCTATTTTCAGAATGTGAAAGGAAACCCAGACAACCATGAGGGCACAAGAAATGATGCCAACAAATGATGTTGTTGTTGTTGTTGACCTTGGTGGAATTTGAACCTTTGACATCTGGGCTGCATAGCACCAGTGTTAACCACCAAGCTACGGCATGGCACATAAGTTGCTTTACTGAGAAGTCATCAATATCACCGACATCTGAAAAAGTGCTAACCACTGAACTACCACGTGGGAAGAAAAACACTTCAGGCAGGGGGTGTGCTTTGCAGGGTATGTTTCATTCTCCCTCCTACAAGAGGGATTCAGACCGCCATCTGTTAATGATAGTTGATCCGGTCTAGCAATGGGCTACATTGATTGCAACACTGTTAACAGTACCTGCGTCTTCAGGATGTTAGTACAGTACAGCTGTGGTGGAGCACGGAGCCATGGTCATCTACTCCACCAGGACACAGGTTACTTCCAACCTGTGGCCTGTTAGAGGCTGGCGCAACGCAGGGGAAAGCGGTCAGCGTGATGATGTCACTGCATCACACCGACCGCATTCTTTGCGTGACAGGATAAAAGTTGAGATGGCAGGGATGAGGAGCCTGAATTAGATAAGTATACATTTTGTATTGGCTTTGGGGGACTATCTAACTGTGTGGGGGGTCCGTGGAGAGCATCTTTCTGTGTGGGGGCATTTTTGGAGACATCATACTCTATGGGTGCCAAGGAAGAAGCATCATACTCTATTGAGGCCCTGGAAGGGGCATCAAATTATATGGGGGCCATGAAAGGAGAATCATACTCTATGTGGGGCCTTGGAAGGACATCATACTCAATAGAGAACATGGAAGGGGCATCATACTCTATGGGAACCATGGAAGGGGAATCATACTCTATGGGGGCCATGGAAGGGGAATCATACTCTATGGGGGCCATGGAAGGGGCATCACACTCTATGGGCGCCATGGAAGGGACATTATACTCTATGGGGGCCATGGAAAGGGCATAATATTCTATGGGGGCCAAAGAAGGGACATTATACTCTATGGGAGCCATATTAAGGGCAACATATTCTATAGGGGTCATGGAAGGGGCATCATACTCTATGGACAGAATGCAAGGGGCATCATACTCTATGGGGGGCATGGAGGGGGCATCATACTTTATGGAGGCCATGGAAGGGGTAACATAGTGGGTGAAAACACTAAGCAGATTCAGTAGGAGCAAAATAACTGTGTGAATGCCGCAATACATATCCATCTCTGTGTCTTAAAAAGTTGGGAGTTATGTGCTTCTGTAACTGCGTCTATGTGGCGTCATAAAACTTTTGCTAAGGGGCCCCGTGATTTCTATATATGCTCCTGCTCAGGGGCATTATTACAATAAAGAGGCACTAGGGAATCATTATTATAAGGAGGCACCCTGGGGGATCATTATCATAATAAAGAAAGCTTAGGAGGCATTATTATTATTATAAGAAAGCACAGGGGGTGTTTGTATTATTATAAGGAGGTGCGGGGTCATTATTATAAAGGGTCAAGGGGAAATATTCTTATAAAGAGGCACAGGTGAATTATTATTATAGGGAGGCACAGGGGACAGTACTACTATATGGTGCTATATAACTGTAAGGAGGTACAGGGGAGGGGCACAGAGGGGGTACTATTATTGTGTGGGGCACAGTTGAGGGTATTTTTACTTTACAAGGCACAGAGGGAACATTATTACTGTTTATTACTGATTATAACAGTATGTGGTTTGTGTAGAGGTTGGGAATATGAGGAGGGGGCTGGAAAGCAGTCTGTCAAAGATGTCTGTGTGTTACTATAACGATTTGAGGTTGTAGGTTGTAAGTAATTGACTCTCCCCCTGGGCCGTGGGGCACTCGGATCCGGGCAATAGGGGAACGATGGGGGTAGTAGTGGCAACCCGGTTCCGTGGCTCAGGGTGGTCAGGCCAGTGGTAGTCCGTTATATTGATTATGTCCGACTACGCCACCCGTGGATTGCGGTTATTAGGAACCGCCGCTGCATGCAGACCGCTGGGGCTGATGAGGTGTGCAGCTAGGGTAGTGTGACTCCCCACGGGAAGAGTGCGGCCCCAGGGCAGTATAGTGGATGGTGGGAGTGATGATAGTGAGAGTCCCAGTGATGATAGTGCTGGAGGAGAAAGGAGCACACAGACAACAGGTTGCAGTCCAGGGTCTTTACTAAACAGGCAAACTGACCCACAAACAGTCCCAGCTAGGAGGGAACCTGGATGTCTGAGAGCAACGGGGAAATTGGCCCTGGTCAGGGTGAGGGTGTAGGCCTACCATGCTTTCTACGCTCCTTCTGGCTATCTCCTTCTTATAGGGTAACAGCCCACGTTTCCGAGCTTTCCGTGTATTCTCGCCTGTATGGCCTGCGACGTGGGTTCCTTTCTGCTCCCAGCCTTGTACGGCTTTACTGGTCCCTTCGGTTGTGGCAGGGCCTCCAGGCTTCTTAGGCCAAGGAATGTACAGTCCCTTGCGGACTGGTTCTCTGCTGGGGGATATGGAATCCTTCCAGCCTCAGACACCAAAGTCTGGTAGAATTAAGTCTTTTCTCTGCCAAGACAGGCTCTCTTCGTCTCTTGTCTCTGGCTTGTGGCTCTCCTCCTGCCACACTTCCTCTTAGGTTACAATGCAACTTTCTGTCCCTGCTCCACTCTGGGACACGTCTCAAAGCTAAGACAGGCAATCCAGTTCTCCCTAACCCTGTCCCCAGTACCAGCTTTTATAGGGGCAGCCTGCTCCCCCTACTGGCCTGAGACAGGAGGCATTGCATGCTAATGTTCCCCTGACCAGAGAACCTCCCCCTTGCTCTCAGACACAGCTTTATTACACTTGTGGCATCCAGGTAGGGTGACACATTCCCCCCTAGTGAAATTTAGTACTCCGGGACTAAACAATAAACAAAGACAATATGCATAACAATAAAACATTAATAGACAGACGGCGCACAAATTGAGTTCTTTAGGTCACAGTGTGGCCTGTGACCGGGTGTCCATATCACCAAAACAACGGGGAGCCTTAACCAGGTGGGGGGTCTGTCCTACCCCAAGTCCTTCACAGTCTTAGTTCATTCCTGGGTTAGGCTCAGAATGCAGTCCATACAAGGTCCCGGTTATAAAAGTCCATAACCTGTGAGTCCTTACGATAGCTGCAAGAAACTGAAACACACTATCAATAAACATGCAGGTAACTTTGGCAAACATTTTAACATTTGGCAACAGGGTTATTTACAATCTTATTGCACACTATATTCTCCAGCGAGCGGGTATCTGTCCCTTTGTGCTCCTGGTTGACCTACGTAGCCCACTGTCTGGTGGTGGACCAACCTGGTTTTCCCCACTAGCGTTAGGGGTACAGCTACCAGCTGGGTGTACAGGTAGGGCAGGCAGCTGTCTGCGGGTTCTTTGGCTTACCGCAGGCATGGCAGGCTCACTGTCAGCAGAGGGTTGACTCTCCTGGGCTGCTGGAACAGGCTCTTCTGCCTCTGGAACCGCTTGCTCCTCTTCACCTTCCGGCTCTGGTGTTGGTTGTTGCTGTGCCGGTTGCAGGAAATGCAGGATGGGTACCACTATGGCATCATTTATGCAAGTCCAGGACTGAGGAAACTCTCTGAGAACGGTGCTGATCATTTCTTCCTTGTCCTCTGCGGGTTCAAGGTCACTCTGATCCTCTTCTGCACTACGGAGTTGCTCGGGGCATCTTTTGAGGTCGTCTCTGGAGACGACACTAGTGGTTTCTCCTCCGTCCTTGGTGATTACGCACACCTTTGGGTTGTCGTGGTCAGACTGCAGTACGGTGTAGGGTTCCCTTTCCCACTGGTCGTCCAACTTATGTAGCCTTCTTTTTCGCTTTAGGACTTGCTCACCAGGTTCTAGGGGACCAGCAGGGGCATGTTGATTGAAGAGTCTTTCTTGCTTCTCTCTCACCTGGGCCAGGCTCTTCTCCACACTCTCCTGTACCTTCTTGTACTGCAGTTGCCTTTCCGTATCCCAGTCCACATCCGGGGAGGTGTCCTCAGGTATTAGGACTCCCATCTCCAGGTCTACGGGCAGCTTACCCGGTCTGGCTCGCATCAGGTAAGCCGGGGTGCAGTTTGTAGCGTTCACCGGGATGTTGTTGTACATGTCTACCAGGTCCGGCAAATTTTCTGGCCACAGGCTGCGTTCCTCCAGGGGCAACGTCTTCAGGAGATCAATGACTATATTGTTCATCTTCTCACACATCCCGTTGGTTTGGGGGTGGTAAGGCGTTGTCCGTATTTTCTTACAGCCATAGAGGTTGCAGAACTCCTGGAAGATTTCAGCCTCGAACGCTGGACCCTGGTCTGTCAGGACCTGTTCCAGATACCCGTGTGGACGGCAGAAGTATTGCTGGAAGGCTCTGGCTGCTGTTTGGGCTGTCAAGTCCTTTACCGGGACCACCACTAGAAAACGGGAATAGTGGTCCACGATTGTCAGGGCATAGATGTATCCTGACCGGCTGGGAGCCAATTTGACATGGTCCAGAGCTACCAGCTCAAGAGGCTGCGTGGTGACGATGGGCCTCAAGGGTGTCTTCTGGCTGGTACGGTCCTTCCTCCTTAGGTGACAAGGGCCACAGTCTCTGCACCATTTTTCCACAGCTCCTCTCATGCCGACCCAAAAGAACCTTCCTCTTAGTAGGAACTCCAGTTTCTTCCAATCGAAGTGTTCCGCTCTGTCATGGTAAGCCCCCAGGACCATAGCTGCATCTCGCCTTGGGACCACGACTTGGTCAGCTCGTGCGTCCGGTGGTTAACAATCCTTCTGCACAACTTGCCTTCGTAGAGGAACAGCTTGCTCTTCTCCTTCCATAGCTGCTTGGCTTCCTCTGGGGCATCTGGATCTAAGCGGGCGTCTTCCCGGGTCAGCAGATCTTTCACCAGGCGGACTGCAGGGTCACTATCTTGGGTCTCGGCCCAGCTGTGGTGAGGTAGGGGATTCATCATCACAGTTGTTAGATCCTCCTCCTTCACGCGGTGAGAGTGTTGAGCGGCTCCATACCGGTGAAACGCGGGGAGTTCTACCTCCTCCAGCTCTTCTGGGTCTTCGTCACCTTCAGGTAAGTGAGGCATCCTTGATAGGGCATCCGCGTTGGCGTTGGTTTTGCCTGCCCGGTACTTGATCACGAAGTCATAGTTGGAGAGACAGGCCATCCACCGTTGTTCCAGGGCACCCAGTCTTGCATTGTCCAGGTGTGTCAACGGGTTGTTGTCCGTGTACACGGTGAACTTTGCAGAGGCCAGGTAATGCTTGAAGCGTTCCGTCACGGCCCACACCACCGCCAAGAATTCTAACTTGAAGGAGCTGTAATTCTCCGGGTTCCTCTTGGTGGGCCTCAGCTTCCGGCTGGCGTATGCGATCACCCGTTCTCTGCCCTGTTGGTTTTGGGACAGTACGGCTCCCAGTCCCACATTACTGGCATCTGTGTGGAGAATGAAAGGCTGGCCATAATCAGGGTAGGCCAGGATCTCATCCCCCGTGAGGGCCAACTTTAGCTGGCGGAAGGACTCCTCTTCCGGTTTATCCCACTTGAAGGGTGGGGGGCCACTCCTTCCGCACTTACCACATGCCCGAGGTACTGGACCTTTGGTTTCAGCAGGTGACACTTCGATGGTTTTACCTTCAGGCCATAGCCTGCCAGGGCTTCGAACACCTCGGCCAGGTGCTTTAGGTGGTCCTCGTAGGTCTTCGAATAGACGATCACGTCGTCCAGGTAAAGGAGGACCGTCTCGAAGTTTCGGTGCCCTAGACAGCATTCCATCAGCCGCTGGAAGGTCCCTGGTGCGTTGCAGAGCCCGAAGGGCATACAGTTGAATTCACTCAGTCCCATCGGGGTGGTGAAGGCGGTCTTCTCCTTGTCAGCCTCTGCCACAGGAACCTGCCAGTACCCGCTAGTAAGGTCCAAAGTAGAAAAGAAGTTAGCAGATTTTAGCGCGGCTAAAGACTCCTCTATTCGAGGCAGCGGATATGCGTCTTTGTGGGTGATACGGTTGATTTGTCTATAGTCCACGCACATTCTCATGGTGCCGTCTTTCTTTTTCACCAGAACCAAAGGGGCTGCCCAGGGGCTACAGCTGTCTCTAATGACCCCAGCTTCTTTCATCTCTCTTAGCATGCCCTTTGCATTCTGATAGTGTGCAGGGGGTACAGGTCTGTGCCTCTCTTTTATTGGCGGGTGGCTCCCTGTGGGGATGTGGTGTTCTATCCCTTTTACTCTGCCGAAGTCTAGCGGGTGCTTACTAAAGACTCTCTCGTACTCCCGTACCACCCGGTAGACTCCTTGTTTTTGGTGCAGGGGAGTGGAGTCAGCACCCAGGTGGAGTTTCTGGCACCAGTCCTCTTTTTGTTTCTGGGAGCCATTACCCTCCACCTGAGGAGATGAAGGCAAGGGTTCCACGGCCCTGATAGCTTGGTGTTCGACAACAAACAGTTTGGCGAGTGTAGCGTACCTGGGTAAGTGTACTTCCCTCTCCCCAATGTTGAGGATGCGGACGGGCACCCTCCCATGACGGACATCAACCACCCCCCGGGCTGTCAAAATGGTGGGCCTGCTGTCTGAGTACACGGGTTCTACCATGGCTTGGTAGTCTCTACCTCTCAACCCGATTGCAGTCCGACACCAGATCATCATTTCACTTTTGGAAGGCATGGAAATGGGGAATGGATCACTGAGTCTTACGCTACCGATCTCACCACCAGACAGTTCTACCTGCTGCCGTCTCATCAGGGCTTTTATCTCCTTGTTGAGGACCCTCTGTTGGCTGGAACTAGCATTCACCGCCACCTGTTGTAGAATTACAATTACCTCTGAAAGACAATTTTCAATTATGTTAGTACCCACAGTTATTTTAGGGTGACTTTCATGACGGTCAATGTCCACAATAATCACTCCCTGTGCCGGCAGTTCAACTTTACCAATTTTAATGGTCATCTCCTTGAACCCCATCTGCGGCACGGGTAAGCCATTACTGGCGATGATGCTCAAATTACTGTCTGGATACCGTGTGATATCAGCATCAGTCCAATACTGCTTAAAAAGTACATAAGGGATTGTGGTTACTTGCGACTAGTGTTGAGCCACCCCCGTAGTGTTCGAGTTCGGTTCGGTTCGTCGAACACCCGTGTGTTCGCCGAACTGTTCGTCGAACTGTTCGTCGAACACCTTCGAACACCGTTAAAACCAATGGCAGGCAAACAAAAACACATAGAAACACATAGAAAACACCTTCAAAGGTGTCCAAAAGCTGACAAACTGCTCAGAAGACATAACTAACACATGGAAAAGTGACAAGTACATATAGTCATGCGAAAATAAAAGAGGTGGAGGAGTAAAAGGAGGGGGAGACACAGATATAGGCATGTCATGCCCTTCTAAAATCCAAAAAGTGAGAAGCCGACACGGCCAGTCCGCTCCTGCCCGTGCCACCTCCGTGTCGCCGGGTTTGTGCCAGAGCCGCGGTGAACCCTGACGGCCAGCCCCCCTCTCCCAATACTGGTGCCTGTCCGCTGGTGGGTCGAGTGAGCCCCCCTGTGGTGGAGGCAGCTCTAAGCTTTTTAATTTAAATTGTCTCTCTAATTTGAATGAATACACTTTAAATCCATTTACAAGGATCTATTGGAGGGCAAGTCTCATGCCAGCAGCCGCGGTAATTCCAGCTCCAGTAGCGTCCACTAAAGCTGCTGCAGTTAAAAAGCTTTTATAAGGATCGAGCTCGGCTGTCCACCGCAAGGCATCCTACTGCCAGTCCCAGCCCCTATGCCTTGGGGTGCCTCCTGATGCTCTTCACTAAGTATCCCATGGTCCCGAAGCATTTCCTTTGAAAAAATTAAGTGTCTAAACTACAGGTGGTGCAGCTTGCTTAACAGCCGGGATAATCCGCTAACTAGCAGACACTGCTACTAGGCACAAAGTATTTCCTGGGCTAGATGCAGTTAAAAATTTGTAATTAGATACTCTCGTTGGATGCTGAGAAAGCATTCCATAGAGTCTCCTGGCACGCCATATATGATTCTCTTAAAAAGCTTGGGGTAGGGGTCTAGGGGACCCTTTTATAGCCAAAATCACGGCCCTGTATCGCAATACGTCACCTAGGCTGAAGATAAATGGAACTGTAGCACCCTGAGGGCTCGGTTGCTAAAGACGTATTGCACCTCACCCAGAGGTGTGATATCTCACTCTCAGGTAAGGATGGAGTGTGGATCAGGACCCGACACCTGCATGCATTACACCACATTGCCGTGGGGCAGGGCGACCAATATGCCCCTGAGATGGGCACGACAGTCCCTGTCCCTGGCTGGAGTGGGGGGAGGGAACACTGAGGAAGGGGAACCCTGTAGTGCAGGAGCAGGGAGGAAGCAGTTCCTGGGTGCATTGAGAAGGGAGTATAAAAGGTGGGCACCATCTTAGTTCAGTGCAGAGAAGTCTGAGCAGAAGTGGCAGGGAGCAGGGGCTCTGCATGAGCTCTGCTCCGGAGGCGGGCCTAGTAACAGAGGCCCAGGCCTGGAAGAGGGAGAAGGAAGGAAGAGGAGCGGAGAAGGCTCCAGGAACGAGGAATGAAGGGATCCCAGGGGTGCGGACGGGCGAGTCGCCACCGCACGCCCGAATCCACCTGCGTGGAGGGGTCAGGCCAAAGGGGGAGACCGGTCCCCGAACTAGTGGAGGCAGGAAACGACCCTCAGCTAGAAACCGGAGGCTCTGACATTTTATGTGGCGCAGCCCCTCGCTACACCCGCTAGGAAGGCACCACATAGGGTCAGGGAAACTGGCGCCAAGTTTACCAAGAGGAGGCCCGAGGCAGCCGGACAGAAGTGTTGGTAAGAAAGGCCAGACAAAGGACACACAAAGGGGGTCCTGTGAAGTGCTCCAAAGTTATCTGGGAGTTGTCTGAGCCCCTCACCTGGTGAGCACAGTACGACGTGGGCAGCCGTTACCTGCAGACGTGGTCTGGATAATAAGAACTGTGAGTAAAGGCCCTGAACTGCATCACTGACTCCGTGTCATTACTGCTGCTGCCCTGCACCATCACCCCCATCCTCCGCATACACTGCCCTGAGGCTATACTCCTCCCGTGGAGAGTTATGCTACGCTCTGCTGCACCCACAACACCAGCCTCAGTGGTCTGCCCTGTAGCGGCGGTTCACTCTGACCGCAATCCACGGGTGGCGTAGTCGGACATTTAAACATGAAAACCACATAAATAGTTCCGCCACTGGTTTGACCGCCCTGACCCACGGAACTGGGTCGCCGCCACGAAGACTACAACCACCAGCATCCACCAAAAAGGGTCCGGCTCCGGGTGTCCCAAGGCCCAGGGGGTGCGTCAGAACATTTTCATCACCTTTCACAATCACCAATGGGACAAGGCAGTGATGTCCTCTGTCCCCTCTCTTATACATCCTAGTGACGGAGCACCTGCTCTCATCAATTCGCCATAACCCCAATATTAGGTGGATTGAGGTGGGAGGCACCGAGTACAAGTGCTCTCTATTTGCTGATGATGTCCTAGTATATATCACTCAATCACATATATCCATCCATGCTGTTATGGCTGAAATAGATCACTTTGTTACATGGTAAAATTTTAAAATCAATGCAGCGAAGTCTGAGGCCCTCGATGTCTCCCTCCCCAAATCCATATAGGATTCCATCCAGTCCAACTTTCCCTTTGCCTGGCCCTCACAGGGTATCAAATACTTAGGAATTCCTATTCATAGAGACCTCTCCCATCTATGTTATCTTAATTTTGGGCCCTTTATTGAACAACTCCATACAGACCACGGTTGGCAAGTTAGAACTGTAAGATTCACTACGTGAACCACTGGTGTTTTGTGGAAAAGCACATGTACACTGCGTTCCAAATTATTATACAAAAAGTGTTTAGGAGTGATAAGGGAAGAATTTGTTTGTTTGTCAGTTAAACTCATTGATGGTGATGTGTGTCAGGGCTCTTTATATCACTGTAAGCAATTGCAGACACCTGTGCTAATTAGTTTGGCAGGTGTGTCCAATGAAAGGCAAGACTACTTAAGAAGGCTCTCTCACATTATTAAGCAGCCTACATTTTCTGCCAAAATGGGAAAGAAAAAGGATGTGTCGGCTGCTGAGAAGCAACAAATTGTGGAGTGTTTAGGTCAAGGCATGACTACAATCAACATTGTGCGATGATCAGGATGAAGTGTCTTGGCAATCAAGAAGTATGTAGCTGATTCACAGTACACACGTGTGCGTGCTGATAAGGGCAAATTGAGGACTCTTTCCTACAGGCAATTACGTCAGGTTGAAAGAGCAGCGGCAAAAAAGCCTTGTCATAGCAGCAGACAAGTTTTTGAAGCTGCTTGTGCCTCCAACGTCCCCCGAACAACAAGATGCAGGGTCCTTCAGAGGTTTGCAGCTGTGCATGCGCCATCCTGTCGACCTCCTCTATCCACTTCACACAAGCAGAAACGGCTCCAGTGGGCCAAACATTACATGAAGACTGATTTCAAAACTGTTTTGTTCACGGATGAGTGCCGTGCAGCGCTCGATGGTCCAGATGGATGGAGTGGAGGATGGCTGGTTGATGGACACCCCACGCAAACACGGCTACAGCGCCAACAAGGAGGAGGTGGAGTAATGTTTTGGGCTGGAATCATGGGGAGAGAGATTGTCGGCCCCTTTAGGATCCCTGAAGGCGCTAAAGATGAACTCCATAATGTATGTGGATTTTCTCAAACAGCACTTCCTGCCATGGTTCAAGAAGAAGAACCGTGTATTTCACAGCAAGATCATTTTTCTGCATGATAATGCACCATCTCATGCTGCACATAAAACATCTGCATCTCTGGCTGATATGGGCATAAAAGGGGACAAACTTATGGTGTGACCCCCATGCTCCCCTGACCTCTACCCCATTCAGAACCTTTGGAGCATCATTAAAAGGAGTGTCTATGATGGCGGGAGGCAGTTCACATCTAAGCAACAGCTCTGGGAGGGTATTCTGTCCTCATGCAAAACAATTGAAGCAGAAACCATCCAAAACCTGACAAATTCAATGGACGACAGAGTTCAGAAGCTCCTTTCGAACAAGGGGTCCTATGTGAAAATGTAACATCACCTAGAATAAAGTTTTGAGTTGAAAACTGTTTGATTTCAGTTTCTAACAACCTGCTAATGCTTATAATTTCAAAAATGACCATTTTTTTGGTCTTTATTAAAATGAAAAGGTTGATCGAAAAGTTTGGGGGATCTAAGAGTGTGGCAACCCAGTAGTCATGATTACTTCGAATTCTGACAATATGAGGGTCATGCTGCAGGTAGTGCAGCAAGAAGGCACTTATGTGCCTTGCGCATCTCGGAGCCCCAAAATTATTTTCCGGGCTAGATGCAGCTAAAAATTATTTTTAATTTTAAATCTGGTGAAGCTTTAGTATAGATGGCCTAATAGGATCAGTGCTGCACACTGCTACAAAGCCCAAATTATTTTCCAGTCAAGATACAGATAAACATGATTAGTAATTTGAAAGCTTAAAACGGTTGGTAGGGTGATTTTAACCAATCATCAATCTTTTACTCTCCCCAGGATGACACAGGGGTAGAAAAGTCGTTTCGGATCCATGATTTGTTCATCTTTATGAACGTGAGTCTGTCTACATTATCAGTGGAGAGCCGCGTGCGCTTATCTGTCAGCACACCACCAGCAGCGCTGAACACACGTTCAGACAGAACGCTGGCTGCGGGGCATGACAAGATCTCCAAGGCGTAAGTGGCTTGCTCCGGCCATTTATCCAGATTGGAAGCCCAAAAAGAGCAAGGGTCCAGTGACACAGTCGTGGCTTCAATGTTTACTTGGAGATACTCCTGTACCATCGTCTCTAGGCGTTGACTATGTGTCAGACTTCTTGTCTCCTGTGGCCTTGCAAAGGATGGGCTAAAAAAGTGGTGAAATGATTCCGCAAAATTGATGTTACCAGCAGATACTGTGGTTCTGTCACGGTTTGAGTGCTGAACACTTGACGGTCCCACGGTTGGCAAGTTGGAACTGTGAGATTCACTACGTGCACCACTGGTATTTTGTGGAAAAGCACATGTAAGATTCTGCAACAGTCTCTGCTGATACTCCTGCATGCGTGCATCCCTTTCTATGGCAGGAATAATTTCTGCAAATTTACTTTTGTACCGGGGATCTAACAGTGTGGCAACCCAGTAGTCAGGATTATTTCTAATTCTCACAATTCGAGGGTCATGTTGCAGGTAGTGCAGCAAGAAGGCACTCATGTGTGTTGCGCATCCAGGAGCACCAAGTCCCTGTTGTGTTGGTGGCGAGGTAACAATCATGCTTCCTTCCTCTGTCCTCTCCCCCCAACCTCGCACAACAGAAATGTGATCAAGGTCTCCCTCATCTGATGAGTCTTCCATCAGTTCGTCCTCCACTTCTTCCTGGGCTCCTGCACCTTCCTCACTAGTTTGGCTGCTACCATGCGCCCTGGTAAAACCATCTCCCCCACCCTCACATGCCTGCCGCCTTGGTGCTGCCGACCGTCTGGACCTTGCAGATGTTAGCCCTTCCGCATACAACTCCTCCTCCTCTACTTCCTCCACCTCCTCTTGTGCCACCACCTGACTCCGAATTCTGTTTAACATGTGCTCCAGCATGTAAATCACCGGAATAGTCATGCTGATAATGGCATCGTCAGCACTAAACATCTTCGTCGCCATTTCAAAACTGTGCAGAAGGGTGCATAGGTCCCTGATCTGAGACCACTCCTCCAGCGTGATTTGCCCCACCTCTGAATCTCGTTGGCCCAGGCTATACGTCAGAACGTATTGCACCAGGGCTTGTCGGTGCTGCCACAGTCGCTGCAACATGTGTAGAGTTGAATTCCACCGGGTAGGCACATCGCATTTTAGCCGGTGAAGTGGCAGGCCCAACGACTTCTGTAGAGATGTAAGTCGCTGAGCTGCGGGATGCGAACGGCGGAAGTGAGCACACAGCGACCGTGCCCTCTGCAGAAGGCCATCTAGTCTGGGATAGTGGGCTAAAAATTGCTGGACAACCAGGTTCAACACGTGAGCCATACAAGGCACGTGTGTGACATTGCCCCGGCGAAGGGCCGCACCCAGGTTTGCAGCATTGTCGCACACGGCCTTCCCTGGTTTCAGGTCCAGTGGAGACAACCATTCATGAAATTGGTTCTCCAGAGCTGACCACAACTCCTCAGCTGTGTGACTCACATTTCCCAGACATTTCAATGTAAAAACCGCCTGATGACGTTGAGCCCTACTGCCAGCATAGTAAGGAGGTGTGCAGGATCCCTTCTGCGCAGTTAGAAAGCTTGTGGCATGACCAGACAGGCTTTGGGTGCAGGTGGAAGACCGAGAGGAGGTTGAGGAGGCAGAAGCAGTGGTGGAACTTTGACATAAAGAGGATTGACGTACAACTCGTGGGGACGGCAAGACTTGGACAGCAGCCCCTTGTCCTGCTGTCACCATAGTTACCCAGTGCCCAGTCAGCGACATGTAACGCCCCTGTCCATGCCTACTCGTCCAAGTGTCTGTGGTGAAATGCACCCTGTCACACACAGAGTTTCTCAAAGAAGCGGTGATGTTGTGTGCGACATGCTGGTGGAGCGCAGGCACACCTTTCTTTGAGAAGTAGTGCCGACTGGGCATCTGGTACTGGGGCACTGCGACGGACATAAGGTCTTGAAAATCCTCTGTGTCCACCAGGCGGAAAGGCAGCATTTCTGTAGCCAAGAGCTTGCAGATGGTGAAATTCAACCTCTTAGCTTTCTCATGGCTAGGAGGAAATGGTCTTTTACTTGTCCACATCTGAGGGACCGAGGGCTGGCTATTGTGCTTAGACGGGGTTGATAAGGGTGTCCCCGGCAAACTGCCGGTCTGTGAGGAAGATGCAGGCGGACATGTTAGGTTGCCTTGATCCAAAGGTGGTGCTATCGATGTCGGACAGCGCTCAAGACCAGCTGGTGTTACCACCTCCAAAGAAAATGATGACCTGCCAATCACGCTGGCTGTTGCGGGTAAAGAGGTGGCAGGTCTGCGCCCCAAAACAGGTGTGACTGCTGTCCCCCCAGTCACAGAGGATGAAGAGGCCGCGGATGCACAAGATATGGCAGACGGTGGTTGGCCCGGCCGGCTAGACCGCATTGTAGCACACTGAGCTTCCCACTGCAACTTATGCTTCATGTCCATGTGCCGGTTCATGCATGAAGTACTCAAACTATGTATTTTTTGGCCTCTACTTAGCTTTTGCTGACAAATGTTACAGATAACACGAGTTGGGTCATCTTTATCGATCTGAAAAAATGCCCAGGCTATGCAAGGCTTAGCACCCATGCGACCTGAAGAGCCACCACGACTTGTGGTGAGAGGCAGAGTTGTGTTTGAGGATGCAGTTGTTGACGTGCTTCCAGTACTACGTCTCTGTCCAGGAAGGCGCAACCTGACCTCGTCGTCACTACCATCTTCCTCCACCTCCTCTGCTGACCTCATCTCTTGGCTGACTGTGGGTTGACAGTAAGTGGGATCTCCGACCTCATCATCATCACCCTGTGCGTTATCACACCCGTCGTCCTCAGAGCCAACCTGTTCCTGCCCTGACAAAAAACTAAAGTTGTCGCTCCAATCAGGTATTTGAGTCTTATCATCGTCTTCCTCATTGTCTCCACCAACAGGAGTTACAGTTTGGGAATGAGGGTCTACATTATGGTCAGAACCTTCTGCGTCTGGTCCTGGATCCGACTCATAAAGATTCTGGGCATCAGTGCAGATCATTTCCTCGTCTGGATTCACAGAAGCGCTGGAGTCGACCTCTGATTCCCAGGCTATAGTATGAGTAAACAGCTCTGCAGACTCAACCATCTGTTCTACCTCATACTCAGACGGGCAGCTGGAGATTTGGGAGCTGTGAGGAAGCAAGTGCGATTTGGGTGACACCTTTGAGGACTGGAGTATTTGTGATGTTGAAGTTGATTTTGGAGGAGAGCCCACTTAAAGGAGCACTTGATATCCGTTGAAGCACCTGCTGTTTTTGTGCCTCATCTGGAATTTGTAGCGATTGGCGTGGCCGTAAGAAAGGGATCTTATCACATTGTCCGCTAAAAGAAGTAGACATTTTAGTTTGGCTGGAAGATGGTCTTTCTTCTGCACCTACCCCACGGACACAACCTTTTTTCCCCTTCCCAACACGCCTATTCCCCTTTCCACCAGCAGCAGGCCTTTTTCCACTCATTTTGGTGGTTAACTAATTCACAACTCTGGAGTTGTTTGCACAAAAAAACAATGGATGGTAACCGAGCAGAGCTGAGTGGCCAAACTGTGGTATTAGGCCAAAACTATTGGCTGGGTTAGATGCAGAAAAAAATTATTTTTAATTTGCAACCTGATGGAGGTCAGTATAGATGGACTAATAGACCAAGTCCCACACACCGCTAGAAGCCCAAATATTTTTTCAGAGCTAGATGCAGAAAATTTTTTTATTCAATTTGCAACCTGATGGAGGTCAGTATAGATGGACTAATAGACCAAGTCCCACACACTGCTAGAAGCCCAAATATTTTTTCAGAGCTAGATGCAGAAAAAAATTATTTTTAATTTGCAACCTGATGGAGGTCAGTATAGATGGACTAATAGAATAAGTCCCACACGCTGCTAGAAGCCCAAATATTTTTTCAGAGATAAATGAAGAAAAAAATTATTTTTAATTTGCAACCTGATGGAGGTCAGTATAGATGGACTAATAGACCAAGTCCCACACACTGCTAGATGCCCAAATATTTTTTCAGAGCTAGATGCAGAAAAAAATTATTTTTAATTTGCAACCTGATGGAGGTCAGTATAGATGGACTAATAGACCAAGTCCCACACACCGCTAGAAGCCCAAATATTTTTTCAGAGCTAGATGCAGAAAAAAATTATATTCAATTTGCAACCTGCTGGAGGTCAGTATAGAAGGACTAATAGAACAAGTCCCACACACTGCTAGAAGCCCAAATATTTTTTCAGAGCTAAATGAAGAAAAAAATTATTTTTAATTTGCAACCTGATGGAGGTCAGTATAGATGGACTAATAGACCAAGTCCCACACACCGCTAGAAGCCCAAATATTTTTTCAGAGCTAGATGCAGAAAATTTTTTTATTCAATTTGCAACCTGATGGAGGTCAGTATAGATGGACTAATAGACCAAGTCCCACACACTGCTAGAAGCCCAAATATTTTTTCAGAGCTAGATGCAGAAAAAAATTATTTTTAATTTGCAACCTGATGGAGGTCAGTATAGATGGACTAATAGACCAAGTCCCACACACTGCTAGAAGCCCAAATATTTTTTCAGAGCTAGATGCAGAAAAAAATTATTTTTAATTTGCAACCTGATGGAGGTCAGTATAGATGGACTAATAGAACAAGTCCCACACGCTGCTAGAAGCCCAAATATTTTTTCAGAGCTAAATGAAGAAAAAAATTATTTTTAATTTGCAACCTGATGGAGGTCAGTATAGATGGACTAATAGACCAAGTCCCACACACTGCTAGAAGCCCAAATATTTTTTCAGAGCTAGATGCAGAAAAAAATTATATTCAGTTTGCAACCTGATGGAGGTCAGTATAGATGGACTAATAGAATGATGCTATGCCCAAAAGATTTTACTTCACTAGGTGCAGTAAAAAAATTGGTATTCTATACACAGGTGGTATATCTTGCAACACAGATAGGCTACTCCACTGACTAACACACTCTGCAATAGGCCAAAAAGGATTAGCTTTGCTAGATTCAGCCAAATGCTGTGAAAAAAACTTGCACAGCACTGGCACAGACCTGCCTGGCAAAAACTGATAGGAACTGATGTAACCTAGTCCTGAAAAGGACTCCAATTACAATTAGTCTTTACTCCCACAATCTATCTATTTAAGAGCACAGACCTGCCTGATAAAAGTCGTAGGAAATGCTGTAACCTAGTCCTTAAAAGGACTGCAATCACAACTATTCCCTACTCCCAAGCTATCTGTATATTTGTGCGAAAATTGGCTTGAAATTAACAAGGTATAGCGCACACAGCAACAGCGGTGCCGTCTAACACGCAGCTGCAGCAGTGAGAAAATGGTGGCGACGGGGAAAATGGCTTGGTCTTATAGGGCAAGGACATGTGACATACACTGCCAATCACACATGCCCTTGCTTGTGTGAAAAAAAGCACTTCGCTCCGTGTGTGCGCTGCTGATAGGCTGACAGATTGCACCTCCCCACTGCAAATGCGGGAAAGAGAAAAAAAAATGGAGATCTTCATTGTTCCTGCAGAGATCCATCCCCTGCCCCTCCCCCCGCCCCGCTGTACACTCAAACTGCGTATTAACATTAATTTTCATCATTACTGAGAAAAAATCCAGTTATGATTTTGGTGCACGAACAGTTATCGAACATAACCTCGAGCAGCCGAATTTTTCTCAAATTGTTCGTGTTCACCGACCGGCTCGAACACCGCCCAAAACAGCTCGAATTTGAGATTGGCGAACAGTTCGAGTAGAACAACGCTCATCTCTACTTGCGACCCAGTATCCAGCAAGGCGCTCATGGGGATACCGTCCAGTACCACGGGTAAAACCGGGCGCCCCCCAACGTACTTATCACGCCAATTATAAGGGCCTGGTGATCTTATGCCTGGGGGTCGGCCCTCTGCCCCAGGTTGAACCCGTTTAAATTACAGTACCTGGAAATGTGTCCGGCTGGTTGCATCGACGGCAAATGGGCTGTCCATCCTCTGCGTAGCGGTCTGTGGGCCTCCCTCGGAACGATGGGATCCTCCTCTGTCGACGCCACGGGACATCCTCCGGACTTGAAGCCAGCTTGATGGGTCTTGACTGGTCCACTTGCAACGCCTGGACGGTCCTGGTCAACGCCGTGACGCTCCTGGTCAGCTCCTGGACTTGGTGGTGCAGGCCTTTCAACGGGGCTTGGTTCAGGGCCTGTGCATCAGCCTCCACGGAGTCCATAGAGGAGGGCGCCGCCTCCTGGTGGTAGGTGATAGCAGGGCGCCGGGGGTTTATAGCGCCACTGGTTGCAGATTCACGGAGCACCCTTATGTCCCTGTCCTTAAATTGGGCAAAGGTCAGGTCAGGGTTCTGGAAGAACATGAGGCGCAGCTGGGCCCTGTGGGCGCTGGACAGCAGACCCTCTATGAATTGTTCTGTTAGCAGCTTTTCGGTTTCCTGCACACTGCCAGGGTCAGTTTGTTGAATAGCCCTCAAGGCTTCCTGCAGATTTAGGGCATAGTCTCTGATGCTGTCCTGTGCCCGCTGCTTACATCCATAGAACCTCATTTTAATTTCAGCGGAGGTACGTGTATCAAAGGTACCCCGCAGCCGGGCCAGAATACCCTTCACAGTCCCTTTCTCCTCAATGGGCCATGATTTTACCTCCCTTTGGGCTGCGCCAGTTAACTGCCCTGTCAATATGCTGACCTTCTGTTCCTCTGTCAGGGGGTAAACTTGGAACAAACTATACAGTCTTTCCTTGAAGTCAGTTAGGGCATGGGGCTCCCCTGAGTATTTGGGCAGCCAGGCCGCTCCAGGGATGTAGGGCAAGGAAAAGGGCATCACCGCTGCTGCAGCTGCATTGGTGGTAGTGGGCGCCTCTGTGTCCGACATCTTCCTCCCCCCTAGTTAAGCGTGGCCTACCTTCCGGCGATCCTCTTCTGTAGGCCGCGGCTCCGCTGCTGCTGCTATGGATGAGGACCTGGCGTCGCGTCCTGATGACGTCAGCGTCGCTCTCTCTCCCTTCCAGGACCTTGCGCAGCGTCGAAGCGTGGGGCGGAGCTTCGGATCTCGCGCGGTTTTGACGTCCACGCCCCTCTTCTTCCCGCGCGGTGTCCTGAAGATGGCGTCCGATGGCTATAGCATCACTTGGAAAGTGCTTGACAACTAGGTCACACTATATAAATCCATGCAAAAGGCATGGATTTATATAGTGTGACCGTAAAAATAAAAAAATAAAGCTATACTTACCCCCGATCCCCCGCCGCGTGTGCTGTCGCGCTCGTCCTGGCTTCTTCCGGCATCTCGCGAGACAGCCTGCGGTCACATGACGCGACGTCATCTCAGGTCCTGGAAGGAGAAGCGCTGCAGGGGCCGCCGGACAGGTGAATATAAACTTTATTTATTATTTTATTCTTTTTTTCACAGGTACAATGGTACCCAGGTCTGGATGAGAGTCTTCTCTCCTCCAGAACTGGGTACCATACGCACATTGAAACGCATATAATCTGCGTGTACAAATATACAGACACGGATTCTATGCGTCTCAATGCAAGTCAATGGCGGCAATTCCGCTGCGCTTCCGCAAAATTAATGAACATGCTGCGGATTTATTTGCGCTGCAGAAACGCTGCGGAAAAATCCGCAGCATGTGCATTGACATTGCGGAATGCCATTGGGGACCATGGGGTGCTGATTACCATGCGTTTTTGATGCGTTTCTGCTGCGAAAATTCCGCAGCGGAAACGCATGAAAAACGCATCGTGGGCACGCAGCCTAAAACTGCTTTATGTTTGATACTTTCTGGTATTTTACTTTGCCAAAACTTTGTTGATACTGTCATGCGCGGATTACATGCGTTTTTTACTTGCAAATTTTCTGCAACTAATGCAATTCTATGGAGAAAATCCACACTTAAAGCTCAGCATACCCGCAAGAAAAATGTACATATTGTGGATTTGAAGCACATACCGCAGGTCAGTTTACAGCGAGTAAAAATAAACCCATTTGGCATGAGATTTGTGCATGAAAAATACGCAGCGTAAAAAATACTTGTGGGAACTTAACCTTATATTACAATATTATATGTTACATATCAATATTATTGGTAACATTCGTCTGGTAGTAAATCTTGATTTTTTCCATGCAGGGTAATATTACTAATAGAGACCCATATCCGGTGCAGTGTGGACAGCACGGCCTGTGTGCTGTGAAGCACCAGGGCTGAATTTTAGTCCCAGTACGTCCCTGACTGTCACTGAGAAGAATATCGCACAATAAGAAGAGTGCTTGCAGTGAGAATATTTTGACAACTGATGCATGCTCAGTAGAGTAGGGACTAGCCCAGCCCCTGAGACAGACGTCTCTGATGATGCTTCATTTCAGAGTGTGGACAGAGCCTGCGGCAGTGAGTGCAGCCACTGCTCCATGATACATGCACTGGGGATTCTCAATGAAACGGCTTAAAATAGAAAGAGGTAAAATAAGTAGATAAAACAAATATCAAAGACAGACTGTCACTTCCAAACAGAGCAGGTGTGAACAGGTGCATACTAGGAGTAGCCATCTCCATATATAACAAACAAATAAAGTTCCACTATGTAACGCTATAGCATACAAACATGAAATATATGAAATTGGAATTGCATTACTGCTCTAGAAAACAGGAAAAAACAAAGATACTTAGCGCATAAATTGGCCAATTCATGTATGCCCATATGCCAACAACAAGGCGATCCTCTTTGCTGGGAACCTAATCTGATATGATCTCTCTCCAGGGTGGATAGCCAACATTTATATGGGTAGGTAGAATCCTGCTGTGATTAAAACCGCCATATGCTGATGGGTTGGGTGCTCACTCAGAGAGGCTATGTATACAAATATCAAAGACTGACAGTCACTTCCAAACAGAAAGGTACCCACAGGTGAATACGAGTAGCCATCTCCAAATAAAGTTGCACTCTGTCAAGCTATAGCATGCAAACATGAAATATATGAAATTGGAATTGCATTACTGCTCTAGAACATAGGAAAAAACTAAGATACTTTGCGCAGGATGGCTGTCAATCTTCCTTGGTCCACA
Organism: Phyllobates terribilis; assembly: GCF_046119375.1. Taxonomy (NCBI): domain Eukaryota; kingdom Metazoa; phylum Chordata; class Amphibia; order Anura; family Dendrobatidae; genus Phyllobates; species Phyllobates terribilis. The sequence continues at coordinate 105,568,890 of NW_027362767.1, forward strand.
GATATGCTGCAATAGATGTGCATCCCTTCTTACCCAGTGGTTCCATGGGAAAAGGCAATCTATGCCTTCTGCAGTTCCAATGATCTGGAGAGAGCCAACCAATCACACTACCAATTGCTATTTCTGCATGGTGCACCCCATTAGGAAGGGAGTTTCAAGGAAGAACAAGTGGACTTTATAATATTCAAACATTCCATCTGCAATACGCCCAGTACCACATACAGAAGAACTGCCTGCTCCAAAAGCAGCAGAAACATTTTCAGTCGAGTCACGTGAGGAAGAAGAGGGTGCTTGGTGTCATGAAGCATCTTCCTCTCACGTCCCAGACTTTCTGTCTATCACTACAAGAAAAGAGACTGGCCTCTCCGACATTAACTTCAGCCAGGAATTAAAAATATCTTTCATCCAGCACTTGTTGACCCACATAAGATTTTATTACCACCACTGCATATCAAGTTGGGAATAATGAAGAACTTTGAAAAGGAAATAGATAAAAATGAAAAAGCATTCAAGTATCTCATTGATAAATTTCCAAGGTTGAGTGAAGAAAAAATAAAGAGAGGAGTCTTTATTGGACCTCAGATTCGTAAGCTTCTTCAAGATGAGGAGTTTCTCCGTTTGTTGCAGGGCAAGGAAAAGGCTGCATGGGTAGCATTCGCATTAGTGGTAACTAATTTCTTGGGAAACTCAAGAGCAGATAAGTATGAGGAGTTGATGGAAAATCGCATCAAAACATATGAGGATCTTGGCTGTAACCTGTCCTTAAAAATTAATTTCTTACATTCACATGTAAACTTTTTTCCACCAAACTGAGGAGCAATGAGTGACGAGCACAGTGAGAGATTTCATCAAGATATTGCAGTTATGGAGAAAAAATATCAAGGAAAATTGAATACATTAATGCTTGAAGATTACTGTTGGACAACAAGTAAGAGATGATTCCATGCAGGAGTACAAGAGACAAGCAAAAAAGAGTTGTCACTGAATGAGGACCAAATGTTGTAGTGCAATTTCTGTAACTGTTTATAATTCACTATAGTGCTTAGACATGTTTTAGTTATTTGGATTGTTGCTAAGTTTCCTCTAAATAAATATCAGAATATTGGCATAACAAAATTTTCTGCATCTTTATATTTGCAAAAATAATAATGTTTCAAAGTACTGAAACTTTTATGCATTAATTATATGTAGCAGTAAAAGGAAAATTCTTTGATATTATAGAAACAATAGCCAACTAAACATTTTCATTGTCAGATTTGAATTCAAGAGGTCAAAATCATTAAGAACTGGCTCATTTATTTCATAACTGAACCTGAAAACATTTGAAAATATGTAGAACAGTGTTATCGAATGCACTCGCAGCATACTGCAATTGTTTTCTCATGCTGGCATTCATATCAGATGAGCATTTCTGCTACACACAGCAGGGCTGAAGCCCTGTTATGTGTAGCACAATCGATCAGAAGATCGCAGCTTCAAATCCCCTAAGGAGACTATTGAAACAAGTAAAAAGTTTAAAAAAAATTTAAAAAATAAAAAAAAAAATGTGAAAAAATATAAATATTCAAATCACCCTCTTATTGCCCCTTTCAAAATAAAACAAGAAAATAAAATCAAAAGTATACATATTTGGTATCGCTGAGTTCAGAAATGTCCAATCTATCAAAATATAAAAATAATTAATCCAATCGGTAAACGGCGTGACAAGAATAAAAATCAAAACTCAAGAATTAATTTCTTTTGGCCGCCGCGACATTGCAATAAAATGCAATATCAGGAGATCAAAACATCATACCTAGCTCAAAATGTTATCAATTAAAATGTCAGCTCCGCGCACAAAAAATAAGCCCTCACCCAGTCGAAGATCCTAAAAATGGAGATGCTACGGGTCTTGGAAAATGACGCCTTTTTTTTTGTTGTTGTTTACAAATTTTGGGGGTTTTTTCCACAAATTTTTTTTTTTTCACCACTTAAATAAAAATGAACCTATACATGTTGGCATATGCAAACTCATAATGACCTGGAGAATTACAATGGCAGGTCAGTTTAGCATTTAGTGAGCATGGTAAAAAAAAATAATTATGAATTGCACTTTTTTTTGCCATTTCACAGTACTTTGAATTTGTTTCCCATTTTCCAGTACAATATATCATAAAACCAATAGTGTCGTTCAAAAGTACAACTCATCACACAAAAAAACAAGCTCTCACTTGGCCATATTGATGTAAAAATAAAAAAGTTATGGATCTGGGATAAAAAGGAGCAAAAAACGAAAGCACAAAAACCGAAAATCCCAAGATGGTGAAGAGGTTGATAAGCTGACAACCCATTTAAGAAGCATGAACTTGAGCATCCAACTTCAAAAAGAAATATTTGCCATAGACCATGTTCACATGATCAGTATTTGTTCATTATTTTACATAAGTAATTATAACTAGTGATGAGCGAGCATGCTTGCTACTGCTCGGTGCTCGCCCGAGTATCTCACTGCTCGAGATGCTCGGTGCTCGCCGAGTATTTCCGGGATTGCTCGGCGGGATCTCGGGTCCCCTCCCTGCATGTTTGGCGCTCTTTAGAGCGTCAATCAACATGCAGGGATTGCCTGCCACTCATTGTAATGCCACAGCCATGGTGGTTGTGGTATTACAGTGATTGGCTGGCCGCACAGCGTCATCAGGTCTATATCAGACCTGGCGCCGCCATGCTCATCACAGTCACTCCAGAATCAGGCAGAGTAGGGAGAGGTGCTGCTGCGTCAGTGAGAGATTTGCTTGTGTATTAGGTAGTGTGGGGAGAAAAACCGTACATTACACATATCCATCTTAACAAACTGTCCTTTTGTGGACTAACTAATCCATCTGCAGAGATATCGTGCAGGCAGGGTACAGTTAGGTCCATATATATTTGGACAGAGACAACATTTTTCTAATTTTGGTTCTAGACATTACCACAATGAATTTTAAACAAAACAATTCAAATGCAGTTGAAGTTCAGACTTTCAGCTTTCATTTGAGGGTATCCACATTAAAATTGGATGAAGGGTTTAGGAGTTTCAGCTCCTTAATATGTGCCACCCTGTTTTTAAAGGGACCAAAAGTAATTGGACAGATTTAAATAATTGTAAATAAAATGTTAATTTCTAGTACTTGGTTGAAAACCCTTTGTTGGCAATGACTGCCTGAAGTCTTGAACTCATGGACATCACCAGACGTTGTGTTTCCTCCTTTTTGATGCTCTGCCAGGCCTTCACTGCGGTGGTTTTCAGTTGCTGTTTGTTTGTGGGCCTGTCTGAAGTTTAGTCTTTAACAAGTGAAATGCATGCTCAATTGGGTTGAGATCAGGTGACTGACTTGGCCATTCAAGAATATTCCACTTCTTTGCTTTAATAAACTCCTGGGCTGCTTTGGCTTTATGTTTTGGGTCATTGTCCATCTGTAGTATGAAACGACGACAAATCAGTTTGGCTACATTTGGCTGGATCTGAGCACACAGTATGGCTCTGAATACATCAGAATTCATTCGGCTGCTTCTGTCCTGTGTCACATCATCAATAAACGCTAGTGACCCAGTGCCACTGGCAGCCATGCATGCCCAAGCCATCACACTGCCTCCGCCGTGTTTTACAGATGATGTGGTATGCTTTGGATCATGAGCTGTACCACACCTTCACCATACTTTTCTTTTTTCATCATTCTGGTAGAGGTTGATCTTGGTTTCATCTGTCCAAAGAATGTTCTTCCAGAACTGTGCTGGCTTTTTTAGATGTTTTTTAGCAAAGTCCAGTCTAGCCTTTTTATTCTTGATGCTTATGAGTGGCTTGCACCGTGCAGTGAACCCTCTGTATTTACTTTCATGCAGTCTTCTCTTTATGGTAGATTAGGATATTGATACGTCTACCTCCTGGAGAGTGTTGTTCACTTGGTTGACTATTGTGAAGGGGTTTCTCTTCACCATGGAGATTATTCTGCGATCATCCACCACTGTTGTCTTCCGTGGGCGCCCATGTCTTTTTGCATTGATGAGTTCACCAGTGCTTTCTTTCTTTCTCAGGATGTACCAAACTGTAGATTTTGTCACTCCTAATATTGTAGCAATTTCTCGGATGGGTTTTTTCTGTTTTTGCAGCTTAAGGATGGCTTGATTCACCTGCATGGAGAGCTCCTTTGACCGCATGTTAACTTCACAGCAAAACCTTCCAAATGCAAGCACCACACCTCAAATCAACTCCAGGCCTTTTATCTGCTTAATTGAAAATGACATAACAAAGGGATTGCGCACACCTGTCCATGAAATAGCCTTGGAGTCAATTGTCCAATTAGTTTTGGTCCCTTTAAAAACTGGGTGGCACATGTTAAGGAGCTGAAACTCCTAAACCCTTCATCCAATTTTAATGTGGATACACTCAAATGAAAGCTGAAAGTCTGAACTTCAACTGCATCTAAAATGTTTTGTTTAAAATTCATTGGGGTAATGTCTAGAACCAAAATTAGAAAAATGTTGTCTCTGTCCAAATATATATGGACCTAACTGTATATAGCCAGGCAGTGTATATAGCAGACTGCAGTGCATAAAGCACAAGAGGCTCCATTCCAAGTCTGCCTTCTGCTGCTGTTAGATATTTTCATACAAAGGCCCAGGTCTCAGGGGCCAGGAATACTTTTTTTTTGGATCTTAATCCTCATTATTTGCTTAAAAAGCAATCAAGAGAACACCGTTTTTCTGCGCCATTTGCTTGTTGGCACTGCAGAATACAGCCAGGTACTTTCCATATTACAGCGCTAGAAATCCAGCTATTTAAAACTGTGTTTTCTCTGTCACACGGATCACATATACATTTTCAGAAAATACTGCCATTTCTGGCCTCCATTCCAATTTTTTTTCACTGTGTCAGAGAAGTTTTTGACACCGGTTTGCTGTTCAAACTAATTACCTACAGGCCGGGTATCTAAAACTCAGATTTCTCTGTCACACGGATCACATATACGTTGTCAGAAAATACTGCCATTTCTGGCCTCCATTAAAAATTTCCTACTGTGTGTCAGTGAAGCAATTCACACCAGTTTGCTGTTCAAACTAGTTACCTACAGGCCAGGTATTTAAAACTCTGTTTTCTCCGTCACACGGATCACATATAAGTTCGCTCCAAACTCAATCATTTGTAGTGAGCATGGAAGATATTGTCCTCCATTTAAAATGGGCAAGTCACGTGCCAAGGGACGGGGAACTGGACATGATGGTAATGGTGCATGCAGAGGCCGAGGACAAGGCCGTGGGCAAGCCGAAATTGTGCCACAACAAACACCCACATCTTCTCGCCCGACCTTCCTGTCCCAATTCCTAGGGGACCGCAGCACACCACTATTAAACCCAGAGCAGTGTCAAAAGGTTGTTGGCTGGATAGCGGATAATGCTTCCAATAACGTAGCCACCTTCACACCACCACCCTGTCTTCCACACGGTCAAGTCTCAGTAGCCGTGAGTCTGGACCGCATATTCCTCACCCTGATCCTCCTTCCTCCCACCATGCAGAGTACCCAGAAACAACTGATCCCACACTTGGACACTCTGAAGAGCTGTTCACTTTTCCATTTATAGATTCGGGCCTCTCGCCCGGTCCACTTGAAGCGGGACAAGAGGAGATCGCATGTAGCGATGCCCAAATATTTGAGCCGCCACGGTCACATGAAGGTGACGGTGGGAAAGTGTCACAAGAGGTGGAGGATGATGAGACACAATTGCCAGAAAGTCAGGAGGAGGACCAGGGTGCGGAAGTGGAAGACGAGGTGGTGGATGATATAGTAACTGACCCAACCTAGCAGGAGGACATGCGGACTCTGCCAATAATCCCAAAAAGGCCATTTGCACCACCTGCCAGGCCAGCATCAGCAGGGGTGGCAAAACGACCAGCCTGACCACCACCAGCATGATCAGGCACATGGCAGCAAAGCACCCGACTTTGTGAGCTGAACTCCAGGGTCTAGGAACAGTGTCTGCGGGTGGCACCATTGCTTCTTCTGCTGTTGTGCATGCAAGCCAATCCCCTGTCCATGGTGCATGTGAAGATGCCTCCTGCCCTGCACCTGTCATTGCACACTCTCAAGGAGCAGCATCAGGAAGCACATCCATGTCCTTGTCCCAGCGCAGGTTTCAGTTGTCCATACCCCAGTCCTTGGAAAGCAAGCGCAAATATGCAGCCAACGCTCCACAGGCCACACTACTAAATTCTCATATTTCACGACTGCTTGAGCTCAAAATGTTGCCTTTTAGGCTCGTGGAGACAGAAGCATTCCGCAACCTGATGGCGGCGGCCTTCCCTCGGTACTCGGTCCCCAGCCGCCACTATTTCTCCCGGTCTGCCATCGCCACATTACACGCACGTGTCCCAAAACATTACCCGTGCCCTCAACAACACAGTTACTGGTAAAGTCCACCTAACCACGGACACGTGGACAAGTGCTTGTGGGCAGGGACGGTACATCTCGCTGATGGCACACTGGGTTAACATAGTGGTAGCTGGGACCCAGTTGGATCTTGGGACAGAACACGTCCTCCCGACGCCAAGGATTGCGGGCCCTAGGTCAATCAGGGTTGCCCCCATGGTCTACAGCTCCTGCACCTCATCCTCCTCAGCCTCCTCTTCAGCCTCCATCTCCGAAATGACCACATCAGTCACAAGCTGGAAGCACTGCAGCACTGCCTCGGCCAAGCGGCAAAAGTCTGTGGTGAAGCTAATATGCTTAGGTGACAAACCAAACAATGCTGAAGAGTTGTGGACAGCTCTGAAAGAGCAGGCAGATCTGTGGCTCACACCGCTGAACCTACAGCCAGGCATGGTCGTGTGTGACAATGGCCGGAACCTGGTGGTGACTCTGAGGCGAGGCGAGCTCACACACGTACCATGCCTGGCCCATGTGCTTAACCTCGTGGTTCAGCGGTTTCTCAAATCCTACCCGGAGTTGCCGGATCTGCTTGTTAAAGCACGCCGCCCATGTGCCCATTTTAGAAAGTCAGCTACAGCTTCCACCGCCCTTGCCGTGTTTCAGCAGCGTTTGCAGCTTCCGGCCCTCAGACTGGTGTGTGATGTCACCACGCATTTAAACTCTACACTGCAGATGTTGGGAAGGATTTGTGAGCAGAAGAGGGCAGTTGTTGAGTAGCAGCATCAACAAGGCCATCGGTATTCAGTTCAGTCTCCACACATAAGACCTCAGGAGTGGACATAGATGTGTGTGACAATGGGCGGAACCTGGTGATGGAGAAATGACAGCCGGAGTAGATACGGTTTCCCTCTATGCCAGTCCTTTCACTGAGCTAAAGAATTTTGGCTATTTGCTCCATTTTTACCCACTATGCCACTTCAAACAATCTAAAAAATAAGACATTTTGATTTCTAGAGTGCCTTAAGGGAGCAAGTTACACATTTTAAGACGCCAGCTGTTCATACACTTTTGGGACATAATCATCCTACGCTGTGGTGAAATGCAACTCCCACTGAGAAGCTGTTTCAGATTGAAAAACATTGTGCCCACCAGAGGATTTGATTCTGAGGGCTCACCTTTCTCCCTGCTCAAGAGCCCCATAGGAGCTACAAAGTTAGCGCTATCATGAACTTTTCTGATGCAGAAGCCAGGGCACACCAGAGGATTCTCTGGTGGGACCGTCCAACCCTGCCGAGAAGCAGCCCTGGCTAAGAAAAGTGTGGGGGAAGGTTCCCGGACACTCAATGGCTGTTTTTTTAATGTGGATCGGACGTGCATATGCATGTTATTTCTCAAACCGCATTGCAGATCAGGTCATTGCCCGTCTCTGTAGTCATGAAATTAAATGCGCAAAGAAAGATGTTTGTGTGTCAAAGCACCACCGAGAAGTGCGAGTTGATGTTGGACGGGCTGCCATTGCTTCTGCAACAAGCTGATTTAGAGGACTTCCTGGGAGAAATGACACCCAGAGTAGATACGGTTTCCCTCTATGCCAGTCCTTTCACCAAGCTAAAGAATATGACTGTGGTGAAATACAACTCTCAGCAAAAAAAGCTGTGGACTGGCTCCGTACCGTCCCTGGCCACTTTCACCTGTCCACGTGTTTGTGGTTAGGCGGTCCTTCCAAGTAAGTGCACTGGGGAGGGCCCGGGTAATGTTGTGGGATCCGTGCTTGTGGAAGGCGGAAATGATACCAGGAGAAACAGTGGCGGCTGGGGACCAAGTATGGACACCCGGCTGTCGCCGGCATGAGTTTATGAAAGACTTCCGCCTCCACGAGCCTAAAAGGCCACATTTCAAGTGAAAGCAGCTTTAGAGGACTTCCTGGGAGAAATGACAGCTGGGTAGATATGGTTTCCCAAGTCCTTTCACCAAGCTAAAGAATATGGCTGTGGTGAAATACAACTCAGCAAAAAAAGCTGTGCACTGGCTCTGTACCGTCCCTGGCCACATTCACCTATCCACGTGTTTGTGGCTAGGTGGTCATTCCCAGTAAGTGCACTGGGGAGGGCACGGGTAATGTTGTGGGACCCGTGCTTGTAGAAGGCGGAGACGACACCGGGTCAAATAGTGGCGGCTGGGGACTGAGTATGGATACCCGGTCACTGCCGCCATAAGATTGTGGACAGCTTCCGCCTCCACGAGCCTAAAAGGCCACATTTCAAGTGCAAGCAGCTGTCAAAAATTTGGTAGTATAGTATTGCAGCCTGTGGGTTGGTGGGTGGCTGGCTGCATACTTGCGCTTGCATTCCAAGGAATGGGGTAGGGACAACTGAACACTGCACTGGAACAAGGACGTAGACGGTGATTGTTGCAAGTCTGCAACGACAGGTGCATGGCGGGAGGCATCTTCGCATGCGCCAAGGATCACTTATGATGGGCATGACTCGCCCCCTGGGCCTTGGGGCACTCGGAACCGGGCTTCAGTGCAATGTTGGGGTAGTAGTGGCAACCTGATCCCGTGGCTCAGGGTGGTCAGACCAAGTGCTGGGGCAATCTATTTGTATGGTTTTGAATGTCCGACTACGCCACCCGTGGATTGCGGTCAGGGTTAACCGCCGCTGCAGTGCAGACCGCTGGGGCAGATGTAGGTGTGCAGCACTAAGTAGTATAACTCCCCATGGGAGGAGTGTGGCCCCAGGGCAGTATATAGATGGATGATGGAGGGGATGATTCCGACCGCAATAGCCAGGAAACAGAGGCCTCTTAAACAGTTCAGGGTCTTTATTAGAACAGGTGAGACGACCCAAAAACAGTCCCGGCTAGGAGGGGGCCTGGATGTCTGAGAACAAGTGGGAAGCTGACCCTGGTCAGGGTGAGGGTGAAGGCCTACCGTATTCTCTGCGCTCTTTCTGGCTATTTCCCTCCTTGTGGTGTAACAGCCCACGTTCCTGAGCTCTCCGTGTCTTCTCGCCCTTATGGCTTGCAACTTGGGTCCCTTTCTACTCTTGGCCTGGTGCAGCTTTGCTGGTCCCTTCTGCTGTGGCGGAACCTCCGGGCTTCTTAGGCCAAGGGACATACAGTCCCCTGTGGGCTGGTTATCTGCTGTAGGACTTGGAATCCTAACAGCCTCGGACACCAAAGTCCGGTAGTTCAGTTTCTCTCTCAGCCAGGACAGGCTCCCCTCGCCTTCCGTCCCTGGCTCGTGGCTCCTCTGCTGCCACACGACCTCCTCAGGTACAGCTGAACTGACTCTCCCTTCTCTGGGACACCTCTCACTCCAGAGACAGGTCGTCCAGAACTCTCTAACCCTGCCCCCAGTTCCAGCTTTTATAGGGGCAGCCTGCTCCCCCTACTGGCCTGGGACAGGAGGTGCTGCATGCTAATGGTCCCTGACCAGAGAACCTCCTCCTTACTCTCAGACACAGCTTTATTATACATTTGTGGCATCCAGGCCAGGGTGACACAGGCACACTTTTAGACAGTGACCTGGGAGTCAAAGAAGCTTCCAGAGGTCTTCCCCATGCTGTTCCCATGTCTTTTCAGCACTGTATGCATGTGTCTGATGATGTGTCACACACCACATGGCCAGATAAGGTTGTAAAATGTTAAAATGACATTTCCAGGTGAATGTATTTGTCTTGGTTGAAAGCAATGCAAAAGTGCAAAAACGCATCAAAAGCGCTACATGTGAACATAGCCCAAGGTGTGGAGGAGTATTTTTGTTTTTGGTTATTTATTTTGCCTTATATACAAGTCATTACCCTGGAAAGGATGTTCCTCAACATATTTCACAGGAAAATTCATTTTGGTTTCGTTTTTGTATGTTTTATTGTGAGTGCGTAAAAGTGGCGTAATACTCTGAAAACGTTGTTGACAGCAGTGACCTGGGAGTCAGAGATGCTTCCAGGTTCTTCCCCATGCTTTTCTCATGTCATTTGAGCACTGTTCCCATCGAATTTTTAGGCCCTCTGCAGACCGCCGCGGGGAGGCGCCTGAAGAATGCTCGCGTTTCCCATAGACTTACATTGGGCTCGTTGCTCGGGTCAAGCACCCGAGTATTCCAATGTGCTCGACCCGAGCAACAAGTACCCGAGCATTTTGGTGCTCGCTCATCACTAATAGTGTTGAGCCACCCCCGTAGTGTTCGAGTTCGGTTCGGTTCGTCGAACACCCGTGTGTTCGCCGAACTGTTCGTCGAACTGTTCGTCGAACACCTTCGAACACCGTTAAAACCAATGGCAGGCAAACAAAAACACATAGAAACACATAGAAAACACCTTCAAAGGTGTCCAAAAGCTGACAAACTGCTCAGAAGACACAACTAACACATGGAAAAGTGACAAGTACATATAGTCATGCGAAAATAAAAGAGGTGGAGGAGTAAAAGGAGGGGGAGACACAGATATAGGCATGTCATGCCCTTCTAAAATCCAAAAAGTGAGAAGCCGACACGGCCAGTCCGCTCCTGCCCGTGCCACCTCCGTGTCGCCGGGTTTGTGCCAGAGCCGCGGTGAACCCTGACGGCCAGCCCCCCTCTCCCAATACTGGTGCCTGTCCGCTGGTGGGTCGAGCGAGCCCCCCTGTGGTGGAGGCAGCTCTAAGCTTTTTAATTTAAATTGTCTCTCTAATTTGAATGAATACACTTTAAATCCATTTACAAGGATCTATTGGAGGGCAAGTCTCATGCCAGCAGCCGCGGTAATTCCAGCTCCAGTAGCGTCCACTAAAGCTGCTGCAGTTAAAAAGCTTTTATAAGGATCGAGCTCGGCTGTCCACCGCAAGGCATCCTACTGCCAGTCCCAGCCCCTATGCCTTGGGGTGCCTCCTGATGCTCTTCACTAAGTATCCCATGGTCCCGAAGCATTTCCTTTGAAAAAATTAAGTGTCTAAACTACAGGTGGTGTAGCTTGCTTAACAGCCGGGATAATCCGCTGACTAGCAGACACTGCTACTAGGCACAAAGTATTTCCTGGGCTAGATGCAGTTAAAAATTTGTAATTAGATACTCTCGTTGGATGCTGAGAAAGCATTCCATAGAGTCTCCTGGCACGCCATATATGATTCTCTTAAAAAGCTTGGGGTAGGGGTCTAGGGGACCCTTTTATAGCCAAAATCACGGCCCTGTATCGCAATACGTCACCTAGGCTGAAGATAAATGGAACTGTAGCACCCTGAGGGCTCGGTTGCTACAGACGTATTGCACCTCACCCAGAGGTGTGATATCTCACTCTCAGGTAAGGATGGAGTGTGGATCAGGACCCGACACCTGCATGCATTACACCACATTGCCGTGGGGCAGGGCGACCAATATGCCCCTGAGATGGGCATGACAGTCCCTGTCCCTGGCTGGAGTGGGGGGAGGGAACACTGAGGAAGGGGAACCCTGTAGTGCAGGAGCAGGGAGGAAGCAGTTCCTGGGTGCATTGAAAAGGGAGTATAAAAGGTGGGCACCATCTTAGTTCAGTGCAGAGAAGTCTGAGCAGAAGTGGCAGGGAGCAGGGGCTCTGCATGAGCTCTGCTCCGGAGGCGGGCCTAGTAACTGAGGCCCAGGCCTGGAAGAGGGAGAAGGAAGGAAGAGGAGCGGAGGAGGCTCCAGGAACGAGGAATGAAGGGATCCCAGGGGTGCGGACGGGCGAGTCGCCACCGCACGCCCGAATCCACCTGCGTGGAGGGGTCAGGCCAAAGGGGGAGACCGGTCCCCGAACTAGTGGAGGCAGGAAATGACCCTCAGCTAGAAACCGGAGGCTCTGACATTTTATGTGGCGCAGCCCCTCGCTACACCCGCTAGGAAGGCACCACATAGGGTCAGGGAAACTGGCGCCAAGTTTACCAAGAGGAGGCCCGAGGCAGCCGGACAGAAGTGTTGGTAAGAAAGGCCAGACAAAGGACACACAAAGGGGGTCCTGTGAAGTGCTCCAAAGTTATCTGGGAGTTGTCTGAGCCCCTCACCTGGTGAGCACAGTACGACGTGGGCAGCAGTTACCTGCAGACGCGGTCTGAATAATAAGAACTGTGAGTAAAGGCCCTGGACTGCATCACTGATTCCGTGTCGTTACTGCTGCTGCCCTGCACCATCACCCCCATCCTCCGCATACACTGCCCTGAGGCTATACTCCTCCCGTGGGGAGTTATGCTACGCTCTGCTGCACCCACAACACCAGCCTCAGCTGTCTGCCCTGTAGCGGCGGTTCACTCTGACCGCAATCCACGGGTGGCGTAGTCGGACATTTAAACATCAAAACCACATAAATAGTTCCGCCACTGGTTTGACCGCCCTGAGCCACGGAACCGGGTCGCCGCCACGAAGACTACAACCACCAGCATCCACCAAAAAGGGTCCGGCTCCGGGTGTCCCAAGGCCCAGGGGGTGCGTCAGAACATTTTCATCACCTTTCACAATCACCAATGGGACAAGGCAGGGATGTCCTCTGTCCCCTCTCTTATACATCCTAGTGACGGAGCACCTGCTCTCATCAATTCGCCATAACCCCAATATTAGGTGGATTGAGGTGGGAGGCACCGAGTACAAGTGCTCTCTATTTGCTGATGATGTCCTAGTATATATCACTCAATCACATATATCCATCCCTGCTGTTATGGCTGAAATAGATCACTTTGTTACATGGTAAAATTTTAAAATCAATGCAGCGAAGTCTGAGGCCCTCGATGTCTCCCTCCCCAAATCCATATAGGATTCCATCCAGTCCAACTTTCCCTTTGCCTGGCCCTCACAGGGTATCAAATACTTAGGAATTCCTATTCATAGAGACCTCTCCCATCTATGTTATCTTAATTTTGGGCCCTTTATTGAACAATTCCATACAGACCACGGTTGGCAAGTTAGAACTGTAAGATTCACTACGTGAACCACTGGTGTTTTGTGGAAAAGCACATGTACACTGCGTTCCAAATTATTATGCAAAAAGTGTTTAGGAGTGATAAGGGAAGAATTTGTTTGTTTGTCAGTTAAACTCATTGATGGTGATGTGTGTCAGGGCTCTTTATATCACTGTAAGCAATTGCAGACACCTGTGCTAATTAGTTTGGCAGGTGTGTCCAATGAAAGGCAAGACTACTTAAGAAGGCTCTCTCACATTATTAAGCAGCCTACATTTTCTGCCAAAATGGGAAAGAAAAAGGATGTGTCGGCTGCTGAGAAGCAACAAATTGTGGAGTGTTTAGGTCAAGGCATGACTACAATCAACATTGTGCGATGATCAGGATGAAGTGTCTTGGCAATCAAGAAGTATGTAGCTGATTCACATTACACACGTGTGCGTGCTGATAAGGGCAAATTGAGGACTCTTTCCTACAGGCAATTACGTCAGGTTAAAAGAGCAGCGGCAAGAAAGCCTTGTCATAGCAGCAGACAAGTTTTTGAAGCTGCTGGTGCCTCCAACGTCCCCCGAACAACAAGATGCAGGGTCCTTCAGAGGTTTGCAGCTGTGCATACGCCATCCTGTCGACCTCCTCTATCCACTTCACACAAGCAGAAACGGCTCCAGTGGGCCAAACATTACATGAAGACTGATTTCAAAACTGTTTTGTTGACGGATGAGTGCCGTGCAGCGCTCGATGGTCCAGATGGATGGAGTGGAGGATGGCTGGTTGATGGACACCCCACGCAAACACGGCTACAGCGCCAACAAGGAGGAGGTGGAGTAATGTTTTGGGCTGGAATCATGGGGAGAGAGATTGTCGGCCCCTTTAGGATCCCTGAAGGCGCTAAAGATGAACTCCATAATGTATGTGGATTTTCTCAAACAGCACTTCCTGCCATGGTTCAAGAAGAAGAACCGTGTATTTCACAGCAAGATCATTTTTCTGCATGATAATGCACCATCTCATGCTGCACATAAAACATCTGCATCTCTGGCTGATATGGGCATAAAAGGGGACAAACTTATGGTGTGACCCCCATGCTCCCCTGACCTCTACCCCATTCAGAACCTTTGGAGCATCATTAAAAGGAGTGTCTATGATGGCGGGAGGCAGTTCACATCTAAGCAACAGCTCTGGGAGGGTATTCTGTCCTCATGCAAAACAATTGAAGCAGAAACCATCCAAAACCTGACAAATTCAATGGACGAGAGAGTTCAGAAGCTCCTTCCGAACAAGGGGTCCTATGTGAAAATGTAACATCACCTACAATAAAGTTTTGAGTTGAAAACTGTTTGATTTCAGTTTCTAACAACCTGCTAATGCTTATAATTTCAAAAATGACCATTTTTTTGGTCTTTATTAAAATGAAAAGGTTGATCGAAAAGTTTGGGGGATCTAAGAGTGTGGCAACCCAGTAGTCATGATTACTTCGAATTCTGACAATATGAGGGTCATGCTGCAGGTAGTGCAGCAAGAAGGCACTTATGTGTCTTGCGCATCTCGGAGCCCCAAAATTATTTTCCGGGCTAGATGCAGCTAAAAATTATTTTTAATTTTAAATCTGGTGGAGCTTATTATAGATGGCCTAATAGGATCAGTGCTGCACACTGCTACAAAGCCCAAATTATTTTCCAGTCAAGATACAGATAAACATGATTAGTAATTTGAAAGCTTAAAACGGTTGGTAGGGTGATTTTAACCAATCATCAAGCTTTTACTCTCCCCAGGATGACACAGGGGTAGAAAAGTCGTTTCGGATCCATGATTTGTTCATCTTTATGAACGTGAGTCTGTCTACATTATCAGTGGAGAGCCGCGTGCGCTTATCTGTCAGCACACCACCAGCAGCGCTGAACACACGTTCAGACAGAACGCTGGCTGCGGGGCATGACAAGATCTCCAAGGCGTAAGTGGCTAGCTCCGGCCATTTATCCAGATTGGAAGCCCAAAAAGAGCAAGGGTCCAGTGACACAGTCGTGGCTTCAATGTTTACTTGGAGATACTCCTGTACCATCGTCTCTAGGCGTTGACTATGTGTCAGACTTCTTGTCTCCTGTGGCCTTGCAAAGGATGGGCTAAAAAAGTGGTGAAATGATTCCGCAAAATTGATGTTACCAGCAGATACTGTGGTTCTGTTACGGTTTGTGTGCTGAACACTTGACGGTCCCACGGTTGGCAAGTTGGAACTGTGAGATTCACTACGTGCACCACTGGTATTTTGTGGAAAAGCACATGTAAGATTCTGCAACAGTCTCTGCTGATACTCCTGCATGCGTGCATCCCTTTCTGTGGCAGGAATAATTTCTGCAAATTTACTTTTGTACCGGGGATCTAACAGTGTGGCAACCCAGTAGTCAGGATTATTTCTAATTCTCACAATTCGAGGGTCATGTTGCAGGTAGTGCAGCAAGAAGGCACTCATGTGTCTTGCGCATCCAGGAGCACCAAGTCCCTGTTGTGTTGGTGGCGAGGTAACAATCATGCTTCCTTCCTCTGTCCTCTCCCCCCAACCTCGCACAACAGAAATGTGATCAAGGTCTCCCTCATCTGATGAGTCTTCCATCAGTTCGTCCTCCACTTCTTCCTGGGCTCCTGCACCTTCCTCACTAGTTTGGCTGCTACCATGCGCCCTGGTAAAACCATCTCCCCCACCCTCACATGCCTGCCGCCTTGGTGCTGCCGACCGTCTGGACCTTGCAGATGTTAGCCCTTCCGCATACAACTCCTCCTCCTCTACTTCCTCCACCTCCTCTTGTGCCACCACCTGACTCCGAATTCTGTTTAACATGTGCTCCAGCATGTAAATCACCGGAATAGTCATGCTGATAATGGCATCGTCAGCACTAAACATCTTCATCGCCATTTCAAAACTGTGCAGAAGGGTGCATAGGTCCCTGATCTGAGACCACTCCTCCAGCGTGATTTGCCCCACCTCTGAATCTCGTTGGCCCAGGCTATACGTCAGAACGTATTGCACCAGGGCTTGTCGGTGCTGCCACAGTCGCTGCAACATGTGCAGAGTTGAATTCCACCGGGTAGGCACATCGCATTTTAGCCGGTGAAGTGGCAGGCCCAACGACTTCTGTAGAGATGTAAGTCGCTGAGCTGCGGGATGCGAACGGCGGAAGTGAGCACACAGCGACCGTGCCCTCTGCAGAAGGCCATCTAGTCTGGGATAGTGGGCTAAAAATTGCTGGACAACCAGGTTCAACACGTGAGCCATACAAGGCACGTGTGTGACATTGCCCCGGCGAAGGGCCGCACCCAGGTTTGCAGCATTGTCGCACACGGCCTTCCCTGGTTTCAGGTCCAGTGGAGACAACCATTCATGAAATTGGTTCTCCAGAGCTGACCACAACTCCTCAGCTGTGTGACTCACATTTCCCAGACATTTCAAAGTAAAAACCGCCTGATGACGTTGAGCCCTACTGCCAGCATAGTAAGGAGGTGTGCAGGATCCCTTCTGCGCAGTTAGAAAGCTTGTGGCATGACCAGACAGGCTTTGGGTGCAGGTGGAAGACCGAGAGGAGGTTGAGGAGGCAGAAGCAGTGGAGGAACTTTGACATAAAGAGGATTGACGCACAACTCGTGGGGACGGCAAGACTTGGACAGCAGCCCCTTGTCCTGCTGTCACCATAGTTTCCCAGTGCCCAGTCAGCAACATGTAACGCCCCTGTCCATGCCTACTCGTCCAAGTGTCTGTGGTGAAATGCACCCTGTCACACACAGAGTTTCTCAAAGAAGCGGTGATGTTGTGTGCGACATGCTGGTGGAGCGCAGGCACACCTTTCTTTGAGAAGTAGTGCCGACTGGGCATCTGGTACTGGGGCACTGCGACGGACATAAGGTCTCGAAAATCCTCTGTGTCCACCAGGCGGAAAGGCAGCATTTCTGTAGCCAAGAGCTTGCAGATGGTGAAATTCAACCTCTTAGCTTTCTCATGGCTAGGAGGAAATGGTCTTTTACTTGTCCACATCTGAGGGACCGAGGGCTGGCTATTGTGCTTAGACGGGGTTGATAAGGGTGTCCCCGGCAAACTGCCGGTCTGTGAGGAAGATGCAGGCGGACATGTTAGGTTGCCTTCATCCAAAGGTGGTGCTATCGATGTCGGACAGCGCTCAACACCAGCTGGTGTTACCACCTCCAAAGAAAATGATGACCTGCCAATCACGCTGGCTGTTGCGGGTAAAGAGGTGGCAGGTCTGCGCCCCAAAACAGGTGTGACTGCTGTCCCCCCAGTCACAGAGGATGAAGAGGCCGCGGATGCACAAGATATGGCAGACGGTGGTTGGCCCGGCCGGCTAGGCCGCATTGTAGCACACTGAGCTTCCCACTGCAACTTATGCTTCATGTCCATGTGCCGGTTCATGCATGAAGTACTCAAACTATGTATTTTTTGGCCTCTACTTAGCTTTTGCTGACAAATGTTACAGATAACACGAGTTGGGTCATCTTTATCGATCTGAAAAAATGCCCAGGCTATGCAAGGCTTAGCACCCATGCGACCTGAAGAGCCACCACGACTTGTGGTGAGAGGCAGAGTTGTGTTTGAGGATGCAGTTGTTGACGTGCTTCCAGTACTACGTCTCTGTCCAGGAAGGCGCAACCTGACCTCGTCGTCACTAGCATCTTCCTCCACCTCCTCTGCTGACCTCATCTCTTGGCTGACTGTGGGTTGACAGTAAGTGGGATCTCCAACCTCATCATCATCACCCTGTGTGTTATCACACCCGTCGTCCTCAGAGCCAACCTGTTCCTGCCCTGACAAAAAACTAAAGTTGTCGCTCCAATCAGGTATTTGAGTCTTATCATCGTCTTCCTCATTGTCTCCACCAACAGGAGTTACAGTTTGGGAATGAGGGTCTACATTATGGTCAGAACCTTCTGCGTCTGGTCCTGGATCCGACTCATAAAGATTCTGGGCATCAGTGCAGATCATTTCCTCGTCTGGATTCACAGAAGCGCTGGAGTCGACCTCTGATTCCCAGGCTATAGTATGAGTAAACAGCTCTGCAGACTCAACCATCTGTTCTACCTCATACTCAGACGGGCAGCTGGAGATTTGGGAGCTGTGAGGAAGCAAGTGCGATTTGGGTGACACCTTTGAGGACTGGAGTATTTGTGATGTTGAAGTTGATGTGGAGGAGAGCCCACTTAAAGGAGCACTTGATATCCGTTGAAGCACCTGCTGTTTTTGTGCCTCATCTGGAATTTGTAGCGATTGGCGTGGCCGTAAGAAAGGGATCTTATCACATTGTCCGCTAAAAGAAGTAGACATTTTAGTTTGGCTGGAAGATGGTCTTTCTTCTGCAGATGTTACTGTTGCTTTAACACCTACCCCACGGACACAACCTTTTTTCCCCTTCCCAACACGCCTATTCCGCTTTCCACCAGCAGCAGGCCTTTTTCCACTCATTTTGGTGGTTAACTAATTCACAACTCTGGAGTTGTTTGCACAAAAAAACAATGGATGGTAACCGAGCAGAGCTGAGTGGCCAAACTGTGGTATTAGGCCAAAACTATTGGCTGGGTTAGATGCATAAAAAAAATATATTCAATTTGCAACCTGATGGAGGTCAGTATAGATGGACTAATACAACAAGTCCCACACACAGCTAGAAGCCCAATATTTTTTCAGAGGTAGATGCAGAAAAAAATATATTCAGTTTGCAACCTGATGGAGGTCAGTATAGATGGACTAATACAACAAGTCCCACACAAAGCTAGAAGCCCAAATATTTTTTCAGAGGTACTGTAGATGCAGATAAAAATTATTTTGAATTTGCAACCTGATGGAGGTCAGTATAGATGGACTAATAGAGAAAGTCCGACACACTGCTAGAAGGCCAAATATTTTTTCAGAGGTACTGTAGATGCAGATAAAAATTATTTTCAATTTGCAACCTGATGGAGGTCAGTATAGATGGACTAATAGAGAAAGTCCGACACACTGCTAGAAGGCCAAATATTTTTTCAGAGGTACTGTAGATGCAGATAAAAATTATTTTGAATTTGCAACCTGATGGAGGTCAGTATAGATGGACTAATAGAGAAAGTCCGACACACTGCTAGAAGGCCAAATATTTTTTCAGAGGTACTGTAGATGCAGATAGAAATTATTTTTAATTTGCAACCTGATGGAGGTCAGTATAGATGGACTAATAGAGAAAGTCCGACACACTACTAGAAGGCCAAATATTTTTTCAGAGCTAGATGCAGAAAAAAATTATATTCAGTTTGCAACCTGATGGAGGTCAGTATAGATGGACTAATTCAACAAGTCCCACACACAGCTAGAAGCCCAATATTTTTTCAGAGGTAGATGCAGAAAAAAATATATTCAGTTTGCAACCTGATGGAGGTCAGTATAGATGGACTAATACAACAAGTCCCACACACAGCTAGAAGCCCAATATTTTTTCAGAGGTAGATGCAGAAAAAAATATATTCAGTTTGCAACCTGATGGAGGTCAGTATAGATGGACTAATAGAGAAAGTCCCACACACTACTAGAAGGCCAAATATTTTTTCAGAGCTAGATGCAGAAAAAAATTATATTCAGTTTGCAACCTGATGGAGGTCTGTATAGATGGATTAATAGAACAAGACCCACACACAGCTAGAAGCCCAATATTTTTTCAGAGGTAGATGCAGAAAAAAATATATTCAGTTTGCAACCTGATGGAGGTCAGTATAGATGGACTAATACAACAAGTCCCACACACTGCTAGAAGCCCAAATATTTTTTCAGAGGTACTGTAGATGCAGATAAAAATTATTTTGAATTTGCAACCTGATGGAGGTCAGTATAGATGGACTAATAGAGAAAGTCCGACACACTGCTAGAAGGCCAAATATTTTTTCAGAGGTACTGTAGATGCAGATAAAAATTATTTTTAATTTGCAACCTGATGGAGGTCAGTATAGATGGACTAATAGAGAAAGTCCGACACACTACTAGAAGTCCAAATATTTTTTCAGAGCTAGATGCAGAAAAAAATTATATTCAGTTTGCAACCTGATGGAGGTCAGTATAGATGGACTAATACAACAAGTCCCACACACAGCTAGAAGCCCAATATTTTTTCAGAGGTAGATGCAGAAAAAAATATATTCAGTTTGCAACCTGATGGAGGTCAGTACAGATGGACTAATACAACAAGTCCCACACACAGCTAGAAGCCCAATATTTTTTCAGAGGTAGATGCAGAAAAAAATATATTCAGTTTGCAACCTGATGGAGGTCAGTATAGATGGACTAATACAACAAGTCCCACACACAGCTAGAAGCCCAAATATTTTTTCAGAGGTACTGTAGATGCAGATAAAAATTATTTTGAATTTGCAACCTGATGGAGGTCAGTATAGATGGACTAATAGAGAAAGTCCGACACACTGCTAGAAGGCCAAATATTTTTTCAGAGCTAGATGCAGAAAAAAATTAGATTCAGTTTGCAACCTGATGGAGGTCAGTATAGATGGACTAATAGAATGATGCTATGCCCAAAAGATTTTACTTCACTAGGTGCAGTAAAAAAATTGGTATTCTATACACAGGTGGTATATCTTGCAACACAGATAGGCTACTCCACTGACTAACACACTCTGCAATAGGCCAAAAAGGATTAGCTTTGCTAGATTCAGCCAAATGCTGTGAAAAAAACTTGCACAGCACTGGCACAGACCTGCCTGGCAAAAACTGATAGGAACTGATGTAACCTAGTCCTGAAAAGGACTCCAATTACAATTAGTCTTTACTCCCACAACCTATCTATTTAAGAGCACAGACCTGCCTGATAAAAGTCGTAGGAAATGCTGTAACCTAGTCCTTAAAAGGACTGCAATCACAACGATTCCCTACTCCCAAGCTATCTGTATATTTGTGCGAAAATTGGCTTGAAATTAACAAGGTATAGCGCACACAGCAACAGCGGTGCCGTCTAACACGCAGCTGCAGCAGTGAGAAAATGGTGGCGACGGGGAAAATGGCTTGGTCTTATAGGGCAAGGACATGTGACATACACTGCCAATGACACATGCCCTTGCTTGTGTGAAAAAAAGCACTTCGCTCCGTGTGTGCGCTGCTGATAGGCTGACAGATTGCACCTCCCCACTGTAAATGCGGGAAAGAGAAAAAAAAATGGAGATCTTCATTGTTCCTGCAGAGATCCATCCCCTGCCCCTCCCCCCACCCCGCTGTACACTCAAACTGCGTATTAACATTAATTTTCATCATTACTGAGAAAAAATCCAGTTATGATTTTGGTGCACGAACAGTTATCGAACATAACCTCGAACAGCCGAATTTTTCTCAAATTGTTCGTGTTCGCCGAACGGCTCGAACACCGCCCAAAACAGCTCGAATTTGAGATTGACGAACAGTTCGAGTAGAACAACGCTCATCTCTAATCACTAATTATAACCAAAAACCAGGAGTGGGTGATAAATACAGAAGTGGACGTGTTTCTATTATACTTTTCCTCTGATTGTTCTACTTCTGATTTTGGCTTACGAATACTGATGTAAAATTTTGACCAAATACTGAATGTGTGAATGTGGCCAATATGTTAATGGAAAGAACACACTATATGGGAACATCTTATGTAGAGATGAGCGGTGTTCAACTCGAACTGTTCGCCAATCTCAAATTCGAGCTGTTTTGGGCGGTGTTCGAGCGGTTCGGCGAACACGAACGATTTGAAAAAATTCGGCTGTTCGAGGTTATGTTCGATAACTGTTCATGCACCAAAATCATAACTGGATTTTTTCTTAGTAATGCTGAAAATTAATGTTAATACGCAGTTTGAGTGTACAGCGGGGCGAGGGGAGGGGCAGGGGATGGATCTCTGCAGGAATAATGAAGATCTCCATTTTTTTTCTCTTTCCCGCATTTACAGTGGGGAGGTGCAGTCTGTCAGCCTATCAGTAGCGCACGCACGGAGCGAACTGATTTTTTTCACACAAGCAAGGGCATGTGTCATTGGCAGTGTATGTCACATGTCCTGGCCCTATAAGACCCAGCCATTTTCCCCATCGCCACCATTTTCTCAATGCTGCAGCTGCGTGTTAGACGGCACCGCTGTTGCTGTGTGCGCTATACTTTATTAATTTCAAGCCAATTTTCGCAAAAATCTACAGATAGCTTGGGAGTAGGGAAGAGTTGTGATTGCAGTCCTTTTAAGGACTAGGTTACATCATTTCATACGACTTTTATCAGGCAGGTCTGTGCTCTTAAATAGATAGGTTGGGAGTAAAGACTAATTGTAATTGCAGTACTTTTCAGGGCTAGGTTACATCAGTTCCTATGACTTTTTGCCAGGCAGGTCTGTGCCAGTGCTGTGCAAGTTTTTTTCACAGCATTTGGCTAAATCTAGCAAAGCAAATTCTTTTTGGACTATTGCAGAGTGTGTTAGTCAGTGGAGTAGCCTATCTGTGTTGCAAGCTACACCACCTGTGTATAGAATACTAATTTTTTTACTGCACCTAGTGAAGTAAAACCTTTTGGGCATAGCATCATTCTATTAGTCCATCTATACTAACCTCCACCAGGTTGCAAATTCAATATATTTTTCTGCATCGAGCTCTGAAAAAATATTTAGGCTTCGAGCAGTGTGTGGGACTTGTTCTATTAGTCCATCTATACTGACCTCCATCAGGTTGCAAATTCAATATAATTTTTTTCTGCCTCTAGCTCTGAAAAAATATTTAAGCTTCTAGCAGTGTGTGGGACTTGTTCTATTAGTCCATCTATACTGACCTCCATCAGGTTGCAAATTCAATATAATTTTTATCTGCATCTAGCTCTGAAAAAATATTTAGGCTTCTAGCAGTGTGTGGGATTTGTTCCATTAGTCCATCTATACTGACCTCCATCAGGTTGCAAATTCAATATAATTTTTTTCTGCATCTAGCTCTGAAAAAATATTTCAGCTTCTAGCAGTGTGTGGGACTTGTTCTATTAGTTCATCTATACTGACCTCCTTCAGGTTGCAAATTCAATATCATTTTTTTCTGCATCTAGCTCTGTAAAAATATTTAGGCTTCTAGCAATGTGTGGGACTTGTTCTATTAGTCCATATATACTGACCTCCATCAGGTTGCAAACTCAATATAATTTTTTTCTGCATCTAGCTCTGAAAAAATATTTAGGCTTCTAGCAGTGTGTGGGACTTGTTCTATCAGTCCATCTATACTGACCTCCATCAGGTTGCAAATTCAATATAATTTTTTTCTGCATCTAGCTCTGAAAAAATATTTAGGCTTCTAGCAGTGTGTGGGACTTGTTCTATTAGTCCATCTATACTGACCTCCATCAGGTTGCAAATTCAATATAATTTTTTTCTGCATCTAGCTCTGAAAAAATATTTAAGCTTCCAGCAGTGTGTGGGACTTGTTCTATTAGTCCATCTATACTGACCTCCATCAGGTTGCAAATTCAATATAATTTTTTTTTGCATCTAGCTCTGAAAAAATATTTCAGCTTCTAGCAGTGTGTGGGACTTGTTCTATTAGTCCATCTATACTGACCTCCATCAGGTTGCAAATTCAATATAATTTTTTTCTGCATCTAGCTCTGAAAAAATATTTACGCTTCTAGCAGTGTGTGGGACTTGTTCTATTAGTCCATCTATACTGACCTCCATCAGGTTACAAATTCAATATCATTTTTTTCTGCATCTAGCTCTGAAAAAATATTTCGGCTTCTAGCAGTGTGTGGGACTTGTTCTATTAGTCCATCTATACTGACCTCCATCAGGTTGCAAATTCAATATAATTTTTTTCTGCATCTAGCTCTGAAAAAAATATTTCAGATTCTAGCAGTGTGTGGGACTTGTTCTATTAGTCCATCTATACTGACCTCCATCAGGTTGCAAATTCAATATAATTTTTTTCTGCATCTAGCTCTGAAAATATATTTAGGCTTCTAGCACTGTGTGGGACTTGTTCTATTAGTCCATCTATACTGACCTCCATCAGGTTGCAAATTCAATATAATTTTTTTCTGCATCTAGCTCTGAAAAAATATTTCAGCTTCTAGCAGTGTGTGGGACTTGTTCTATTAGTCCATCTATACTGACCTCCATCAGGTTGCAAATTCAATATAATTTTTTTCTGCATCTAGTTCTGAAAAAATATTTAAGCTTCTAGCAGTGCGTGGGACTTGTTCTATTAGTCCATCTATACTGACCTCCATCAGGTTGCAAATTCAATATAATTTTTTTCTGCATCTAGCTCTGAAAAAAATATTTAGGCATCTAGCAGTGTGGGGGACTTGGTCTATTAGTCCATGTATACTAACGTCCACCAGGTTGCAAATTAAAAATAATTTTTATCTGCATCTAGCTCTGAAAAAATATTTAGGCTTCTAGCAGTGCGTGGGACTTGTTCTATTAGTCCATCTATACTGACCTCCATCAGGTTGCAAATTCAATATAATTTTTTTCTGCATCTAGCTCTGAAAAAATATTTCAGCTTCTAGCAGTGTGTGGGACTTGTTCTATTAGTCAATCTATACTGACCTCCATCAGGTTGCAAATTCAATATAATTTTTTTCTGCATCTAGCTCTGAAAAAATATTTAGGCTTCTAGCACTGTGTGGGACTTGGTCTATTAGTCCATCTATACTAACCTCCACCAGGTTGCAAATTAAAAATAATTTTTATCTGCATCTAGCTCTGAAAAAATATTTAGGCTTCTAGCAGTGCGTGGGACTTGTTCTATTAGTCCATCTATACTGACCTCCATCAGGTTGCAAATTCAATATAATTTTTTTCTGCATCTAGCTCTGAAAAAATATTTCAGCTTCTAACAGTGTGTGGGACTTGTTCTATTAGTCCAGCTATACTGACCTCCATCAGGTTGCAAATTCAATATAATTTTTTTCTGCATCTAGGTCTGAAAAAATATTTAGGCTTCTAGCAGTGTGTGGGACTTGGTCTATTAGTCCATCTATACTAACCTCCTCCAGGTTGCAAATTAAAAATAATTTTTATCTGCATCTAGCTCTGAAAAAATATTTAGGCTTCTAGCAGTGTGTGGGACTTGTTCTATTAGTCCATCTATACTGACCTCCATCAGGTTGCAAATTCAATATAATTTTTTTCTGCCTCTGGCTATGAAAAAATATTTAGGCTTCTAGCAGTGTGTGGGACTTGTTCTATTAGTCCATCTATACTGACCTCCATCAGGTTGCAAATTCAATATAATTTTTTTCTGCATCTGGCTCTGAAAAAATATTTAGGCTTCTAGCAGTGTGTGGGACTTGTTCTATTAGTCCATCTATACTGACCTCCATCAGGTTGCAAATTCAATATAATTTTTATCTGCATCTAGATCTGAAAAAATATTTAAGCTTCTAGCAGTGTGTGGGATTTGTTCTATTAGTCCATCTATACTGACCTCCATCAGGTTGCAAATTCAATATAATTTTTTTCTGCATCTAGCGCTGAAAAAATATTTCAGCTTCTAGCAGTGTGTGGGACTTGTTCTATTAGTCCATCTATACTGACTCCCTTCAGGTTGCAAATTCAATATCATTTTTTTCTGCATCTAGCTCTGAAAAAATATTTAGGCTTCTAGCAATGTGTGGGACTTGTTCTATTAGTCCATCTATACTGACCTCCATCAGGTTGCAAATTCAATATAATTTTTTTCTGCATCTAGCTCTGAAAAAATATTTAGGCTTCTAGCAGTGTGTGGGACTTGTTCTATTAGTCCATCTATACTGACCTCCATCAGGTTGCAAATTCAATATAATTTTTTTCTGCATCTAGCTCTGAAAAAATATTTAGACTTCTAGCAGTGTGTGGGACTTGTTCTATTAGTCCATCTATACTGACCTCCATCAGGTTGCAAATTCAAGATAATTTTTTTCTGCATCTAGCTCTGAAAAAATATTTAGCCTTCCAGCAGTGTGTGGGACTTGTTCTATTAGTCCATCTATACTGACCTCCATCAGGTTGCAAATTCAATATAATTTTTTTCTGCATCTAGCTCTGAAAAAATATTTCAGCTTCTATCAGTGTGTGGGACTTGTTCTATTAGTCCATCTATACTGACCTCCATCAGGTTGCAAATTCAATATAATTTTTTTCTGCATCTAGCTCTGAAAAAATATTTCAGCTTCTAGCAGTGTGTGGGACTTGTTCTATTAGTCCATCTATACTGACCTCCATCAGGTTACAAATTCAATATAATTTTTTTCTGCATCTAGCTCTGAAAAAATATTTCGGCTTCTAGCAGTGTGTGGGATTTGTTCTATTAGTCCATCTATACTGACCTCCATCAGGTTGCAAATTCAATATAATTTTTTTCTGCATCTAGCTCTGAAAAAATATTTCAGCTTCTAGCAGTGTGTGGGACTTGTTCTATTAGTCCATCTATACTGACCTCCATCAGGTTGCAAATTCAATATAATTTTTTTCTGCATCTAGCTCTGAAAATATATTTAGGCTTCTAGCACTGTGTGGGACTTGTTCTATTAGTCCATCTATACTGACCTCCATCAGGTTGCAAACTCAATATAATTTTTTTCTGCATCTAGCTCTGAAAAAATATTTCTCCTTCTAGCAGTGTGTGGGACTTGTTCTATTAGTACATCTATACTGACCTCCATCAGGTTGCAAATTCAATATAATTTTTTTCTGCATCTAGCTGTGAAAAAATATTTAGGCTTCTAGCAGTGTGTGGGACTTGGTCTATTACTCCATCTATACTAACCTCCACCAGGTTGCAAATTAAAGATAATTTTATCTGCATCTAGCTCTGAAAAAATATTTAGGCTTCTAGCAGTGTGTGGGATTTGTTCTATTAGTCCATCTATACTGACCTCCATCAGGTTTCAAATTCAAAATAATTTTTTTCAGCATCTAACTCTGAAAAAATATTTCAGCTTCTAGCAGTGTGTGGGACTTGTTCTATTAGTCCATCTATACTGACCTCCATGAGGTTGCAAATTCAATATAATTTTTTTCTGCATCTAGCTCTGAAAAAATATTTCAGCTTCTAGCAGTGTGTGGGACTTGTTCTATTAGTCCATCTATACTGACCTCCATCAGGTTGCAAATTCAATATAATTTTTTTCTGCATCTAGCTCTGAAAATATATTTAGGCTTCTAGCACTGTGTGGGACTTGTTCTATTAGTCCATCTATACTGACCTCCATCAGGTTGCAAATTCAATATAATTTTTTTCTGCATCTAGCTCTGAAAAAATATTTCAGCTTCTAGCAGTGTGTGGGACTTGTTCTATTAGTCCATCTATACTGACCTCCATCAGGTTGCAAATTCAATATAATTTTTTTCTGCATCTAGTTCTGAAAAAATATTTAAGCTTCTAGCAGTGCGTGGGACTTGTTCTATTAGTCCATCTATACTGACCTCCATCAGGTTGCAAATTCAATATAATTTTTTTCTGCATCTAGCTCTGAAAAAAATATTTAGGCTTCTAGCAGTGTGTGGGACTTGGTCTATTAGTCCATGTATACTAACGTCCACCAGGTTGCAAATTAAAAATAATTTTTATCTGCATCTAGCTCTGAAAAAATATTTAGGCTTCTAGCAGTGCGTGGGACTTGTTCTATTAGTCCATCTATACTGACCTCCATCAGGTTGCAAATTCAATATAATTTTTTTCTGCATCTAGCTCTGAAAAAATATTTCAGCTTCTAGCAGTGTGTGGGACTTGTTCTATTAGTCAATCTATACTGACCTCCATCAGGTTGCAAATTCAATATAATTTTTTTCTGCATCTAGCTCTGAAAAAATATTTAGGCTTCTAGCAGTGTGTGGGACTTGGTCTATTAGTCCATCTATACTAACCTCCACCAGGTTGCAAATTAAAAATAATTTTTATCTGCATCTAGCTCTGAAAAAATATTTAGGCTTCTAGCAGTGCGTGGGACTTGTTCTATTAGTCCATCTATACTGACCTCCATCAGGTTGCAAATTCAATATAATTTTTTTCTGCATCTAGCTCTGAAAAAATATTTCAGCTTCTAACAGTGTGTGGGACTTGTTCTATTAGTCCAGCTATACTGACCTCCATCAGGTTGCAAATTCAATATAATTTTTTTCTGCATCTAGGTCTGAAAAAATATTTAGGCTTCTAGCAGTGTGTGGGACTTGGTCTATTAGTCCATCTATACTAACCTCCTCCAGGTTGCAAATTAAAAATAATTTTTATCTGCATCTAGCTCTGAAAAAATATTTAGGCTTCTAGCAGTGTGTGGGACTTGTTCTATTAGTCCATCTATACTGACCTCCATCAGGTTGCAAATTCAATATAATTTTTTTCTGCCTCTGGCTCTGAAAAAATATTTAGGCTTCTAGCAGTGTGTGGGACTTGTTCTATTAGTCCATCTATACTGACCTCCATCAGGTTGCAAATTCAATATAATTTTTTTCTGCCTCTGGCTCTGAAAAAATATTTAGGCTTCTAGCAGTGTGTGGGACTTGTTCTATTAGTCCATCTATACTGACCTCCATCAGGTTGCAAATTCAATATAATTTTTATCTGCATCTAGATCTGAAAAAATATTTAAGCTTCTAGCAGTGTGTGGGATTTGTTCTATTAGTCCATCTATACTGACCTCCATCAGGTTGCAAATTCAATATAATTTTTTTCTGCATCTAGCGCTGAAAAAATATTTCAGCTTCTAGCAGTGTGTGGGACTTGTTCTATTAGTCCATCTATACTGACTCCCTTCAGGTTGCAAATTCAATATCATTTTTTTCTGCATCTAGCTCTGAAAAAATATTTAGGCTTCTAGCAATGTGTGGGACTTGTTCTATTAGTCCATCTATATTGACCTCCATCAGGTTGCAAATTCAATATAATTTTTTTCTGCATCTAGCTCTGAAAAAATATTTAGGCTTCTAGCAGTGTGTGGGACTTGTTCTATTAGTCCATCTATACTGACCTCCATCAGGTTGCAAATTCAATATAATTTTTTTCTGCATCTAGCTCTGAAAAAATATTTAGACTTCTAGCAGTGTGTGGGACTTGTTCTATTAGTCCATCTATACTGACCTCCATCAGGTTGCAAATTCAAGATAATTTTTTTCTGCATCTAGCTCTGAAAAAATATTTAGGCTTCCAGCAGTGTGTGGGACTTGTTCTATTAGTCCATCTATACTGACCTCCATCAGGTTGCAAATTCAATATAATTTTTTTCTGCATCTAGCTCTGAAAAAATATTTCAGCTTCTAGCAGTGTGTGGGACTTGTTCTATTAGTCCATCTATACTGACCTCCATCAGGTTGCAAATTCAATATAATTTTTTTCTGCATCTAGCTCTGAAAAAATATTTCAGCTTCTAGCAGTGTGTGGGACTTGTTCTATTAGTCCATCTATACTGACCTCCATCAGGTTACAAATTCAATATAATTTTTTTCTGCATCTAGCTCTGAAAAAATATTTCGGCTTCTAGCAGTGTGTGGGATTTTGTTCTATTAGTCCATCTATACTGACCTCCATCAGGTTGCAAATTCAATATAATTTTTTTCTGCATCTAGCTCTGAAAAAATATTTCAGCTTCTAGCAGTGTGTGGGACTTGTTCTATTAGTCCATCTATACTGACCTCCATCAGGTTGCAAATTCAATATAATTTTTTTCTGCATCTAGCTCTGAAAATATATTTAGGCTTCTAGCACTGTGTGGGACTTGTTCTATTAGTCCATCTATACTGACCTCCATCAGGTTGCAAATTCAATATAATTTTTTTCTGCATCTAGCTCTGAAAAAATATTTCTCCTTCTAGCAGTGTGTGGGACTTGTTCTATTAGTCCATCTATACTGACCTCCATCAGGTTGCAAATTCAATATAATTTTTTTCTGCATCTAGCTGTGAAAAAATATTTAGGCTTCTAGCAGTGTGTGGGACTTGGTCTATTAGTCCATCTATACTAACCTCCACCAGGTTGCAAATTAAAGATAATTTTATCTGCATCTAGCTCTGAAAAAATATTTAGGCTTCTAGCAGTGTGTGGGATTTGTTCTATTAGTCCATCTATACTAACCTCCATCAGGTTTCAAATTCAAAATAATTTTTTTCAGCATCTAACTCTGAAAAAATATTTCAGCTTCTAGCAGTGTGTGGGACTTGTTCTATTAGTCCATCTATACTGACCTCCATGAGGTTGCAAATTCAATATAATTTTTTTCTGCATCTAGCTCTGAAAAAATATTTCAGCTTCTAGCAGTGTGTGGGACTTGTTCTATTAGTCCATCTATACTGACCTCCATCAGGTTGCAAATTCAATATAATTTTTTTCTGCATCTAGCTCTGAAAAAAATATTTAGGCTTCTAGCAGTGTGTGGGACTTAGTCTATTAGTCCATGTATACTAACCTCCACCAGGTTGCAAATTAAAAATAATTTTTATCTGCATTTAGCTCTGTAAAAATATTTAGGCTTTTAGCAGTGCGTCAGACTTGTTCTATTAGTCCATCTATACTGACCTCCATCAGGTTGCAAATTCAATATAATTTTTTTCTGCATCTAGCTCTGAAAAAATATTTCAGCTTCTAGCAGTGTGTGGGACTTGTTCTATTATTCCATCTATACTGACCTCCATCAGGTTGCAAATTCAATATAATTTTTTTCTGCATCTAGCTCTGAAAAAATATTTCAGCTTCAAGCAGTTTGTGGGACTTGTTCTATTAGTCCATCTATACTGACCTCCATTAGGTTACAAATTCAATATAATTTTTTTCTGCATCTAGCTCTGAAAAAATATTTCAGCTTCTAGCAGTGTGTGGGACTTGTTCTATTAGTCCATCTATACTGACCTCCATGAGGTTGCAAATTCAATATAATTTTTTTCTGCATCTAGCTCTGAAAAATATTTCAGCTTCTAGCAGTGTGTGGGACTTGTTCTATTAGTCCATCTATACTGACCTCCATCAGGTTGCAAATTCAATATAATTTTTTTCTGCATCTAGCTCTGAAAATATATTTAGGCTTCTAGCAGTGTGTGGGACTTGTTCTATTAGTCCATCTATACTGACCTCCATCAGGTTGCAAATTCAATATAATTTTTTTCTGCATCTAGCTCTGAAAAAATATTTCAGCTTCTAGCAGTGTGTGGGACTTGTTCTATTAGTCCATCTATACTGACCTCCATCAGGTTGCAAATTCAATATAATTTTTTTCTGCATCTAGCTCTGAAAAAATATTTAGGCTTCTAGCAGTGTGTGGGACTTGGTCTATTAGTCCATCTATACTAACCTCCACCAGGTTGCAAATTAAAGATAATTTTTTTCTGCATCTAGCTCTGAAAAAATATTTAGGCTTCTAGCAGTGTGTGGGATTTGTTCTATTAGTCCATCTATACTGAGCTCCATCAGGTTTCAAATTCAATATAATTTTTTCAGCATCTAGCTCTGAAAAAATATTTCAGCTTCTAGCAGTGTGTGGGGCTTGTTCTATTAGTCCATCTATACTGACCTCCATCAGGTTGCAAATTCAATATAAGTTTTTTCTGCATCTAGCTCTGAAAAAATATTTCAGCTTCTAGCAGTGTGTGGGACTTGTTCTATTAGTCCATCTATACTGACCTCCATCAGGTTGCAAATTCAATATAATTTTTTTCTGCATCTAGCTCTGAAAAAAATATTTAGGCTTCTAGCAGTGTGTGGGACTTGGTCTATTAGTCCATGTATACTAACCTCCACCAGGTTGCAAATTAAAAATAATTTTTATCTGCATCTAGCTCTGAAAAAATATTTAGGCTTCTAGCAGTGTGTGGGACTTGTTCTATTAGTCCATCTATACTGACCTCCAACAGGTTGCAAATTCAATATAATTTTTTTCTGCATCTAGCTCTGAAAAAATATTTCAGCTTCTAGCAGTGTGTGGGACTTGTTCTATTAGTCCATCTATACTGACCTCCATCAGGTTGCAAATTCAATATAATTTTTTTCTGCATCTAGCTCTGAAAAAATATTTAGGCTTCTAGCAGTGTGTGGGACTTGGTCTATTAGTCCATCTATACTAACCTCCACCAGGTTGCAAATTAAAGATAATTTTTATCTGCATCTAGCTCTGAAAAAATATTTAGGCTTCTAGCAGTGTGTGGGATTTGTTCTATTAGTCCATCTATACTGAGCTCCATCAGGTTTCAAATTCAATATAATTTTTTTCAGCATCTAGCTCTGAAAAAATATTTCAGCTTCTAGCAGTGTGTGGGACTTGTTCTATTAGTCGATCTATACTGACCTCCATCAGGTTGCAAATTCAATATAAGTTTTTTCTGCATCTAGCTCTGAAAAAATATTTCAGCTTCTAGCAGTGTGTGGGACTTGTTCTATTAGTCCATCTATACTGACCTCCTTCAGGTTGCAAATTCAATATAATTTTTTTCTGCATCTAGCTCTGAAAAAAATATTTAGGCTTCTAGCAGTGTGTGGGACTTGGTCTATTAGTCCATGTATACTTACGTCCACCAGGTTGCAAATTAAAAATAATTTTTATCTGCATCTAGCTCTGAAAAAATATTTAGGCTTCTAGCAATGTGTGGGATTTGTTCTATTAGTCCATCTAGACTGACCTCCATCAGGTTTCAAATTCAATATAATTTTTTTCAGCATCTAGCTCTGAAAAAATATTTCAGCTTCTAGCAGTGTGTGGGACTTGTTCTATTAGTCCATCTATACTGACCTCCATCAGGTTAAAAAATTCAATATAAGTTTTTTCTGCATCTAGCTCTGAAAAAATATTTCAGCTTCTAACAGTGTGTGGGACTTGTTCTATTAGTCCATCTATACTGACCTCCATCAGGTTGCAAATTCAATATAATTTTTTTCTGCATCTAGCTCTGAAAAAAATATTTAGTCTTCTAGCAGTGTATGGGACTTGGTCTATTAGTCCATCTATACTAACCTCCACCAGGTTGCAAATTAAAGATAATTTTTATCTGCATCTAGCTCTGAAAAAAATATTTAGGCTTCTAGCAGTGTGTGGGATTTGTTCTATTAGTCCATCTATACTGACCTCCATCAGATTTCAAATTCAATATAATTTTTTTCAGCATCTAGCTCTGAAAAAATATTTCAGCTTCTAGCAGTGTATGGGACTTGTTCTATTAGTCCATCTATACTGACCTCCATCAGGTTGCAAATTCAATATAAGTTTTTTCTACATCTAGCTCTGAAAAAATATTTCAGCTTCTAGCAGTGTGTGGGACTTGTGCTATTAGTCCATCTATACTGACCTCCATCAGGTTGCAAATTCAATATAATTTTTTTCTGCATCTAGCTCTGAAAAAAATATTTAGGCTTCTAGCAGTGTGTGGGACTTGGTCTATTAGTCCATCTATACTAACCTCCACCAAGTTGCAAATTAAAAATAATTTTTATCTGCATCTAGCTCTGAAAAAATATTTAGGCTTCTAGCAGTGTGTGGGACTTGTTCTATTAGTCCATCTATACTGACCTCCATCAGGTTGCAAATTCAGTATAATTTTTTTCTGCATCTAGCT
The DNA here is from genome assembly GCF_046119375.1 of Phyllobates terribilis. Taxonomy (NCBI): domain Eukaryota; kingdom Metazoa; phylum Chordata; class Amphibia; order Anura; family Dendrobatidae; genus Phyllobates; species Phyllobates terribilis. Next base: position 105,602,674 of record NW_027362767.1, read on the forward strand.
CTGAAAAAATATTTCAGCTTCTAGCAGTGTATGGGACTTGTTCTATTAGTCCATCTATACTGACCTCCATCACGTTGCAAACTCAATATAATTTTTTTCTACATCTAGCTCTGAAAAAATATTTAGGCTTCTAGCAGTGTGTGGGACTTGGTCTATTAGTCCATCTATACTAACCTCTACCAGGTTGCAAATTAAAAATAATTTTTATCTGCATCTAGCTCTGAAAAAATATTTCAGCTTCTAGCAGTGTGTGGGACTTGTTCTATTAGTCCATCTATACTGACCTCCATCAGGTTGCAAATTCAATATAATTTTTTTCTGCATCTAGCTCTGAAAAAATATTTCAGCTTCTAGCAGTGTGTAAGACTTGTTCTATTAGTCCATCTATACAGACCTCCATCAGGATGCAAATTCAATATAATTTTTTTCTACATCTAGTGCTGAAAAATATTTCAGCTTCTAGCAGTGTGTGGGACTTGTTCTATTAGTCCATCTATACTGACCTCCATCAGGATGCAAATTCAATATAATTTTTTTCTGCATCTAGCTCTGAAAAAATATTTAGGCTTCTAGCAGTGTGTGGGACTTGTTCTATTAGTCCATCTATACTGACCTCCATCAGGTTACAAATTCAATATAATTTTTTTCTGCATCTAGCTCTGAAAAAATATTTCGGCTTCTAGCAGTGTGTGGGACTTGTTCTATTAGTCCATCTATACTGACCTCCATCAGGTTGCAAATTCAATATAATTTTTTTCTGCATCTAGCTCTGAAAAAATATTTAGGCTTCTAGCAGTGTGTGGGACTTGTTCTATTAGTCCATCTATACTGACCTCCATCAGGTTGCAAATTCAATATAATTTTTTTCTGCATCTAGCTCTGAAAATATATTTAGGCTTCTAGCAGTGTGTGGGACTTGTTCTATTAGTCCATCTATACTGACCTCCATCAGGTTGCAAATTCAATATAATTTTTTTCTGCATCTAGCTCTGAAAAAATATTTCAGCTTCTAGCAGTGTGTGGGACTTGTTCTATTAGTCCATCTATACTGACCTCCATCAGGTTGCAAATTAAAGATAATTTTTATCTGCATCTAGCTCTGAAAAAAATATTTAGGCTTCTAGCAGTGTGGGGATTTGTTCTATTAGTCCATCTATACTGACCTCCATCAGGTTTCAAATTCAATATAATTTTTTTCAGCATCTAGCTCTGAAAAAATATTTCAGCTTCTAGCAGTGTATGGGACTTGTTCTATTTCTAAATATTTTTTTCAGAGCTAGATGCAGAAAAAAATGATATTGAGTTTGCAACGTGATGGAGGCCAGTATAGATGGACTAATAGAACAAGTCCCATACACTGCTAGAAGCTGAAATATTTTTTCAGAGCTAGATGCAGAAAAAAATTATACTGAATTTGCAACCTGATGGAGGTCAGTATAGATGGACTAATAGAACAAGTCCCACACACTGCTAGAAGCCTAAATATTTTTTCAGAGCTAGATGCAGATAAAAATTATTTTTAATTTGCAACTTGGTGGAGGTTAGTATAGATGGACTAATAGAACAAGTCCCACACACTGCTAGAAGCTGAAATATTTTTTCAGAGCTAGATGCAGAAAAAACTTATATTGAATTTGCAACCTGATGGAGGTCAGTATAGATGGACTAATAGAACAAGTCCCATACACTGCTAGAAGCTGAAATATTTTTTCAGAGCTAGATGCTGAAAAAAATTATATTGAATTTGAAACCTGATGGAGGTCAGTATAGATGGACTAATAGAACAAATCCCACACACTGCTAGAAGCCTAAATATTTTTTTCAGAGCTAGATGCAGATAAAAATTATCTTTAATTTGCAACCTGGTGGAGGTTAGTATAGATGGTCTAATAGACAAAGTCCCACACACTGCTAGAAGCCTAAATATTTTTTCAGAGCTGGATGCAGAAAAAAATTATATTGAATTTGCAACCTGATGGAGGTCAGTATAGATGGACTAATAGAACAAGTCCCACACACTGCTAGAAGCTGAAATATTTTTTCAGAGCTAGATGCAGAAAAAAATTATATTGAATTTGCAACCTGATGGAGGTCAGTATAGATGGACTAATAGAACAAGTCCCACACACTGCTAGAAGCCTAAATATTTTTTCAGAGCTAGATGCAGAAAAAAATTATATTGAATTTGCAACCTGATGGAGGTCAGTATAGATGGACTAATAGAACAAGTCCCACACACTGCTAGAAGCCGAAATATTTTTTCAGAGCTAGATACAGAAAAAAATTATATTGAATTTGTAACCTGATGGAGGTCAGTATAGATGGACTAATAGAACAAGTCCCACACACTGCTAGAAGCCTAAATATTTTTTCAGAGCTAGATGCAGAAAAAAATTTTTTTCTACATCTAGCTCTGAAAAAATATTTAGGCTTCTAGCAGTGTGTGGGACTTGGTCTATTAGTCCATCTATACTAACCTCTACCAGGTTGCAAATTAAAAATAATTTTTATCTGCATCTAGCTCTGAAAAAATATTTCAGCTTCTAGCAGTGTGTGGGACTTGTTCTATTAGTCCATCTATACTGACCTCCATCAGGTTGCAAATTCAATATAATTTTTTTCAGCATCTAGCTCTGAAAAAATATTTCAGCTTCTAGCAGTGTATGGGACTTGTTCTATTAGTCCATCTATACTGACCTCCATCAGGTTGCAAATTCAATATAAGTTTTTTCTACATCTAGCTCTGAAAAAATATTTCAGCTTCTAGCAGTGTGTGGGACTTGTTCTATTAGTCCATCTATACTGACCTCCATCAGGTTGCAAATTCAATATAATTTTTTTCTGCATCTAGCTCTGAAAAAAATATTTAGGCTTCTAGCAGTGTGTGGGACTTGGTCTATTAGTCCATCTATACTAACCTCCACCAAGTTGCAAATTAAAAATAATTTTTATCTGCATCTAGCTCTGAAAAAATATTTAGGCTTCTAGCAGTGTGTGGGACTTGTTCTATTAGTCCATCTATACTGACCTCCATCAGGTTGCAAATTCAGTATAATTTTTTTCTGCATCTAGCTCTGAAAAAATATTTCAGCTTCTAGCAGTGTATGGGACTTGTTCTATTAGTCCATCTATACTGGCCTCCATCACGTTGCAAACTCAATATAATTTTTTTCTACATCTAGCTCTGAAAAAATATTTAGGCTTCTAGCAGTGTGTGGGACTTGGTCTATTAGTCCATCTATACTAACCTCTACCAGGTTGCAAATTAAAAATAATTTTTATCTGCATCTAGCTCTGAAAAAATATTTCAGCTTCTAGCAGTGTGTGGGACTTGTTCTATTAGTCCATCTATACTGACCTCCATCAGGTTGCAAATTCAATATAATTTTTTTCTGCATCTAGCTCTGAAAAAATATTTCAGCTTCTAGCAGTGTGTAAGACTTGTTCTATTAGTCCATCTATACAGACCTCCATCAGGATGCAAATTCAATATAATTTTTTTCTGCATCTAGCGCTGAAAAATATTTCAGCTTCTAGCAGTGTGTGGGACTTGTTCTATTAGTCCATCTATACTGACCTCCATCAGGTTGCAAATTCAATATAATTTTTTTCTGCATCTAGCTCTGAAAAAATATTTCAGCTTCTAGCAGTGTGTGGGACTTGTTCTATTAGTCCATCTATACTGACCTCCTTCAGGTTGCAAATTCAATATCATTTTTTTCTGCATCTAGCTCTGAAAAAAATATTTAGGCTTCTAGCAGTGTGTGGGACTTGTTCTATTAGTCCATCTATACTGACCTCCATCAGGTTGCAAATTCAATATAATTTTTTTCTGCATCTAGCTCTGAAAAAATATTTCAGCTTCTAGCAGTGTGTGGGACTTGTTCTATTAGTCCATCTATACTGACCTCCATCAGGTTGCATATTCAATATAATTTTTTTCTGCATCTAGCTCTGAAAAAATATTTAGGCTTCTAGCAGTGTGTGGGACTTGGTCTATTAGTCCATCTATACTAACCTCCACCAAGTTGCAAATTAAAAATAATTTTTATCTGCATCTAGCTCTGAAAAAATATTTAGGCTTCTAGCAGTGTGTGGGACTTGTTCTATTAGTCCATCTATACTGACCTCCATCAGGTTGCAAATTCAGTATAATTTTTTTCTGCATCTAGCTCTGAAAAAATATTTCAGCTTCTAGCAGTGTATGGGACTTGTTCTATTAGTCCATCTATACTGACCTCCATCAGGTTGCAAACTCAATATAAATTTTTTCTACATCTAGCTCTGAAAAAATATTTAGGCTTCTAGCAGTGTGTGGGACTTGGTCTATTAGTCCATCTATACTAACCTCTCCAGGTTGCCAATTAAAAATAATTTTTATCTGCATCTAGCTCTGAAAAAATATTTCAGCTTCTAGCAGTGTGTGGGACTTGTTCTATTAGTCCATCTATACTGACCTCCATCAGGTTGCAAATTCAATATAATTTTTTTCTGCATCTAGCTCTGAAAAAATATTTCAGCTTCTAGCAGTGTGTAGGACTTGTTCTATTAGTCCATCTATGCAGACCTCCATCAGGATGCAAATTCAATATAACTTTTTTCTGCATCTAGCTCTGAAAAAATATTTCAGCTTCTAGCAGTGTGTGGGACTTGTTCTATTAGTCCATCTATACTGACCTCCATCAGGTTGCAAATTCAATATAATTTTTTTCTGCATCTAGCTCTGAAAAAATATTTAGGCTTCTAGCAGTGTGTGGGACTGGGTCTATTAGTCCATCTATACTAACCTCCACCAGATAGCAAATTAGAAATAATTTTAATCTGCATCTAGCTCTGAAAAAATATTTAGGCTTCTAGCAGTGTGTGGGACTTGGTCTATTAGTCCATCTATACTAACCTCTCCAGGTTGCCAATTAAAAATAATTTTTATCTGCATCTAGCTCTGAAAAAATATTTCAGCTTCTAGCAGTGTGTGGGACTTGTTCTATTAGTCCATCTATACTGACCTCCATCAGGTTGCAAATTCAATATAATTTTTTCTGCATCTAGCTCTGAAAAAATATTTAGGCTTCTAGCAGTGTGTGGGACTGGGTCTATTAGTCCATCTATACTAACCTCCACCAGATAGCAAATTAGAAATATTTTTTATCTGCATCTAGCTCTGAAGAAATATTTAGGCTTCTAGCAGTGTGTGGGATTTGTTCTATTAGTCCATCTATACTGACCTCCATCAGGTGGCAAATTCAATATAATTTTTTTCTGCATCTACCTCTGAAAAAATATTTCAGCTTCTAGCAGTGTGTGGGACTTGTTCTATTAGTCCATCTATACTGACCTCCTTCAGGTTGCAAATTCAATATAATTTTTTTCTGCATCTAGCTCTGAAAAAAATATTTAGGCTTCTAGCAGTGTGTGGGACTTGTTCTATTAGTCCATCTATACTGACCTCCATCAGGATGCAAATTCAATATAATTTTTTTCTGCATCTAGCTCTGAAAAAATATTTAGGCTTCAAGCAGTGTGTGGGACTTGTTCTATTAGTCCATCTATACTGACCTCCATCAGGTTACAAATTCAATATAATTTTTTTCTGCATCTAGCTCTGAAAAAATATTTAGGCTTCTAGCAGTGTGTCGGACTTGTTCTATTTGTCCATCTATACTGACCTCCATCAGGTTGCAAATTCAATATAATTTTTTTCTGCATCTAGCTCTGAAAAAATATTTAGGCTTCTAGCAGTGTGTGGGACTTGTTCTATTAGTCCATCTATACTGACCTCCATCAGGTTGCAAATTCAATATAATTTTTTTCTGCATCTAGCTCTGAAAATATATTTAGGCTTCTAGCAGTGTGTGGGACTTGTTCTATTAGTCCATCTATACTGACCTCCATCAGGTTGCAAATTCAGTATAATTTTTTTCTGCATCTAGCTCTGAAAAAATATTTCAGCTTCTAGCAGTGTATGGGACTTGTTCTATTAGTCCATCTATACTGACCTCCATCAGGTTGCAAACTCAATATAATTTTTTTCTACATCTAGCTCTGAAAAAATATTTAGGCTTCTAGCAGTGTGTGGGACTTGGTCTATTAGTCCATCTATACTAACCTCTCCAGGTTGCCAATTAAAAATAATTTTTATCTGCATCTAGCTCTGAAAAAATATTTCAGCTTCTAGCAGTGTGTGGGACTTGTTCTATTAGTCCATCTATACTGACCTCCATCAGGTTGCAAATTCAATATAATTTTTTTCTGCATCTAGCTCTGAAAAAATATTTCAGCTTCTAGCAGTGTGTAGGACTTGTTCTATTAGTCCATCTATGCAGACCTCCATCAGGATGCAAATTCAATATAATTTTTTTCTGCATCTAGCTCTGAAAAAATATTTCAGCTTCTAGCAGTGTGTGGGACTTGTTCTATTAGTCCATCTATACTGACCTCCTTCAGGTTGCAAATTCAATATCATTTTTTTCTGCATCTAGCTCTGAAAAAAATATTTAGGCTTCTAGCAGTGTGTGGGACTTGGTCTATTAGTCCATGTATACTAACCTCCACCAGGTTGCAAATTAAAAATAATTTTTATCTCCATCTAGCTCTGAAGAAATATTTAGGCTTCTAGCAGTGCGTGGGACTTGTTCTATTAGTCCATCTATACTGACCTCCATCAGGTTGCATATTCAATATAATTTTTTTCTGCATCTAGCTCTGAAAAAATATTTAGGCTTCTAGCAGTGTGTGGGACTTGGTCTATTAGTCCATCTATACTAACCTCCACCAAGTTGCAAATTAAAAATAATTTTTATCTGCATCTAGCTCTGAAAAAATATTTAGGCTTCTAGCAGTGTGTGGGACTTGTTCTATTAGTCCATCTATACTGACCTCCATCAGGTTGCAAATTCAGTATAATTTTTTTCTGCATCTAGCTCTGAAAAAATATTTCAGCTTCTAGCAGTGTATGGGACTTGTTCTATTAGTCCATCTATACTGACCTCCATCAGGTTGCAAACTCAATATAATTTTTTTCTACATCTAGCTCTGAAAAAATATTTAGGCTTCTAGCAGTGTGTGGGACTTGGTCTATTAGTCCATCTATACTAACCTCTCCAGGTTGCCAATTAAAAATAATTTTTATCTGCATCTAGCTCTGAAAAAATATTTCAGCTTCTAGCAGTGTGTGGGACTTGTACTATTAGTCCATCTATACTGACCTCCTTCAGGTTGCAAATTCAATATCATTTTTTTCTGCATCTAGCTCTGAAAAAAATATTTAGGCTTCTAGCAGTGTGTGGGACTTGTTCTATTAGTCCATCTATACTGACCTCCATCAGGATGCAAATTCAATATAATTTTTTTCTGCATCTAGCTCTGAAAAAATATTTAGGCTTCTAGCAGTGTGTGGGACTTGTTCTATTAGTCCATCTATACTGACCTCCATCAGGTTACAAATTCAATATAATTTTTTTCTGCATCTAGCTCTGAAAAAATATTTCGGCTTCTAGCAGTGTGTGGGACTTGTTCTATTAGTCCATCTATACTGACCTCCATCAGGTTGCAAATTCAATATAATTTTTTTCTGCATCTAGCTCTGAAAAAATATTTAGGCTTCTAGCAGTGTGTGGGACTTGTTCTATTAGTCCATCTATACTGACCTCCATCAGGTTGCAAATTCAATATAATTTATTCTGCATCTAGCTCTGAAAATATATTTAGGCTTCTAGCAGTGTGTGGGACTTGTTCTATTAGTCCATCTATACTGACCTCCATCAGGTTGCAAATTCAATATAATTTTTTTCTGCATCTAGCTCTGAAAAAATATTTCAGCTTCTAGCAGTGTGTGGGACTTGTTCTATTAGTCCATCTATACTGACCTCCATCAGGTTGCAAATTCAATATAATTTTTTTCTGCATCTAGCTCTGAAAAAATATTTAGGCTTCTAGCAGTGTGTGGGACTTTGTCTATTAGACCATCTATACTAACCTCCACCAGGTTGCAAATTAAAGATAATTTTTATCTGCATCTAGCTCTGAAAAAAATATTTAGGCTTCTAGCAGTGTGTGGGATTTGTTCTATTAGTCCATCTATACTGACCTCCATCAGGTTTCCAATTCAATATAATTTTTTTCAGCATCTAGCTCTGAAAAAATATTTCAGCTTCTAGCAGTGTATGGGACTTGTTCTATTAGTCCATCTATACTGACCTCCATCAGGTTTCAAATTCAATATAAGTTTTTTCTACATCTAGCTCTGAAAAAATATTTCAGCTTCTAGCAGTGTGTGGGACTTGTTCTATTAGTCCATCTATACTGACCTCCATCAGGTTGCAAATTCAATATAATTTTTTTCTGCATCTAGCTCTGAAAAAAATATTTAGGCTTCTAGCAGTGTGTGGGACTTGGTCTATTAGTCCATGTATACTAACCTCCACCAGGTTGCAAATTAAAAATAATTTTTATCTCCATCTAGCTCGGAAAAAATATTTAGGCTTCTAGCAGTGCGTGGGACTTGTTCTATTAGTCCATCTATACTGACCTCCATCAGGTTGCAAATTCAATATAATTTTTTTCTTCATCTAGCTCTGAAAAAATATTTCAGCTTCTAGCAGTGTGTGGGACTTGTTCTATTAGTCCATCTATACTGACCTCCATCAGGTTGCAAATTCAATATAATTTTTTTCTGCATCTAGCTCTGAAAAAATATTTAGGCTTCTAGCAGTGTGTGGGACTGGGTCTATTAGTCCATCTATACTAACCTCCACCAGATAGCAAGTTAGAAATAATTTTTATCTGCATCTAGCTCTGAAAAAATATTTAGGCTTCTAGCAGTGTGTGGGACTTGGTCTATTAGTCCATCTATACTAACCTCTCCAGGTTGCCAATTAAAAATAATTTTTATCTGCATCTAGCTCTGAAAAAATATTTAAGCTTCTAGCAGTGTGTGGGACTTGTTCTATTAGTCCATCTATACTGACCTCCATCAGGTTGCAAATTCAATATAATTTTTTCTGCATCTAGCTCTGAAAAAATATTTAGGCTTCTAGCAGTGTGTGGGACTGGGTCTATTAGTCCATCTATACTAACCTCCACCAGATAGCAAATTAGAAATAATTTTTCTCTGCATCTAGCTCTGAAGAAATATTTAGGCTTCTAGCAGTGTGTGGGATTTGTTCTATTAGTCCATCTATACTGACCTCCATCAGGTTGCAAATTCAATATAATTTTTTTCTGCATCTAGCTCTGAAAAAATATTTAGGCTTCTAGCAGTGTGTGGGACTTGTTCTATTAGTCCATCTATACTGACCTCCATCAGGTTGCAAATTCAATATAATTTTTTTCTGCATCTAGCTCTGAAAATATATTTAGGCTTCTAGCAGTGTGTGGGACTTGTTCTATTAGTCCATCTATACTGACCTCCATCAGGTTGCAAATTCAGTATAATTTTTTTCTGCATCTAGCTCTGAAAAAATATTTCAGCTTCTAGCAGTGTATGGGACTTGTTCTATTAGTCCATCTATACTGACCTCCATCAGGTTGCAAACTCAATATAATTTTTTTCTACATCTAGCTCTGAAAAAATATTTAGGCTTCTAGCAGTGTGTGGGACTTGGTCTATTAGTCCATCTATACTAACCTCTCCAGGTTGCCAATTAAAAATAATTTTTATCTGCATCTAGCTCTGAAAAAATATTTCAGCTTCTAGCAGTGTGTGGGACTTGTTCTATTAGTCCATCTATACTGACCTCCATCAGGTTGCAAATTCAATATAATTTTTTTCTGCATCTAGCTCTGAAAAAATATTTCAGCTTCTAGCAGTGTGTAGGACTTGTTCTATTAGTCCATCTATGCAGACCTCCATCAGGATGCAAATTCAATATAATTTTTTTCTGCATCTAGCTCTGAAAAAATATTTCAGCTTCTAGCAGTGTGTGGGACTTGTTCTATTAGTCCATCTATACTGACCTCCTTCAGGTTGCAAATTCAATATCATTTTTTTCTGCATCTAGCTCTGAAAAAAATATTTAGGCTTCTAGCAGTGTGTGGGACTTGGTCTATTAGTCCATGTATACTAACCTCCACCAGGTTGCAAATTAAAAATAATTTTTATCTCCATCTAGCTCTGAAGAAATATTTAGTCTTCTAGCAGTGCGTGGGACTTGTTCTATTAGTCCATCTATACTGACCTCCATCAGGTTGCAAATTCAATATAATTTTTTTCTGCATCTAGCTCTGAAAAAATATTTCAGCTTCTAGCAGTGTGTGGGACTTGTTCTATTAGTCCATCTATACTGACCTCCATCAGGTTGCATATTCAATATAATTTTTTTCTGCATCTAGCTCTGAAAAAATATTTAGGCTTCTAGCAGTGTGTGGGACTTGGTCTATTAGTCCATCTATACTAACCTCCACCAAGTTGCAAATTAAAAATAATTTTTATCTGCATCTAGCTCTGAAAAAATATTTAGGCTTCTAGCAGTGTGTGGGACTTGTTCTATTAGTCCATCTATACTGACCTCCATCAGGTTGCAAATTCAGTATAATTTTTTTCTGCATCTAGCTCTGAAAAAATATTTCAGCTTCTAGCAGTGTATGGGACTTGTTCTATTAGTCCATCTATACTGACCTCCATCAGGTTGCAAACTCAATATAATTTTTTTCTACATCTAGCTCTGAAAAAATATTTAGGCTTCTAGCAGTGTGTGGGACTTGGTCTATTAGTCCATCTATACTAACCTCTCCAGGTTGCCAATTAAAAATAATTTTTATCTGCATCTAGCTCTGAAAAAATATTTCAGCTTCTAGCAGTGTGTGGGACTTGTTCTATTAGTCCATCTATACTGACCTCCATCAGGTTGCAAATTCAATATAATTTTTTTCTGCATCTAGCTCTGAAAAAATATTTCAGCTTCTAGCAGTGTGTAGGACTTGTTCTATTAGTCCATCTATGCAGACCTCCATCAGGATGCAAATTCAATATAATTTTTTTCTGCATCTAGCTCTGAAAAAATATTTCAGCTTCTAGCAGTGTGTGGGACTTGTTCTATTAGTCCATCTATACTGACCTCCATCAGGTTGCAAATTCAATATAATTTTTTTCTGCATCTAGCTCTGAAAAAATATTTAGGCTTCTAGCAGTGTGTGGGACTGGGTCTATTAGTCCATCTATACTAACCTCCACCAGATAGCAAATTAGAAATAATTTTTATCTGCATCTAGCTCTGAAAAAATATTTAGGCTTCTAGCAGTGTGTGGGACTTGGTCTATTAGTCCATCTATACTAACCTCTCCAGGTTGCCAATTAAAAATAATTTTTATCTGCATCTAGCTCTGAAAAAATATTTCAGCTTCTAGCAGTGTGTGGGACTTGTTCTATTAGTCCATCTATACTGACCTCCATCAGGTTGCAAATTCAATATAATTTTTTCTGCATCTAGCTCTGAAAAAATATTTAGGCTTCTAGCAGTGTGTGGGACTGGGTCTATTAGTCCATCTATACTAACCTCCACCAGATAGCAAATTAGAAATAATTTTTATCTGCATCTAGCTCTGAAGAAATATTTAGGCTTCTAGCAGTGTGTGGGATTTGTTCTATTAGTCCATCTATACTGACCTCCATCAGGTTGCAAATTCAATATAATTTTTTTCTGCATCTAGCTCTGAAAAAATATTTCAGCTTCTAGCAGTGTGTGGGACTTGTTCTATTAGTCCATCTATACTGACCTCCTTCAGGTTGCAAATTCAATATAATTTTTTTCTGCATCTAGCTCTGAAAAAATATTTAGGATTCTAGCAGTGTGTGGGACTTGTTCTATTAGTCCATCTATACTGACCTCCATCAGGATGCAAATTCAATATAATTTTTTTCTGCATCTAGCTCTGAAAAAATATTTAGGCTTCTAGCAGTGTGTGGGACTTGTTCTATTAGTCCATCTATACTGACCTCCATCAGGTTACAAATTCAATATAATTTTTTTCTGCATCTAGCTCTGAAAAAATATTTAGGCTTCTAGCAGTGTGTGGGACTTGTTCTATTAGTCCATCTATACTGACCTCCATCAGGTTGCAAATTCAATATAATTTTTTTCTGCATCTAGCTCTGAAAAAATATTTAGGCTTCTAGCAGTGTGTGGGACTTGTTCTATTAGTCCATCTATACTGACCTCCATCAGGTTGCAAATTCAATATAATTTTTTTCTGCATCTAGCTCTGAAAATATATTTAGGCTTCTAGCAGTGTGTGGGACTTGTTCTATTAGTCCATCTATACTGACCTCCATCAGGTTGCAAATTCAGTATAATTTTTTTCTGCATCTAGCTCTGAAAAAATATTTCAGCTTCTAGCAGTGTATGGGACTTGTTCTATTAGTCCATCTATACTGACCTCCATCAGGTTGCAAACTCAATATAATTTTTTTCTACATCTAGCTCTGAAAAAATATTTAGGCTTCTAGCAGTGTGTGGGACTTGGTCTATTAGTCCATCTATACTAACCTCTCCAGGTTGCCAATTAAAAATAATTTTTATCTGCATCTAGCTCTGAAAAAATATTTCAGCTTCTAGCAGTGTGTGGGACTTGTTCTATTAGTCCATCTATACTGACCTCCATCAGGTTGCAAATTCAATATAATTTTTTTCTGCATCTAGCTCTGAAAAAATATTTCAGCTTCTAGCAGTGTGTAGGACTTGTTCTATTAGTCCATCTATGCAAACCTCCATCAGGATGCAAATTCAATATAATTTTTTTCTGCATCTAGCTCTGAAAAAATATTTCAGCTTCTAGCAGTGTGTGGGACTTGTTCTATTAGTCCATCTATACTGACCTCCTTCAGGTTGCAAATTCAATATCATTTTTTTCTGCATCTAGCTCTGAAAAAAATATTTAGGCTTCTAGCAGTGTGTGGGACTTGGTCTATTAGTCCATGTATACTAACCTCCACCAGGTTGCAAATTAAAAATAATTTTTATCTCCATCTAGCTCTGAAGAAATATTTAGGCTTCTAGCAGTGCGTGGGACTTGTTCTATTAGTCCATCTATACTGACCTCCATCAGGTTGCAAATTCAATATAATTTTTTTCTGCATCTAGCTCTGAAAAAATATTTCAGCTTCTAGCAGTGTGTGGGACTTGTTCTATTAGTCCATCTATACTGACCTCCATCAGGTTGCATATTCAATATAATTTTTTTCTGCATCTAGCTCTGAAAAAATATTTAGGCTTCTAGCAGTGTGTGGGACTTGGTCTATTAGTCCATCTATACTAACCTCCACCAAGTTGCAAATTAAAAATAATTTTTATCTGCATCTAGCTCTGAAAAAATATTTAGGCTTCTAGCAGTGTGTGGGACTTGTTCTATTAGTCCATCTATACTGACCTCCATCAGGTTGCAAATTCAGTATAATTTTTTTCTGCATCTAGCTCTGAAAAAATATTTCAGCTTCTAGCAGTGTATGGGACTTGTTCTATTAGTCCATCTATACTGACCTCCATCAGGTTGCAAACTCAATATAATTTTTTTCTACATCTAGCTCTGAAAAAATATTTAGGCTTCTAGCAGTGTGTGGGACTTGGTCTATTAGTCCATCTATACTAACCTCTCCAGGTTGCCAATTAAAAATAATTTTTATCTGCATCTAGCTCTGAAAAAATATTTCAGCTTCTAGCAGTGTGTGGGACTTGTACTATTAGTCCATCTATACTGACCTCCTTCAGGTTGCAAATTCAATATCATTTTTTTCTGCATCTAGCTCTGAAAAAAATATTTAGGCTTCTAGCAGTGTGTGGGACTTGTTCTATTAGTCCATCTATACTGACCTCCATCAGGATGCAAATTCAATGTAATTTTTTTTTGCATCTAGCTCTGAAAAAATATTTAGGCTTCTAGCAGTGTGTGGGACTTGTTCTATTAGTCCATCTATACTGACCTCCATCAGGTTACAAATTCAATATAATTTTTTTCTGCATCTAGCTCTGAAAAAATATTTCGGCTTCTAGCAGTGTGTGGGACTTGTTCTATTAGTCCATCTATACTGACCTCCATCAGGTTGCAAATTCAATATAATTTTTTTCTGCATCTAGCTCTGAAAAAATATTTAGGCTTCTAGCAGTGTGTGGGACTTGTTCTATTAGTCCATCTATACTGACCTCCATCAGGTTGCAAATTCAATATAATTTATTCTGCATCTAGCTCTGAAAATATATTTAGGCTTCTAGCAGTGTGTGGGACTTGTTCTATTAGTCCATCTATACTGACCTCCATCAGGTTGCAAATTCAATATAATTTTTTTCTGCATCTAGCTCTGAAAAAATATTTCAGCTTCTAGCAGTGTGTGGGACTTGTTCTATTAGTCCATCTATACTGACCTCCATCAGGTTGCAAATTCAATATAATTTTTTTCTGTATCTAGCTCTGAAAAAATATTTAGGCTTCTAGCAGTGTGTGGGACTTTGTCTATTAGACCATCTATACTAACCTCCACCAGGTTGCAAATTAAAGATAATTTTTATCTGCATCTAGCTCTGAAAAAAATATTTAGGCTTCTAGCAGTGTGTGGGATTTGTTCTATTAGTCCATCTATACTGACCTCCATCAGGTTTCCAATTCAATATAATTTTTTTCAGCATCTAGCTCTGAAAAAATATTTCAGCTTCTAGCAGTGTATGGGACTTGTTCTATTAGTCCATCTATACTGACCTCCATCAGGTTGCAAATTCAATATAAGTTTTTTCTACATCTAGCTCTGAAAAAATATTTCAGCTTCTAGCAGTGTGTGGGACTTGTTCTATTAGTCCATCTATACTGACCTCCATCAGGTTGCAAATTCAATATAATTTTTTTCTGCATCTAGCTCTGAAAAAAATATTTAGGCTTCTAGCAGTGTGTGGGACTTGGTCTATTAGTCCATGTATGCTAACCTCCACCAGGTTGCAAATTAAAAATAATTTTTATCTCCATCTAGCTCGGAAAAAATATTTAGGCTTCTAGCAGTGCGTGGGACTTGTTCTATTAGTCCATCTATACTGACCTCCATCAGGTTGCAAATTCAATATAATTTTTTTCTGCATCTAGCTCTGAAAAAATATTTCAGCTTCTAGCAGTGTGTGGGACTTGTTCTATTAGTCCATCTATACTGACCTCCATCAGGTTGCAAATTCAATATAATTTTTTTCTGCATCTAGCTCTGAAAAAATATTTAGGCTTCTAGCAGTGTGTGGGACTTGGTCTATTAGTCCATCTATACTAACCTCCACCAAGTTGCAATTTAAAAATAATTTTTATCTGCATCTAGCTCTGAAAAAATATTTAGGCTTCTAGCAGTGTGTGGGACTTGTTCTATTAGTCCATCTATACTGACCTCCATCAGGTTGCAAATTCAGTATAATTTTTTTCTGCATCTAGCTCTGAAAAAATATTTAGGCTTCTAGCAGTGTGTGGGACTTGTTCTATTAGTCCATCTATACTGACCTCCTTCAGGTTGCAAATTCAATATCATTTTTTTCTGCATCTAGCTCTGAAAAAAATATTTAGGCTTCTAGCAGTGTGTGGGACTTGTTCTATTAGTCCATCTATACTGACCTCCATCAGGTTGCAAATTAAAAATAATTTTTATCTGCATCTAGCTCTGAAAAAATATTTCAGCTTCTAGCAGTGTGTGGGACTTGTTCTATTAGTCCATCTATACTGACCTCCATCAGGTTGCAAATTCAATATAATTTTTTTCTGCATCTAGCTCTGAAAAAATATTTCAGCTTCTAGCAGTGTGTAAGACTTGTTCTATTAGTCCATCTATAAAGACCTCCATCAGGATGCAAATTCAATATAATTTTTTTCTGCATCTAGCGCTGAAAAATATTTCAGCTTCTAGCAGTGTGTGGGACTTGTTCTATTAGTCCATCTATACTGACCTCCTTCAGGTTGCAAATTCAATATAATTTTTTCTGCATCTAGCTCTGAAAAAAATATTTAGGCTTCTAGCAGTGTGTGGGACTTGTTCTATTAGTCCATCTATACTGACCTCCATCAGGATGCAAATTCAATATAATTTTTTTCTACATCTAGCTCTGAAAAAATATTTAGGCTTCTAGCAGTGTGTGGGACTTGTTCTATTAGTC
The DNA here is from genome assembly GCF_046119375.1 of Phyllobates terribilis. Taxonomy (NCBI): domain Eukaryota; kingdom Metazoa; phylum Chordata; class Amphibia; order Anura; family Dendrobatidae; genus Phyllobates; species Phyllobates terribilis. The sequence goes on from NW_027362767.1 coordinate 105,618,774, forward strand.
CATCTATACTGACCTCCATCAGGTTGCAAATTCAGTATAATTTTTATCTGCATCTAGCTCTGAAAAAATATTTCAGCTTCTAGCAGTGTATGGGACTTGTTCTATTAGTCCATCTATACTGACCTCCATCAGGTTGCAAACTCAATATAATTTTTTTCTACATCTAGCTCTGAAAAAATATTTAGGCTTCTAGCAGTGTGTGGGACTTGGTCTATTAGTCCATCTATACTAACCTCTCCAGGTTGCCAATTAAAAATAATTTTTATCTGCATCTAGCTCTGAAAAAATATTTCAGCTTCTAGCAGTGTGTGGGACTTGTTCTATTAGTCCATCTATACTGACCTCCATCAGGTTACAAATTCAGTATAATTTTTTTCTGCATCTAGCTCTGAAAAAATATTTCAGCTTCTAGCAGTGTATGGGACTTGTTCTATTAGTCCATCTATACTGACCTCCATCAGGTTGCAAACTCAATATAATTTTTTTCTACATCTAGCTCTGAAAAAATATTTAGGCTTCTAGCAGTGTGTGGGACTTGTTCTATTAGTCCATCTATACTGACCTCCATCAGGTTGCAAATTCAACATAATTTTTTTCTGCATCTAGCTCTGAAAAAATATTTCAGCTTCTAGCAGTGTGTAAGACTTGTTCTATTAGTCCATCTATACAGACCTCCATCAGGATGCAAATTCAATATAATTTTTTTCTGCATCTAGCGCTGAAAAATATTTCAGCTTCTAGCAGTGTGTGGGACTTGTTCTATTAGTCCATCTATACTGACCTCCATCAGGTTGCAAATTCAATATAATTTTTTTCTGCATCTAGCTCTGAAAAAATATTTCAGCTTCTAGCAGTGTGTGGGACTTGTTCTATTAGTCCATCTATACTGACCTACTTCAGGTTGCAAATTCAATATCATTTTTTTCTGCATCTAGCTCTGAAAAAAATATTTAGGCTTCTAGCAGTGTGTGGGACTTGTTCTATTAGTCCATCTATACTGACCTCCATCAGGTTGCAAATTCAGTATAATTTTTTTCTGCATCTAGCTCTGAAAAAATATTTCAGCTTCTAGCAGTGTATGGGACTTGTTCTATTAGTCCATCTATACTGACCTCCATCAGGTTGCAAACTCAATATAATTTTTTTCTACATCTAGCTCTGAAAAAATATTTAGGCTTCTAGCAGTGTGTGGGACTTGGTCTATTAGTCCATCTATACTAACCTCTCCAGGTTGCCAATTAAAAATAATTTTTATCTGCATCTAGCTCTGAAAAAATATTTCAGCTTCTAGCAGTGTGTGGGACTTGTTCTATTAGTCCATCTATACTGACCTCCATCAGGTTGCAAATTCAGTATAATTTTTTTCTGCATCTAGCTCTGAAAAAATATTTCAGCTTCTAGCAGTGTATGGGACTTGTTCTATTAGTCCATCTATACTGACCTCCATCAGGTTGCAAACTCAATATAATTTTTTTCTACATCTAGCTCTGAAAAAATATTTCAGCTTCTAGCAGTGTGTGGGACTTGGTCTATTAGTCCATCTATACTAACCTCTCCAGGTTGCCAATTAAAAATAATTTTTATCTGCATCTAGCTCTGAAAAAATATTTCAGCTTCTAGCAGTGTGTGGGACTTGTTCTATTAGTCCATCTATACTGACCTCCATCAGGTTGCAAATTCAATATAATTTTTTTCTGCATCTAGCTCTGAAAAAATATTTCAGCTTCTAGCAGTGTGTAGGACTTGTTCTATTAGTCCATCTATGCAGACCTCCATCAGGATGCAAATTCAATATAATTTTTTTCTGCATATAGCTCTGAAAAAATATTTCAGCTTCTAGCAGTGTGTGGGACTTGTTCTATTAGTCCATCTATACTGACCTCCATCAGGTTGCAAATTCAATATAATTTTTTTCTGCATCTAGCTCTGAAAAAATATTTAGGCTTCTAGCAGTGTGTGGGACTGGGTCTATTAGTCCATCTATACTAACCTCCACCAGATAGCAAATTAGAAATAATTTTTATCTGCATCTAGCTCTGAAGAAATATTTAGGCTTCTAGCAGTGTGTGGGATTTGTTCTATTAGTCCATCTATACTGACCTCCATCAGGTTGCAAATTCAATATAATTTTTTTCTGCATCTAGCTCTGAAAAAATATTTCATCTTCTAGCAGTGTGTGGTACTTGTTCTTTTAGTCCGTCTATACTGACCTCCTTCAGGTTGCAAATTCAATATCATTTTTTTCTGCATCTAGCTCTGAAAAAAATATTTAGGCTTCTAGCAGTGTGTGGGACTTGTTCTATTAGTCCATCTATACTGACCTCCATCAGGATGCAAATTCAATATAATTTTTTTCTGCATCTAGCTCTGAAAAAATATTTAGGCTTCTAGCAGTGTGTGGGACTTGTTCTATTAGTCCATCTATACTGACCTCCATCAGGTTACAAATTCAATATAATTTTTTTCTGCATCTAGCTCTGAAAAAATATTTCGGCTTCTAGCAGTGTGTGGGACTTGTTCTATTAGTCCATCTATACTGACCTCCATCAGGTTGCAAATTCAATATAATTTTTTTCTGCATCTAGCTCTGAAAAAATATTTAGGCTTCTAGCAGTGTGTGGGACTTGTTCTATTAGTCCATCTATACTGACCTCCATCAGGTTGCAAATTCAATATAATTTTTTTCTGCATCTAGCTCTGAAAAAATATTTCAGCTTCTAGCAGTGTGTAAGACTTGTTCTATTAGTCCATCTATACAGACCTCCATCAGGATGCAAATTCAATATAATTTTTTTCTGCATCTAGCGCTGAAAAATATTTCAGCTTCTAGCAGTGTGTGGGACTTGTTCTATTAGTCCATCTATACTGACCTCCATCAGGTTGCAAATTCAATATAATTTTTTTCTGCATCTAGCTCTGAAAAAATATTTCAGCTTCTAGCAGTGTGTGGGACTTGTTCTATTAGTCCATCTATACTGACCTCCTTCAGGTTGCAAATTCAATATCATTTTTTTCTGCATCTAGCTCTGAAAAAAATATTTAGGCTTCTAGCAGTGTGTGGGACTTGTTCTATTAGTCCATCTATACTGACCTCCATCAGGTTGCAAATTCAATATAATTTTTTTCTGCATCTAGCTCTGAAAAAATATTTCAGCTTCTAGCAGTGTATGGGACTTGTTCTATTAGTCCATCTATACTGACCTCCATCAGGTTGCAAACTCAATATAATTTTTTTCTACATCTAGCTCTGAAAAAATATTTAGGCTTCTAGCAGTGTGTGGGACTTTGTCTATTAGTCCATCTATACTAACCTCTCCAGGTTGCCAATTAAAAATAATTTTTATCTGCATCTAGCTCTGAAAAAATATTTCAGCTTCTAGCAGTGTGTGGGACTTGTTCTATTAGTCCATCTGTACTGACCTCCATCAGGTTGCAAATTCAGTATAATTTTTTTCTGCATCTAGCTCTGAAAAAATATTTCAGCTTCTAGCAGTGTATGGGACTTGTTCTATTAGTCCATCTATACTCACCTCCATCAGGTTGCAAACTCAATATAATTTTTTTCTACATCTAGCTCTGAAAAAATATTTAGGCTTCTAGCAGTGTGTGGGACTTGGTCTATTAGTCCATCTATACTAACCTCTCCAGGTTGCCAATTAAAAATAATTTTTATCTGCATCTAGCTCTGAAAAAATATTTCAGCTTCTAGCAGTGTGTGGGACTTGTTCTATTAGTCCATCTATACTGACCTCCATCAGGTTGCAAATTCAATATAATTTTTTTCTGCATCTAGCTCTGAAAAAATATTTCAGCTTCTAGCAGTGTGTAGGACTTGTTCTATTAGTCCATCTATGCAGACCTCCATCAGGATGCAAATTCAATATAATTTTTTTCTGCATCTAGCTCTGAAAAAATATTTCAGCTTCTAGCAGTGTGTGGGACTTGTTCTATTAGTCCATCTATACTGACCTCCATCAGGTTGCAAATTCAATATAATTTTTTTCTGCATCTAGCTCTGAAAAAATATTTAGGCTTCTAGCAGTGTGTGGGACTGGGTCTATTAGTCCATCTATACTAACCTCCACCAGATAGCAAATTAGAAATAATCTTTATCTGCATCTAGCTCTGAAGAAATATTTAGGCTTCTAGCAGTGTGTGGGATTTGTTCTATTAGTCCATCTATACTGACCTCCATCAGGTTGCAAATTCAATATAATTTTTTTCTGCATCTAGCTCTGAAAAAATATTTCAGCTTCTAGCAGTGTGTGGTACTTGTTCTATTAGTCCGTCTATACTGACCTCCTTCAGGTTGCAAATTCAATATCATTTTTTTCTGCATCTAGCTCTGAAAAAAATATTTAGGCTTCTAGCAGTGTGTGGGACTTGTTCTGTTAGTCCATCTATACTGACCTCCATCAGGATGCAAATTCAATATAATTTTTTTCTGCATCTAGCTCTGAAAAAATATTTAGGCTTCTAGCAGTGTGTGGGACTTGTTCTATTAGTCCATCTATACTGACCTCCATCAGGTTACAAATTCAATATAATTTTTTTCTGCATCTAGCTCTGAAAAAATATTTCGGCTTCTAGCAGTGTGTGGGACTTGTTCTATTAGTCCATCTATACTGACCTCCATCAGGTTGCAAATTCAATATAATTTTTTTCTGCATCTAGCTCTGAAAAAATATTTAGGCTTCTAGCAGTGTGTGGGACTTGTTTTATTAGTCCATCTATACTGACCTCCATCAGGTTGCAAATTCAATATAATTTTTTTCTGCCTCTAGCTCTGAAAATATATTTAGGCTTCTAGCAGTGTGTGGGACTTGTTCTATTAGTCCATCTATACTGACCTCCATCAGGTTGCAAATTCAATATAATTTTTTTCTGCATCTAGCTCTGAAAAAATATTTCAGCTTCTAGCAGTGTGTGGGACTTGTTCTATTAGTCCATCTATACTGACCTCCATCAGGTTGCAAATTCAATATAATCTTTTTCTGCATCTAGCTCTGAAAAAATATTTAGGCTTCTAGCAGTGTGTGGGACTTTGTCTATTAGACCATCTATACTAACCTCCACCAGGTTGCAAATTAAAGATAATTTTTATCTACATCTAGCTCTGAAAAAAATATTTAGGCTTCTAGCAGTGTGTGGGATTTGTTCTATTAGTCCATCTATACTGACCTCCATCAGGTTTCAAATTCAATATAATTTTTTTCAGCATCTAGCTCTGAAAAAATATTTCAGCTTCTAGCAGTATATGGGACTTGTTCTATTAGTCCATCTATACTGACCTCCATCAGGTTGCAAATTCAATATAAGTTTTTTCTACATCTAGCTCTGAAAAAATAATTCAGCTTCTAGCAGTGTGTGGGACTTGTTCTATTAGTCCATCTATACTGACCTCCATCAGGTTGCAAATTCAATATAATTTTTTTCTGCATCTAGCGCTGAAAAAAATATTTAGGCTTCTAGCAGTGTGTGGGACTTGGTCTATTAGTCCATGTATACTAACCTCCACCAGGTTGCAAATTAAAAATAATTTTTATCTCCATCTAGCTCTGAAAAAATATTTAGGCTTCTAGCAGTGTGTGGGACTTGTTCTATTAGTCCATCTATACTGACCTCCATCAGGTTGCAAATTCAGTATAATTTTTTTCTGCATCTAGCTCTGAAAAAATATTTCAGCTTCTAGCAGTGTATGGGACTTGTTCTATTAGTCCATCTATACTGACCTCCATCAGGTTGCCAACTCAATATAATTTTTTTCTACATCTAGCTCCGAAAAAATATTTAGGCTTCTAGCAGTGTGTGGGACTTGGTCTATTAGTCCATCTACACTAACCTCTACCAGATTGCAAATTAAAAATAATTTTTATCTGCATCTAGCTCTGAAAAAATATTTCAGCTTCTAGCAGTGTGTGGGACTTGTTCTATTAGTCCATTTATACTGACCTCCATCAGGTTGCAAATTCAATATAATTTTTTTCTGCATCTAGCTCTGAAAAAATATTTCAGCTTCTAGCAGTGTGTAAGACTTGTTCTATTAGTCCATCTATACAGACCTCCATCAGGATGCAAATTCAATATAATTTTTTTCTGCATCTAGCGCTGAAAAATATTTCAGCTTCTAGCAGTGTGTGGGACTTGTTATATTAGTCCATCTATACTGACCTCCATCAGGTTGCAAATTCAATATAATTTTTTTCTGCATCTAGCTCTGAAAAAATATTTCAGCTTCTAGCAGTGTGTGGGACTTGTTCTATTAGTCCATCCATACTGACCTCCTTCAGGTTGCAAATTCAATATCATTTTTTTCTGCATCTAGCTCTGAAAAAACTATTTAGACTTCTAGCAGTGTGTGGGACTTGTTCTATTAGTCCATCTATACTGACCTCCATCAGGATGCAAATTCAATATAATTTTTTTCTGCATCTAGCTCTGAAAAAATATTTAGGCTTCTAGCAGTGTGTGGGACTTGTTCTATTAGTCCATATATACTGACCTCCATCAGGTTGCAAACTTAATATAATTTTTTTCTGCATCTAGCTCTGAAAAAATATTTAGGCTTCTAGCAGTGTGTGGGACTTGTTCTATTAGTCCATCTATACTGACCTCCATCAGGTTGCAAATTCAATATAATTTTTTTCTGCATCTAGCTCTGAAAAAATATTTCAGCTTCTAGCAGTGTATGGGACTTGTTCTATTAGTCCATCTATACTGACCTCCATCAGGTTGCAAACTCAATATAATTTTTTTCTGCATCTAGCTCTGAAAAATTATTTAGGCTTCTAGCAGTGTGTGGGACTTGGTCTAATAGTCCATCTATACTAACCTCCACCAGGTTGCAAATTAAAGATAATTTTTATCTGCATCTAGCTCTGAAAAAATATTTCAGCTTCTAGCAGTGTGTGGGACTTGTTCTATTAGTCCATCTATACTGACCTCCATCAGGTTGCAAATTCAATATAATTTTTTTCTGCATCTAGCTCTGAAAAAATATTTCAGCTTCTAGCAGTGTGTAGGACTTGTTCTATTAGTCCATGTATATGGACCTCCATCAGGTTGCAAATTCAATAAAAAAATTTTCTGCATCTAGCTCTGAAAAAATATTTCAGCTTCTAGCAGTGTGTGGGACTTGTTCTATTAGTCCATCTCTACAGACCTCCATCAGGTTGCAAATTCAATATAATTTTTTTCTGCATCTAGCTCTGAAAAAATATTTAGGCTTCTAGCAATGTGTGGGACTTGGTCTATTAGTCCATCTATACTAACCTCCACCAGATTGCAAATTAGAAATAATTTTTATCTGCATCTAGCTCTGAAAAAATATTTAGGCTTCTAGCAGTGTGTGGGATTTGTTCTATTAGTCCATATATACTGACCTCCATCAGGTTACAAATTCAATACAATTTTTTTCTGCATCTAGCTCTGAAAAAATATTTCGGCTTCTAGCATTGTGTGGGACTTGTTGTATTAGTCCATCTATACTGACCTCCATCAGTTTGCAAATTCAATATAATTTTTTTCTGCATCTAGCTCTGAAAAAATATTTCAGCTTCTAGCAGTGTGTGGGACTTGTTCTATTAGTCCATCTATACTGACCTCCATCAGGTTGCAAATTCAATATAATTTTTATCTGCATCTAGCTCTGAAAAAATATTTCAGCTTCTAGCAGTGTATGGGACTTGTTCTATTAGTCCATCTATACTGACCTCCATCAGGTAGCAAACTCAATATAATTTTTTTCTGCATCTAGCTCTGAAAAAATATTTAGGCTTCTAGCAGTGTGTGGGACTTGGTCTAATAGTCCATCTATACTAACGTCCACTAGGTTGCAAATTAAAGATAATTTTTATCTGCATCTAGCTCTGAAAAAAATATTTCAGCTTCTAGCAGTGTGTGGGACTTGTTCTATTAGTCCATCTATACTAACCTACAACAGATTGCAAATTAGAAATAATTTTTATTTGCATCTAGCTCTGAAAAAATATTTAGGCTTCTAGCAGTGTGTGGGATTTGTTCTATTAGTCCATCTATACTGACCTCCATCAGGTTGCAAATTCAATATAATTTTTTTCTGCATCTAGCTCTGAAAAAATATTTCAGCTTCTAGCAGTGTATGGGACTTGTTCTATTAGTCCATCTATACTGACCTCCTTCAGGTTGCAAATTCAATATCATTTTTTTCTGCATCTAGCTCTGAAAAAAATATTTAGGCTTCTAGCAGTGTGTGGGACTTGTTCTATTAGTCCATCTATACTGACCTCCATCAGGTTGCAAATTCAATATAATTTTTTTCTGCATCTAGCTCTGAAAAAATAGTTAGGCTTCTAGCAGTGTGTGGGACTCGTTCTATTAGTCCATCTATACTGACCTCCATCAGGTTGCAAATTCAATATAATTTTTTTCTGCATCTAGCTCTGAAAAAATATTTAGGCTTCTAGCAGTGTGTGGGACCTGTTCTATTAGTCCATATATACTGACCTCCATCAGGTTGCAAACTCAATATAATTTTTTTCTGCATCTAGCTCTGAAAAAATATTTAGGCTTCTAGCAATGTTTGGGACTTGTTCTATTAGTCCATCTATACTGACCTCCATCAGGTTGCAAATTCAATATAATTTTTATCTGCATCTAGCTCTGAAAAAATATTTCAGCTTCTAGCAGTGTGTGGGACTTGTTCTATTAGTCCATCTATACTGACCTCCATCAGGTTGCAAATTCAATATAATTTTTTTCTGCATCTAGCTCTGAAAAAATATTTCAGCTTCTAGCAGTGTGTGGGACTTGTTCTATTAGTCCATCTATACTGACCTACATCAGGTTGCAAATTCAAAATAATTCTTTTCTGCATCTAGCTCTGAAAAAATATTTAGGCTTCTAGCAGTTTGTGGGACTTGGTCTATTAGTCCATCTATACTAACCTGGACCAGGTTGCAAATTAAAGATAATTTTTATCTGCATCTAGCTCTGAAAAAATATTTAGGCGTCTAGCAGTGTGTGGGATTTGTTCTATAAGTCTATCTATACTGACCCCCATCAGGTTTCAAATTCAATATAATTTTTTTCAGCATCTAGCTCTGAAAAAATATTTCAGCTTCTAGCAGTGTGTGGGACTTGTTCTATGAGTCCATCTATACTGACCTCCATCAGGTTGCAAATTCAATATAATTTTTATCGGCTTCTAGCTCTGAAAAAAATATTTAGGCTTCTAGCAGTGTGTGGGACTTGGTCTATTAGTCCATGTATACTAACCTCCACCAGGTTGCAAATTAAAAATTATTTTTATCTGCATCTAGCTCTGAAAAAATATTTAGGCTTCTAGCAGTGCCTGGGACTTGTTCTATTAGTCCATCTATACTGACCTCCATCAGGTTGCAAATTCAATATAATTTTTTTCTGCATCTAGCTCTGAAAAAATATTTCAGCTTCTAGCAGTGTGTGGGACTTGTTCTATTACTCCATCTATACTGACCTCCATCAGGTTGCAAATTCAATATTATTTTTTTCTGCATCTAGCTCTGAAAAAATATTTAGGCTTCTAGCAGTGTGTGGGACTTGGTCTATTAGTCCATCTATACTAACCTCCACCAGGTTGCAAATTAAAAATAATTTTTATCTGCATCTAGCTCTGAAAAAATATTTAGGCTTCTAGCAGTGTGTGGGACTTGTTCTATTAGTCCATCTATACTGACCTCCATCAGGTTGCAAATTCAATATAATTTTTTTCTGCCTCTAGCTCTGAAAAAATATTTAGGCTTCTAGCAGTGTGTGGGACTTGTTCTATTAGTCCATCTATACTGACCTCCATCATGTTGCAAATTCAATATAATTTTTTTCTGCATCTAGCTCTGAAAAAATATTTAGGCTTCTAGCAGTTTGTGGGACTTGGTCTATCAGTCCATCTATACTAACCTCCACCAGGTTGCAAATTAAAAATAATTTTTATCTGCATCTAGCTCTGAAAAAATATTTAGGCTTCTAGCAGTGTGTGGGACTTGTTCTATTAGTCCATCTATACTGACCTCCATCAGGTTGCAAATTCAATATAATTTTTTTCTGCCTCTAGCTCTGAAAAAATATTTAGGCTTCTAGCAGTGTGTGGGACTTGTTCTATTAGTCCATCTATACTGACCTCCATCAGGTTGCAAATTCAATATAATTTTTAGCTGCATCTAGCTCTGAAAAAATATTTAGGCTTCTAGCAGTGTGTGGGATTTGTTCTATTAGTCCATCTATACTGACCTCCATCAGGTTGCAAATTCAATATAATTTTTTCTGCATCTAGCTCTGAAAAAATATTTCAGCTTCTAGCAGTGTGTGGGACTTGTTCTATTAGTCCATCTATACTGACCTCCATCAGGATGCAAATTCAATATAATTTTTTTCTGCATCTAGCTCTGAAAAGATATTTCAGCTTCTAGCAGTGTGTGGGACTTGTTCTATTAGTCCATCTATACTGACCTCCATCAGGTTGCAAATTCAATATAATTTTTTTCTACATCTAGCTCTGAAAAAAATATTTAGGCTTCTAGCAGTGTGTGGGACTTGATCTATTAGTCCATGTATACTAACCTCCACCAGGTTGCAAATTAAAAATAATTTTTATCTGCATCTAGCTCTGAAAAAATATTTAGGCTTCTAGCAGTGCGTGGGACTTGTTCTATTAGTCCATCTATACTGACCAACATCAGGTTGCAAATTCAGTATAATTTTTTTCTGCATCTAGCTCTGAAAAAATATTTCAGCTTCTAGCAGTGTATGGGACTTGTTCTATTAGTCCATCTATACTGACGTCCATCAGATTGCAAACTCAATATAATTTTTTTCTGCATCTAGCTCTGAAAAAATATTTAGGCTTCTAGCAGTGTGTGGGACTTGGTCTAATAGTCCATCTATACTAACGTCCACCAGGTTGCAAATTAAAGATAATTTTTATCTGCATCTAGCTCTGAAAAAATATTTCAGCTTCTAGCAGTGTGTGGGACTTGTTCTATTAGTCCATCTATACTGACCTCCATCAGGTTGCAAATTCAATATAATTTTTTTCTGCATCTAGCTCTGAAAAAATATTTCAGCTTCTAGCAGTGTGTAGGACTTGTTATATTAGTCCATCTATATGGACCTCCATCAGGTTGCAAATTCAATATAATTTTTTTCTGCATCTAGCTCTGAAAAAATATTTCAGCTTCTAGCAGTGTGTGGGACTTGTTCTATTAGTCCATCTCTACTGACCTCCATCAGGTTGCAAATTCAATATAATTTTTTTCTGCATCTAGCTCTGAAAAAATATTTAGGCTTCTAGCAATGTGTGGGACTTGGTCTATTAGTCCATCTATACTAACCTCCACCAGATTGCAAATTAGAAATAATTTTTATCTGCATCTAGCTCTGAAAAAATATTTAGGCTTCTAGCAGTGTGTGGGATTTGTTCTATTAGTCCATCTATACTGACCTCCATCAGGTTGCAAATTCAATATAATTTTTTTCTGCATCTAGCTCTGAAAAAATATTTCAGCCTCTAGCAGTGTGTGGGACTTGTTCTATTAGTCCATCTATACTGACCTCCTTCAGGTTGCAAATTCAATATCATTTTTTTCTGCATCTAGCTCTGAAAAAAATATTTAGGCTTCTAGCAGTGTGTGGGACTTGTTCTATTAGTCCATCTATACTGACCTCCATCAGGTTGCAAATTCAATATAATTTTTTTCTGCATCTAGCTCTGAAAAAATAGTTAGGCTTCTAACAGTGTGTGGGACTCGTTCTATTAGTCCATCTATACTGACCTCCATCAGGTTGCAAATTCAATATAATTTTTTTCTGCATCTAGCTCTGAAAAAATATTTAGGCTTCTAGCAGTGTGTGGGACCTGTTCTATTAGTCCATATATACTGACCTCCATCAGGTTGCAAACTCAATATAATTTTTTTCTGCATCTAGCTATGAAAAAATATTTAGGCTTCTAGCAATGTGTTGGACTTGTTCTATTAGTCCATCTATACTGACCTCCATCAGGTTGCAAATTCAATATAATTTTTATCTGCATCTAGCTCTGAAAAAATATTTCAGCTTCTAGCAGTGTGTGGGACTTGTTCTTTTAGTCCATCTATACTGACCTCCATCAGGTTGCAAATTCAATATAATTTTTTTCTGCATCTAGCTCTGAAAATATATTTAGGCTTCTAGCAGTGTGTGGGACTTGTTCTATTAGTCCATCTATACTGACCTCCATCAGGTTGCAAATTCAATATAATTTTTTTCTGCATCTAGCTCTGAAAAGATATTTCAGCTTCTAGCAGTGTGTGTGACTTGTTCTATTAGTCCTTCTATACTGACCTCCATCAGGTTGCAAATTCAATATAATTTTTTTCTGCATCTAGCTCTGAAAAAAATATTTAGGCTTCTAGCAGTGTGTGGGACTTGATCTATTAGTCCATGTATACTAACCTCCACCAGGTTGCAAATTAAAAATAATTTTTATCTGCATCTAGCTCTGAAAAAATATTTAGGCTTCTAGCAGTGCGTGGGACTTGTTCTATTAGTCCATCTATACTGACCTCCATCAGGTTGCAAATTCAATATAATTTTTTTCTGCATCTAGCTCTGAAAAAATATTTCAGCTTCTAGCAGTGTGTGGGACTTGTTCTATTAGTCCATCTATACTGACCTCCATCAGGTTGCAAATTCAATATAATTTTTTTCTGCATCTAGCTCTGAAAAAATATTTAGGCTTCTAGCAGTGTGTGGGACTTGGTCTATTAGTCCATCTATACTAACCTCCACCAGGTTGCAAATAAAAATAATTTTCATCTGCATCTAGCTCTGAAAAAATATTTCAGCTTCTAGCAGTGTATGGGACTTGTTCTATTAGTCCATCTATACTGACCTCCATCAGGTTGCAAACTCAATATAATTTTTTTCTGCATCTAGCTCTGAAAAAATATTTAGGCTTCTAGCAGTGTGTGGGACTTGGTCTAATAGTCCATCTATACTAACCTCCACCAGGTTGCAAATTAAAGACAATTTTTATCTGCATCTAGCTCTGAAAAAATATTTCAGCTTCTAGCAGTGTGTGGGACTTGTTCTATTAGTCCATCTATACTGACCTCCATCAGGTTGCAAATTCAATATAATTTTTTTCTGCATCTAGCTCTGAAAAAATATTTCAGCTTCTAGCAGTGTGTAGGACTTGTTCTATTAGTCCATCTATATGGACCTCCATCAGGTTGCAAATTCAATATAATTTTTTTCTGCATCTAGCTCTGAAAAATTATTTCAGCTTCTAGCAGTGTGTGGGACTTGTTCTATTAGTCCATCTATACTGACCTCCATCAGGTTGCAAATTCAATATAATTTTTTTCTGCATCTAGCTCTGAAAAAATATTTAGGCTTCTAGCAATGTGTAGGACTTGGTCTATTAGTCCATCTATACTAACCTCCACCAGATTGCAAATTAGAAATAATTTTTATCTGCATCTAGCTCTGAAAAAATATTTAGGCTTCTAGCAGTGTGTGGGATTTGTTCTATTAGTCCATCTATACTGACCTCCATCAGGTTGCAAATTCAATATAATTTTTTTCTGCATCTAGCTCTGAAAAAATATTTCAGCTTCTAGCAGTGTGTGGGACTTGTTCTATTAGTCCATCTATACTGACCTCCTTCAGGTTGCAAATTCAATATCATTTTTTTCTGCATCTAGCTCTGAAAAAAATATTTAGGCTTCTAGCAGTGTGTGGGACTTGTTCTATTAGTCCATCTATACTGACCTCCATCAGGTTGCAAATTCAATATAATTTTTTTCTGCATCTAGCTCTGAAAAAATATTTAGTCTTCTAGCAGTGTGTGGGACTCATTCTATTAGTCCATCTATACTGACCTCCATCAGGTTGCAAATTCAATATAATTTTTTTCTGCATCTAGCTCTGAAAAAATATTTAGGCTTCTAGCAGTGTGTGGGACTTGTTCTATTAGTCCATATATACTGATCTCCATCAGGTTGCAAACTCAATATAATTTTTTTCTGCATCTAGCTCTGAAAAAATATTTAGGCTTCTAGCAATGTGTGGGACTTGTTCTATTAGTCCATCTATACTGACCTCCATCAGGTTGCAAATTCAATATAATTTTTTTCTGCATCTAGCTCTGAAAAAATATTTAGGCTTCTAGCAGTGTGTGGGACTTGTTCTATTAGTCCATCTATACTGACCTCCATCAGGTTGCAAATTCAATATAATTTTTTTCTGCATCTAGCTCTGAAAAAATATTTAGGCTTCCAGCAGTGTGTGGGACTTGTTCTATTAGTCCATCTATACTGACCTCCATCAGGTTGCAAATTCAATATAATTTTTTTCTGCATCTAGCTCTGAAAAAATATTTCAGCTTCTAGCAGTGTGTGGGACTTGTTTTATTAGTCCATCTATACTGACCTCCATCAGGCTGCAAATTCAATATAATTTTTTTCTGCATCTAGCTCTGAAAAAATATTTCGGCTTCTAGCAGTGTGTGGGACTTGTTCTATTAGTCCATGTATTCTGACCTCCATCAGGCTGCAAATTCAATATAATTTTTTTCTGCATCTAGCTCTGAAAAAATATTTCAGCTTCTAGCAGTGTGTGGGACGTGGTCTATTAGTCCATCTATACTAACCTCCACCAGGTTGCAAATTAAAGATAATTTTTATCTGCATCTAGCTCTGAAAAAATATTTAGGCGTCTAGCAGTGTGTGGGATTTGTTCTATTAGTCCATCTATACTGACCCCCATCAGGTTTCAAATTCAATATAATTTTTTTCAGCATCTAGCTCTGAAAAAATATTTCAGCTTCTAGCAGTTTGTGGGACTTGTTCTATTAGTCCATCTATACTGACCTCCATCAGGTTGCAAATTCAATATAATTTTTATCGGCATCTAGCTCTGAAAAAAATATTTAGGCTTCTAGCAGTGTGTGGGACTTTGTCTATTAGTCCATGTATACTAACCTCCACCAGGTTGCAAATTAAAAATAATTTTTATCTGCATCTAGCTCTGAAAAAATATTTAGGCTTCTAGCAGTGCGTGGGACTTGTTCTATTAGTCCATCTATACTGACCTCCATCAGGTTGCAAATTCAATATAATTTTTTTCTGCATCTAGCTCTGAAAAAATATTTCAGCTTCTAGCAGTGTGTGGGACTTGTTCTATTAGTCCACCTATACTGACCTCCATCAGGTTGCAAATTCAATATAATTTTTTTCTGCATCTAGCTCTGAAAAATTTTTTAGGCTTCTAGCAGTGTGTGGGACTTGGTCTATTAGTCCATCTATACTAACCTCCACCAGGTTGCAAATTAAAAATAATTTTTATCTGCATCTAGCTCTGAAAAAATATTTAGGCTTCTAGCAGTGTGTGGGACTTGTTCTATTAGTCCATCTATACTGACCTCCATCAGGTTGCAAATTCAATATAATTTTTTTCTGCCTCTAGCTCTGAAAAAATATTTAGGCTTCTAGCAGTGTGTGGGACTTGTTCTATTAGTCCATCTATACTGACCTCCATCAGGTTGCAAATTCAATATAATTTTTTTCTGCATCTAGCTCTGAAAAAATATTTAGGCTTCTAGCAGTGTGTGGGACTTGGTCTATTAGTCCATCTATACTAACCTCCACCAGGTTGCAAATTAAAAATAATTTTTATCTGCATCTAGCTCTGAAAAAATATTTAGGCTTCTAGCAGTGTGTGGGACTTGTTCTATTAGTCCATCTATACTGACCTCCATCAGGTTGCAAATTCAATATAATTTTTTTCTGCCTCTAGCTCTGAAAAAATATTTAGGCTTCTAGCAGTGTGTGGGACTTGTTCTATTAGTCCATCTATACTGACCTCCATCAGGTTGCAAATTCAATATAATTTTTATCTGCATCTAGCTCTGAAAAAATATTTAGGCTTCTAGCAGTGTGTGGGATTTGTTCTATTAGTCCATCTATACTGACCTCCATCAGGTTGCAAATTCAATATAATTTTTTTCTGCATCTAGCTCTGAAAAAATATTTCAGCTTCTAGCAGTGTGTGGGACTTGTTCTATTAGTCCATCTATACTGACCTCCTTCAGATTGCAAATTCAATATCATTTTTTTCTGCATCTAGCTCTGAAAAAATTTTTAGGCTTCTAGCAGTGTGTGGGACTTGTTCCATTAGTCCATCTATACTGACCTCCATCAGGATGCAAACTCAATATAATTTTTTTCTGCATCTAGCTCTGAAAAAATATTTAGGCTTCTAGCAATGTGTGGGACTTGTTCTATTAGTCCATATATACTGACCTCCATCAGGTTGCAAACTCAATATAATTTTTTTCAGCATCTAGCTCTGAAAAAATATTTAGGCTTCTAGCAGTGTGTGGGACTTGGTCCATTAGTCCATCTATACTAACCTCCACCAGGTTGCAAATTAAAAATAATTTTTATCTGCATCTAGCTCTGAAAAAATATTTAGGCTTTTAGCAGTGTGTGGGACTTGTTCTATTAGTCCATCTATACTGACCTCCATCAGGTTGCAAATTCAGTATAATTTTTTTCTGCATCTAGCTCTGAAAAAATATCTAAGCTTCTAGCAGTGTATGGGACTTGTTCTATTAGTCCATCTATACTGACCTCCATCAGGTTGCAAACTCAATATAATTTTTATCTGCATCTAGCTCTGAAAAAATATTTAGGCTTCTAGCAGTGTGTGGGATTTGTTCTATTAGTCCATCTATACTGACCTCCATCAGGTTGCAAATTCAATATAATTTTTTTCTGCCTCTAGCTCTGAAAAAATATTTAGGCTTCTAGCAGTGTGTGGGACTTGTTCTATTAGTCCATCTATACTGACCTCCATCAGGTTGCAAATTCAATATAATTTTTATCTGCATCTAGCTCTGAAAAAATATTTAGGCTTCTAGCAGTGTGTGGGATTTGTTCTATTAGTCCATCTATACTGACCTCAATCAGGTTGCAAATTCAATATAATTTTTTTCTGCATCTAGCTCTGAAAAAATATTTCAGCTTATAGCAGTGTGTGGGACTTGTTCTATTAGTCCATCTATACTGACCTCCTTCAGGTTGCAAATTCAATATCATTTTTTTCTGCATCTAGCTCTGAAAAAAATATTTAGGCTTCTAGCAGTGTGTGGGACTTGTTCTATTAGTCCATCTATACTGACCTCCATCAGGTTGCAAACTGAATATAATTTTTTTCTGCATCTAGTTCTGAAAAAAATATTTAGGCTTCTAGCAATGTGTGGGACTTGTTCTATTAGTCCATATATACTGACCTCCATCAGGTTGCAAACTCAATATAATTTTTTTCTGCATCTAGCTCTGAAAAAATATTTAGGCTTCTAGCAGTGCGTGGGACTTGTTCTATTAGTCCATCTATACTGACCTCCATCAGGTTGCAAATTCAATATAATTTTTTTCTGCATCTAGCTCTGAAAAAATATTTCAGCTTCTAGCAGTGTGTGGGACTTGTTCTATTAGTCCATCTATACTGACCTCCATCAGGTTGCAAATTCAATATAATTTTTTTCTGCATCTAGCTCTGAAAAAATATTTAGGCTTCTAGCAGTGTGTGGGACTTGGTCTATTAGTCCATCTATACTAACCTCCACCAGGTTGCAAATTAAAGATAATTTTTATCTGCATCTAGCTCTGAAAAAATATTTAGGCTTCTAGCAGTGTGTGGGATTTGTTCTATTAGTCCATCTATACTGACCTCCATCAGGTTTCAAATTCAATATAATTTTTTTCAGCATCTAGCTCTGAAAAAATATTTCAGCTTCTAGCAGTGTGTGGGACTTGTTCTATTAGTCCATCTATACTGACCTCATCAGGTTGCAAATTCAATATAAGTTTTTTCTGCATCTAGCTCTGAAAAAATATTTCAGCTTCTAGCAGTGTGTGGGACTTGTTCTATTAGTCCATCTATACTGACCTCCATCAGGTTGCAAATTCAATATAATTTTTTTCTGCATCTAGCTCTGAAAAAAATATTTAGGCTTCTAGCAGTGTGTGGGACTTGGTCTATTAGTCCATCTATACTAACCTCCACCAGATTGCAAATTAGAAATAATTTTTATCTGCATCTAGCTCTGAAGAAATATTTAGGCTTCTAGCAGTGTGTGGGATTTGTTCTATTAGTCCAACTATACTGACCTCCATCAGGTTGCAAATTCAATATAATTTTTTTCTGCATCTAGCTCTGAAAAAATATTTCAGCTTCTAGCAGTGTGTGGGACTTGTTCTATTAGTCCATCTATACTGACCTCCTTCAGGTTGCAAATTCAATATCATTTTTTTCTGCATCTAGCTCTGAAAAAAATATTTAGGCTTCTAGCAGTGTGTGGGACTTGTTCTATTAGTCCATCTATACTGACCTCCATCAGATGCAAATTCAATATAATTTTTTTCTGCATCTAGCTCTGAAAAAATATTTAGGCTTCTAGCAGTGTTTGGGACTTGTTCTATTGGTCCATCTATACTGACCTCCATCAGGTTGCAAATTCAATATAATTTTTTTCTGCATCTAGCTCTGAAAAAGTATTTAGGCTTCTAGGAGTGTGTGGGACTTGTTCTATTAGTCCATCTATACTGACCTCCATCAGGTTGCAAATTCAATATAATTTTTTTCTGCATCTAGCTCTGAAAAAATTTTTAGGCTTCTAGCAGTGTGTGGGACTTGTTCTATTAGTCCATATATACTGACCTCCATCAGGTTGCAAACTCAATATAATTTTTTTCTGCATCTAGCTCTGAAAAAATATTTAGGCTTCTAGGAGTGTGTGGGACTTGTTCTATTAGTCCATCTACACTAACCTCCACCAGGTTGCAAATTAAAAATAATTTTTATCTGCATCTAGCTCTGAAAAAATATTTAGGCTTGTAGCAGTGCGTGGGACTTGTTCTATTAGTCCATCTATAATCTATACTGACCTCCATCAGGTTGCAAATTCAGTATAATTTTTTTCTGCATCTAGCTCTGAAAAAATATTTCAGCTTCTAGCAGTGCATGGGACTTGTTCTATTAGTCCATCTATACTGACCTCCATCAGGTTGCAAACTCAATATAATTTTTTTCTGCATCTAGCTCTGAAAAAATATTTAGGCTTCTAGCAGTGTGTGGAACTTGGTCTAATAGTCCATCTATACTAACCTCCACCAGGTTGCAAATTAAAGATAATTTTTATCTGCATCTAGCTCTGAAAAAATATTTCAGCTTCTAGCAGTGTGTGGGACTTGTTCTATTAGTCCATCTGTACTGACCTCCATCAGGTTGCAAATTCAATATAATTTGTTTCTGCATCTAGCTCTGAAAAAATATTTCAGCTTCTAGCAGTGTGTAGGACTTGTTCTATTAGTCCATCTATATGGACCTCCATCAGGTTGCAAATTCAATATAATTTTTTTCTGCATCTAGCTCTGAAAAAATATTTCAGCTTCTAGCAGTGTGTGGGACTTGTTCTATTAGTCCATCTCTACTGACCTCCATTAGGTTGCAAATTCAATATAATTTTTTTCTGCATCTAGCTCTGAAAAAATATTTAGGCTTCTAGCAATGTGTGGGACTTGGTCTATTAGTCCATCTACACTAACCTCCACCAGATTGCAAATTAGAAATAATTTTTATCTGCATCTAGCTCTGAAAAAATATTTAGGCTTCTAGCAGTGTGTGGGATTTGTTCTATTAGTCCATCTATACTGACCTCCATCAGGTTGCAAATTCAATATAATTTTTTTCTGCATCTAGC
The DNA here is from genome assembly GCF_046119375.1 of Phyllobates terribilis. Lineage (NCBI taxonomy): Eukaryota > Metazoa > Chordata > Amphibia > Anura > Dendrobatidae > Phyllobates > Phyllobates terribilis. Next base: position 105,638,536 of record NW_027362767.1, read on the forward strand.
TCTGAAAAAATATTTCAGTTTCTAGCAGTGTGTGGGACTTGTTCTATTAGTCCATCTATACTGACCTCCTTCAGGTTGCAAATTCAATATAATTTTTTTCTGCATCTAGCTCTGAAAAAAATATTTAGGCTTCTAGCAGTGTGTGGGACTTGTTCTATTAGTCCATCTATACTGACCTCCATCAGGTTGCAAATTCAATATAATTTTTTTCTGCATCTAGCTCTGAAAAAATATTTAGGCTTCTAGCAGTGTGTGGGACTTGTTCTATTAGTCCATCTATACTGACCTCCATCAGGTTACAAATTCAATATAATTTTTTTCTGCATCTAGCTCTGAAAAAATATTTCGGCTTCTAGCAGTGTGTGGGACTTGTTCTATTAGTCCATCTATACTGACCTCCATCAGGTTGCAAATTCAATATAATTTTTTTCTGCATCTAGCTCTGAAAAAATATTTCAACTTCTAGCAGTGTGTGGGACTTGTTCTATTAGTCCATCTATACTGACCTCCATCAGGTTGCAAATTCAATATAATTTTTTTCTGCATCTAGCTCTGAAAAAATATTTAGGCTTCTAGCAGTGCGTGGGACTTGTTCTATTAGTCCATCTATACTGACCTCCATCAGGTTGCAAATTCAGTATAATTTTTTTCTACATCTAACTCTGAAAAAATATTTCAGCTTCTAGCAGTGTATGGGACTTGTTCTAATAGTCCATCTATACTGACCTCCATCAGCTTGCAAACTCAATATAACTTTTTTTCTGCATCTAGCTCTGAAAAAATATTTAGACTTCTAGCAGTGTGTGGGACTTGGTCTAATAGTCCATCTATACTAACCTCCACCAGGTTGCAAATTAAAGATAATTTTTATCTGCATCTAGCTCTGAAAAAATATTTCAGCTTCTAGCAGTGTGTGGGTCTTGTTCTATTAGTCCATCTATACTGACCTCCATCAGGTTGCAAATTCAATATAATTTTTTTCTGCATCTAGCTCTGAAAAAATATTTCAGCTTCTAGCAGTGTGTAGGACTTGTTCTATTAGTCCATCTATATGGACCTCCATCAGGTTGCAAATTCAATATAATTTTTTTCTGCATCTAGCTCTGAAAAAATATTTAGGCTTCTAGCAATGTGTGGGACTTGGTCTATTAGTCCATCTATACTAACCTCCACCAGATTGCAAATTAGAAATAATTTTTATCTGCATCTAGCTCTGAAAAAATATTTAGGCTTCTAGCAGTGTGTGGGATTTGTTCTATTAGTCCATCTATACTAACCTCCATCAGGTTGCAAATTCAATATAATTTTTTTCTGCATCTAGCTCTGAAAAAATATTTCAGCTTCTAGCAGTGTGTGGGACTTGTTCTATTAGTCCATCTATACTGACCTCCTTCAGGTTGCAAATTCAATATCATTTTTTTCTGCATCTAGCTCTGAAAAAAATATTTAGGCTTCTAGCAGTGTGTGGGACTTGTTCTATTAGTCCATCTATACTGACCTCCATCAGGTTGCAAATTCAATATAATTTTTTTCTGCATCTAGCTCTGAAAAAATATTTAGGCTTCTAGCAGTGTGTGGGACTCGTTCTATTAGTCCATCTATACTGACCTCCATCAGGTTGCAAATTCAATATAATTTTTTTCTGCATCTAGCTCTGAAAAAATATTTAGGCTTCTAGCAGTGTGTGGGACTTGTTCTATTAGTCCATATATACTGACCTCCATCAGGTTGCAAACTCAATATAATTTGTTTCTGCATCTAGCTCTGAAAAAATATTTAGGCTTCTAGCAATGTGTAGGACTTTTTCTATTAGTCCATCTATACTGACCTCCATCAGGTTGCAAATTCAATATAATTTTTTTCTGCATCTAGCTCTGAAATAATATTTCAGCTTCTAGCAGTGTGTGGGACTTGTTCTATTAGTCCATCTATACTGACCTCCATCAGGTTGCAAATTCAATATAATTTTTTTCTGCATCTAGCTCTGAAAATATATTTAGGCTTCTAGCAGTGTGTGGGACTTGTTCTATTAGTCCATCTATACTGACCTCCATCAGGTTGCAAATTCAATATAATTTTTTTCTGCATCTAGCCCTGAAAAAATATTTCAGCTTCTAGCAGTGTGTGGGACTTGTTCTATTAGTCCATCTATACTGACCTCCATCAGGTTGCAAATTCAATATAATTTTTTTCTGCATCTAGCTCTGAAAAGATATTTCACCTTCTAGCAGTGTGTGGGACTTGTTCTATTAGTCCATCTATACTGACCTCCATCAGGTTGCAAATTCAATATAATTTTTTTCTGCATCTAGCTCTGATAAAAAATATTTAGGCTTCTAGCAGTGTGTGGGACTTGATCTATTAGTCCATGTATGCTAACCTCCAAGAGGTTGCAAATTAAAAATAATTTTTATCTGCATCTAGCTCTGAAAAAATATTTAGGCTTCTAGAAGTGCGTGGGACTTGTTCTATTCGTCCATCTATACTGACCTCCATCAGGTTGCAAATTCAATATAATTTTTTTCTGCATCTAGCTCTCAAAAAATATTTCAGCTTCTAGCAGTGTGTGGGACTTGTTCTATTAGTCCATCTATACTGACCTCCATCAGGTTGCAAATATAATATAATTTTTTTCTGCATCTAGCTCTGAAAAAATATTTAGGCTTCTAGCAGTGTGTGGGACTTGGTCTATTAGTCCATCTATACTAACCTCCACCAGGTTGCAAATAAAAATAATTTTTATCTGCATCTAGCTCTGAAAAAATATTTGGGCTTCTAGCAGTGTGTGGGACTTGGTCTAATAGTCCATCTATACTAACCTCCACCAGGTTGCAAATTAAAGATAATTTTTATCTGCATCTAGCTCTGAAAAAATATTTCAGCTTCTAGCAGTGTGTGGGACTTGTTCTATTAGTCCATCTATACTGACCTCCATCAGGTTGCAAATTCAATATAATTTTTTTCTGCATCTAGCTCTGAAAAAATATTTCAGCTTCTAGCAGTGTGTAGAACTTGTTCTATTAGTCCATCTATATGGATCTCCATCAGGTTGCAAATTCAATATAATTTTTTTCTGCATCTAGCTCTGAAAAAATATTTCAGCTTCTAGCAGTGTGTGGGACTTGTTCTATTAGTCCATCTATACTGACCTCCATCAGGTTGCAAATTCAATATAATTTTTTTCTGCATCTAGCTCTGAAAAAATATTTCAGCTTCTAGCAGTGTGTGGGACTTGTTCTATTAGTCGATCTATACTGACCTCCATCAGGTTGCAAATTCAATATAATTTTTTTCTGCATCTAGCTCTTAAAAAATATTTAGGCTTCCAGCAGTGTGTGGGACTTGTTCTATTAGTCCATCTATACTGACCTCCATCAGGTTGCAAATTCAATATAATTTTTTTCTGCATCTAGCTCTGAAAAAATATTTCAGCTTCTAGCAGTGTGTGGGACTTGTTTTATTAGTCCATCTATACTGACCTCCATCAGGTTGCAAATTCAATATAATTTTTTTCTGCATCTAGCTCTGAAAAAATATTACAGCTTCTAGCAGTGTGTGGGACTTGTTCTATTAGTCCATCTATACTGACCTCCATCAGGTTGCAAATTCAATATAATTTTTTTCTGCATCTAGCTCTGAAAATATATTTAGGCTTCTAGCAGTGTGTGGGACTTGTTCTATTAGTCCATCTATACTGACCTCCATCAGGTTGCAAATTCAATATAATTTTTTTCTGCATCTAGCTTCTGAAAAAATATTTCAGCTTCTAGCAGTGTGTGGGACTTGTTCTATTAGTCCATCTATACTGACCTCTATCAGGTTGCAAATTCAAAATAATTTTTTTCTGCATCTAGCTCTGAAAAAATATTTAGGCTTCTAGCAGTGTGTGGGACTTGGTCTATTAGTCCATCTATACTAACCTCCACCAGGTTGCAAATTAAAGATAATTTTTATCTGCATCTAGCTCTGAAAAAATATTTAGGCGTCTAGCAGTGTGTGGAACTTGGTCTAATAGTCCATCTATACTAACCTCCACCAGGTTGCAAATTAAAGATAATTTTTATCTGCATCTAGCTCTGAAAAAATATTTCAGCTTCTAGCAGTGTGTGGGACTTGTTCTATTAGTCCATCTGTACTGACCTCCATCAGGTTGCAAATTCAATATAATTTGTTTCTGCATCTAGCTCTGAAAAAATATTTCAGCTTCTAGCAGTGTGTAGGACTTGTTCTATTAGTCCATCTATATGGACCTCCATCAGGTTGCAAATTCAATATAATTTTTTTCTGCATCTAGCTCTGAAAAAATATTTCAGCTTCTAGCAGTGTGTGGGACTTGTTCTATTAGTCCATCTCTACTGACCTCCATTAGGTTGCAAATTCAATATAATTTTTTTCTGCATCTAGCTCTGAAAAAATATTTAGGCTTCTAGCAATGTGTGGGACTTGGTCTATTAGTCCATCTACACTAACCTCCACCAGATTGCAAATTAGAAATAATTTTTATCTGCATCTAGCTCTGAAAAAATATTTAGGCTTCTAGCAGTGTGTGGGATTTGTTCTATTAGTCCATCTATACTGACCTCCATCAGGTTGCAAATTCAATATAATTTTTTTCTGCATCTAGCTCTGAAAAAATATTTCAGTTTCTAGCAGTGTGTGGGACTTGTTCTATTAGTCCATCTATACTGACCTCCTTCAGGTTGCAAATTCAATATAATTTTTTTCTGCATCTAGCTCTGAAAAAAATATTTAGGCTTCTAGCAGTGTGTGGGACTTGTTCTATTAGTCCATCTATACTGACCTCCATCAGGTTGCAAATTCAATATAATTTTTTTCTGCATCTAGCTCTGAAAAAATATTTAGGCTTCTAGCAGTGTGTGGGACTTGTTCTATTAGTCCATCTATACTGACCTCCATCAGGTTACAAATTCAATATAATTTTTTTCTGCATCTAGCTCTGAAAAAATATTTCGGCTTCTAGCAGTGTGTGGGACTTGTTCTATTAGTCCATCTATACTGACCTCCATCAGGTTGCAAATTCAATATAATTTTTTTCTGCATCTAGCTCTGAAAAAATATTTCAACTTCTAGCAGTGTGTGGGACTTGTTCTATTAGTCCATCTATACTGACCTCCATCAGGTTGCAAATTCAATATAATTTTTTTCTGCATCTAGCTCTGAAAAAATATTTAGGCTTCTAGCAGTGCGTGGGACTTGTTCTATTAGTCCATCTATACTGACCTCCATCAGGTTGCAAATTCAGTATAATTTTTTTCTACATCTAACTCTGAAAAAATATTTCAGCTTCTAGCAGTGTATGGGACTTGTTCTAATAGTCCATCTATACTGACCTCCATCAGCTTGCAAACTCAATATAACTTTTTTTCTGCATCTAGCTCTGAAAAAATATTTAGGCTTCTAGCAGTGTGTGGGACTTGGTCTAATAGTCCATCTATACTAACCTCCACCAGGTTGCAAATTAAAGATAATTTTTATCTGCATCTAGCTCTGAAAAAATATTTCAGCTTCTAGCAGTGTGTGGGTCTTGTTCTATTAGTCCATCTATACTGACCTCCATCAGGTTGCAAATTCAATATAATTTTTTTCTGCATCTAGCTCTGAAAAAATATTTCAGCTTCTAGCAGTGTGTAGGACTTGTTCTATTAGTCCATCTATATGGACCTCCATCAGGTTGCAAATTCAATATAATTTTTTTCTGCATCTAGCTCTGAAAAAATATTTAGGCTTCTAGCAATGTGTGGGACTTGGTCTATTAGTCCATCTATACTAACCTCCACCAGATTGCAAATTAGAAATAATTTTTATCTGCATCTAGCTCTGAAAAAATATTTAGGCTTCTAGCAGTGTGTGGGATTTGTTCTATTAGTCCATCTATACTAACCTCCATCAGGTTGCAAATTCAATATAATTTTTTTCTGCATCTAGCTCTGAAAAAATATTTCAGCTTCTAGCAGTGTGTGGGACTTGTTCTATTAGTCCATCTATACTGACCTCCTTCAGGTTGCAAATTCAATATCATTTTTTTCTGCATCTAGCTCTGAAAAAAATATTTAGGCTTCTAGCAGTGTGTGGGACTTGTTCTATTAGTCCATCTATACTGACCTCCATCAGGTTGCAAATTCAATATAATTTTTTTCTGCATCTAGCTCTGAAAAAATATTTAGGCTTCTAGCAGTGTGTGGGACTCGTTCTATTAGTCCATCTATACTGACCTCCATCAGGTTGCAAATTCAATATAATTTTTTTCTGCATCTAGCTCTGAAAAAATATTTAGGCTTCTAGCAGTGTGTGGGACTTGTTCTATTAGTCCATATATACTGACCTCCATCAGGTTGCAAACTCAATATAATTTGTTTCTGCATCTAGCTCTGAAAAAATATTTAGGCTTCTAGCAATGTGTAGGACTTTTTCTATTAGTCCATCTATACTGACCTCCATCAGGTTGCAAATTCAATATAATTTTTTTCTGCATCTAGCTCTGAAATAATATTTCAGCTTCTAGCAGTGTGTGGGACTTGTTCTATTAGTCCATCTATACTGACCTCCATCAAGTTGCAAATTCAATATAATTTTTTTCTGCATCTAGCTCTGAAAATATATTTAGGCTTCTAGCAGTGTGTGGGACTTGTTCTATTAGTCCATCTATACTGACCTCCATCAGGTTGCAAATTCAATATAATTTTTTTCTGCATCTAGCCCTGAAAAAATATTTCAGCTTCTAGCAGTGTGTGGGACTTGTTCTATTAGTCCATCTATACTGACCTCCATCAGGTTGCAAATTCAATATAATTTTTTTCTGCATCTAGCTCTGAAAAGATATTTCACCTTCTAGCAGTGTGTGGGACTTGTTCTATTAGTCCATCTATACTGACCTCCATCAGGTTGCAAATTCAATATAATTTTTTTCTGCATCTAGCTCTGATAAAAAATATTTAGGCTTCTAGCAGTGTGTGGGACTTGATCTATTAGTCCATGTATGCTAACCTCCAAGAGGTTGCAAATTAAAAATAATTTTTATCTGCATCTAGCTCTGAAAAAATATTTAGGCTTCTAGAAGTGCGTGGGACTTGTTCTATTCGTCCATCTATACTGACCTCCATCAGGTTGCAAATTCAATATAATTTTTTTCTGCATCTAGCTCTCAAAAAATATTTCAGCTTCTAGCAGTGTGTGGGACTTGTTCTATTAGTCCATCTATACTGACCTCCATCAGGTTGCAAATATAATATAATTTTTTTCTGCATCTAGCTCTGAAAAAATATTTAGGCTTCTAGCAGTGTGTGGGACTTGGTCTATTAGTCCATCTATACTAACCTCCACCAGGTTGCAAATAAAAATAATTTTTATCTGCATCTAGCTCTGAAAAAATATTTGGGCTTCTAGCAGTGTGTGGGACTTGGTCTAATAGTCCATCTATACTAACCTCCACCAGGTTGCAAATTAAAGATAATTTTTATCTGCATCTAGCTCTGAAAAAATATTTCAGCTTCTAGCAATGTGTGGGACTTGTTCTATTAGTCCATCTATACTGACCTCCATCAGGTTGCAAATTCAATATAATTTTTTTCTGCATCTAGCTCTGAAAAAATATTTCAGCTTCTAGCAGTGTGTAGAACTTGTTCTATTAGTCCATCTATATGGATCTCCATCAGGTTGCAAATTCAATATAATTTTTTTCTGCATCTAGCTCTGAAAAAATATTTCAGCTTCTAGCAGTGTGTGGGACTTGTTCTATTAGTCCATCTATACTGACCTCCATCAGGTTGCAAATTCAATATAATTTTTTTCTGCATCTAGCTCTGAAAAAATATTTCAGCTTCTAGCAGTGTGTGGGACTTGTTCTATTAGTCGATCTATACTGACCTCCATCAGGTTGCAAATTCAATATAATTTTTTTCTGCATCTAGCTCTTAAAAAATATTTAGGCTTCCAGCAGTGTGTGGGACTTGTTCTATTAGTCCATCTATACTGACCTCCATCAGGTTGCAAATTCAATATAATTTTTTTCTGCATCTAGCTCTGAAAAAATATTTCAGCTTCTAGCAGTGTGTGGGACTTGTTTTATTAGTCCATCTATACTGACCTCCATCAGGTTGCAAATTCAATATAATTTTTTTCTGCATCTAGCTCTGAAAAAATATTACAGCTTCTAGCAGTGTGTGGGACTTGTTCTATTAGTCCATCTATACTGACCTCCATCAGGTTGCAAATTCAATATAATTTTTTTCTGCATCTAGCTCTGAAAATATATTTAGGCTTCTAGCAGTGTGTGGGACTTGTTCTATTAGTCCATCTATACTGACCTCCATCAGGTTGCAAATTCAATATAATTTTTTTCTGCATCTAGCTTCTGAAAAAATATTTCAGCTTCTAGCAGTGTGTGGGACTTGTTCTATTAGTCCATCTATACTGACCTCTATCAGGTTGCAAATTCAAAATAATTTTTTTCTGCATCTAGCTCTGAAAAAATATTTAGGCTTCTAGCAGTGTGTGGGACTTGGTCTATTAGTCCATCTATACTAACCTCCACCAGGTTGCAAATTAAAGATAATTTTTATCTGCATCTAGCTCTGAAAAAATATTTAGGCGTCTAGCAGTGTGTGGGATTTGTTCTATTAGTCCATCTATACTGACCTCCATCAGGTTTCAAATTCAATATAATTTTTTTCAGCATCTAGCTCTGAAAAAATATTTCAGCTTCTAGCAGTGTGTGGGACTTGTTCTATTAGTCCATCTATACTGACCTCCATCAGGTTGCAAATTCAATATAATTTTTTTCTGCATCTAGCTCTGAAAAAATATTTCAGCTTCTAGCAGTGTGTGGGACTTGTTTTATTAGTCCATCTATACTGACCTCCATCAGGTTGCAAATTCAATATAATTTTTTTCTGCATCTAGCTCTGAAAAGATATTTCACCTTCTAGCAGTGTGTGGGACTTGTTCTATTAGTCCATCTATACTGACCTCCATCAGGTTGCAAATTCAATATAATTTTTTTCTGCATCTAGCTCTGATAAAAAATATTTAGGCTTCTAGCAGTGTGTGGGACTTGATCTATTAGTCCATGTATGCTAACCTCCAAGAGGTTGCAAATTAAAAATAATTTTTATCTGCATCTAGCTCTGAAAAAATATTTAGGCTTCTAGAAGTGCGTGGGACTTGTTCTATTCGTCCATCTATACTGACCTCCATCAGGTTGCAAATTCAATATAATTTTTTTCTGCATCTAGCTCTCAAAAAATATTTCAGCTTCTAGCAGTGTGTGGGACTTGTTCTATTAGTCCATCTATACTGACCTCCATCAGGTTGCAAATATAATATAATTTTTTTCTGCATCTAGCTCTGAAAAAATATTTAGGCTTCTAGCAGTGTGTGGGACTTGGTCTATTAGTCCATCTATACTAACCTCCACCAGGTTGCAAATAAAAATAATTTTTATCTGCATCTAGCTCTGAAAAAATATTTGGGCTTCTAGCAGTGTGTGGGACTTGGTCTAATAGTCCATCTATACTAACCTCCACCAGGTTGCAAATTAAAGATAATTTTTATCTGCATCTAGCTCTGAAAAAATATTTCAGCTTCTAGCAGTGTGTGGGACTTGTTCTATTAGTCCATCTATACTGACCTCCATCAGGTTGCAAATTCAATATAATTTTTTTCTGCATCTAGCTCTGAAAAAATATTTCAGCTTCTAGCAGTGTGTAGAACTTGTTCTATTAGTCCATCTATATGGATCTCCATCAGGTTGCAAATTCAATATAATTTTTTTCTGCATCTAGCTCTGAAAAAATATTTCAGCTTCTAGCAGTGTGTGGGACTTGTTCTATTAGTCCATCTATACTGACCTCCATCAGGTTGCAAATTCAATATAATTTTTTTCTGCATCTAGCTCTGAAAAAATATTTCAGCTTCTAGCAGTGTGTGGGACTTGTTCTATTAGTCGATCTATACTGACCTCCATCAGGTTGCAAATTCAATATAATTTTTTTCTGCATCTAGCTCTTAAAAAATATTTAGGCTTCCAGCAGTGTGTGGGACTTGTTCTATTAGTCCATCTATACTGACCTCCATCAGGTTGCAAATTCAATATAATTTTTTTCTGCATCTAGCTCTGAAAAAATATTTCAGCTTCTAGCAGTGTGTGGGACTTGTTTTATTAGTCCATCTATACTGACCTCCATCAGGTTGCAAATTCAATATAATTTTTTTCTGCATCTAGCTCTGAAAAAATATTACAGCTTCTAGCAGTGTGTGGGACTTGTTCTATTAGTCCATCTATACTGACCTCCATCAGGTTGCAAATTCAATATAATTTTTTTCTGCATCTAGCTCTGAAAATATATTTAGGCTTCTAGCAGTGTGTGGGACTTGTTCTATTAGTCCATCTATACTGACCTCCATCAGGTTGCAAATTCAATATAATTTTTTTCTGCATCTAGCTTCTGAAAAAATATTTCAGCTTCTAGCAGTGTGTGGGACTTGTTCTATTAGTCCATCTATACTGACCTCTATCAGGTTGCAAATTCAAAATAATTTTTTTCTGCATCTAGCTCTGAAAAAATATTTAGGCTTCTAGCAGTGTGTGGGACTTGGTCTATTAGTCCATCTATACTAACCTCCACCAGGTTGCAAATTAAAGATAATTTTTATCTGCATCTAGCTCTGAAAAAATATTTAGGCGTCTAGCAGTGTGTGGGATTTGTTCTATTAGTCCATCTATACTGACCTCCATCAGGTTTCAAATTCAATATAATTTTTTTCAGCATCTAGCTCTGAAAAAATATTTCAGCTTCTAGCAGTGTGTGGGACTTGTTCTATTAGTCCATCTATACTGACCTCCATCAGGTTGCAAATTCAATATAATTTTTTTCTGCATCTAGCTCTGAAAAAATATTTCAGCTTCTAGCAGTGTGTGGGACTTGTTTTATTAGTCCATCTATACTGACCTCCATCAGGTTGCAAATTCAATATAATTTTTTTCTGCATCTAGCTCTGAAAAAATATTTCAGCTTCTAGCAGTGTGTGGGACTTGTTCTATTAGTCCATCTATACTGACCTCCATCAGGTTGCAAATTCAACATAATTTTTTTCTGCATCTAGCTCTGAAAATATATTTAGGCTTCTAGCAGTGTGTGGGACTTGTTCTATTAGTCCATCTATACTGACCTCCATCAGGTTGCAAATTCAATATAATTTTTTCTGCATCTAGCTCTGAAAAAATATTTCAGCTTCTAGCAGTGTGTAGGACTTGTTCTACTAGTCCATCTATATGGACCTCCATCAAGTTGCAAATTCAATATAATTTTTTTCTGCATCTAGCTCTGAAAAAATATTTCAGCTTCTAGCAGTGTGTGGGACTTGTTCTATTAGTCCATCTCTACTGACCTCCATCAGGTTGCAAATTCAATATAATTTTTTTCTGCATCTAGCTCTGAAAAAATATTTAGGCTTCTAGCAATGTGTGGGACTTGGTCTATTAGTCCATTTTTACTAACCTCCACCAGATTGCAAATTAGAAATAATTTTTATCTACATCTAGCTCTGAAAAAATATTTAGACTTCTAGCAGTGTGTGGGATTTGTTCTATTAGTCCATCTATACTGACCTCCATCAGGTTGCAAATTCAATATAATTTTTTTCTGCATCTAGCTCAGAAAAAATATTTCAGCTTCTAGCAGTGTGTGGGACTTGTTCTATTAGTCCATCTATACTGACCTCCTTCAGGTTGCAAATTCAATATCATTTTTTTCTGCATCTAGCTCTGAAAAAAATATTTAGGCTTCTAGCAGTGTGTGGGACTTGTTCTATTAGTCCATCTATACTGACCTCCATCAGGTTGCAAATTCAATATAATTTTTTTCTGCATCTAGCTCTGAAAAAATATTTAGGCTTCCAGCAGTGTTTGGGATTTGTTCTATTAGTCCATCTATACTGACCTCCATCAGGTTGCAAATTCAATATAATTTTTTTCTGCATCTAGCTCTGAAAAAATATTTCAGCTTCTAGCAGTGTGTGGGACTTGTTTTATTAGTGCATCTATACTGACCTCCATCAGGTTGCAAATTCAATATAATTTTTTTCTGCATCTAGCTCTGAAAAAATATTACAGCTTCTAGCAGTGTGTGGGACTTGTTCTATTAGTCCATCTATACTGACCTCCATCAGGTTACAAATTCAACATAATTTTTTTCTGCATCTAGCTCTGAAAAAATATTTCGGCTTCTAGCAGTGTGTGGGACTTGTTCTATTAGTCCATCTATACTGACCTCCATCAGGCTGCAAATTCAATATAATTTTTTTCTGCATCTAGCTCTGAAAAAATATTTCAGCTTCTAGCAGTGTGTGGGACTTGTTCTATTAGTCCATCTATACTGACCTCCATCAGGTTGCAAATTCAATATAATTTTTTTCTGCATCTAGCTCTGAAAATATATTTAGGCTTCTAGCAGTGTGTGGGACTTGTTCTATTAGTCCATCTATACTGACCTCCATCAGGTTGCAAATTCAATATAATTTTTTTCTGCATCTAGCTTCTGAAAAAATATTTCAGCTTCTAGCAGTGTGTGGGACTTGTTCTATTAGTCCATCTATACTGACCTCTATCAGGTTGCAAATTCAAAATAATTTTTTTCTGCATCTAGCTCTGAAAAAATATTTAGGCTTCTAGCAGTGTGTGGGACTTGGTCTATTAGTCCATCTATACTAACCTCCACCAGGTTGCAAATTAAAGATAATTTTTATCTGCATCTAGCTCTGAAAAAATATTTCAGCTTCTAGCAGTGTGTGGGACTTGTTCTTTTAGTCCATCTATACTGACCTCCATCAGGTTGCAAATTCAATATAATTTTTTTCTGCATCTAGCTCTGAAAAAATATTTCAGCTTCTAGCAGTGTGTGGGACTTGTTTTTTTAGTCCATCTATACTGACCTCCATCAGGTTGCAAATTCAATATAATTTTTTTCTGCATCTAGCTCTGAAAAAATATTTCAGCTTCTAGCAGTGTGTGGGACTTGTTCTATTAGTCCATCTATACTGACCTCCATCAGGTAACAAATTCAACATAATTTTTTTCTGCATCTAGCTCTGAAAAAATATTTCGGCTTCTAGCAGTGTGTGGGACTTGTTCTATTAGTCCATCTATACTGACCTCCATCAGGCTGCAAATTCAATATAATTTTTTTCTGCATCTAGCTCTGAAAAAATATTTCAGCTTCTAGCTGTGTGTGGGACTTGTTCTATTAGTCCATCTATACTGAACTCCATCAGGTTGCAAATACAATATAATTTTTTTCTGCATCTAGCTCTGAAAATATATTTAGGCTTCTAGCAGTGTGTGGGACTTGTTCTATTAGTCCATCTATAGTGACCTCCATCAGGTTGCAAATTCAATATAATTTTTTTCTGCATCTAGCTCTGAAAAAATATTTCAGCTTCTAGCAGTGTGTGGGACTTGTTCTATTAGTCCATCTATACTGACCTCCATCAGGTTGCAAATTCAATATAATTTTTTTCTGCATCTAGCTCTGATAAAAAATATTTAGGCTTCTAGCAGTGTGTGGGACTTGATCGATTAGTCCATGTATACTAACCTCCACCAGGTTGCAAATTAAAAATAATTTTTATCTGCATCTAGCTCTGAAAAAATATTTAGGCTTCTAGCAGTGCGTGGGACTTGTTCTATTAGTCCATCTATACTGACCTCCATCAGGTTGCAAACTCAATATAATTTTTTTCTGCATCTAGCTCTGAAAAAATATTTCAGCTTCTAGCAGTGTGTGGGACTTGTTCTATTAGTCCATCTATACTGACCTCCATCAGGTTGCAAATTCAATATAATTTTTTTCTGCATCTAGCTCTGAAAAAATATTTAGGCTTCTAGCAGTGTGTGGGACTTGGTCTATTAGTTCATCTATACTAACCTCCACCAGGTTGCAAATAAAAATAATTTTTATCTGCATCTAGCTCTGAAAAAATATTTAGGCTTCTAGCAGTGTGTGGGACTTGTTCTATTAGTCCATCTATACTGACCTCCATCAGGTTGCAAATTCAGTATAATTTTTTTCTGCATCTAGCTCTGAAAAAATATTTCAGCTTCTAGCAGTGTATTGGACTTGTTCTATTAGTCCATCTTTACTGACCTCCATCAGGTTGCAAATTCAATATAATTTTTTTCTGCATCTAGCTCTGAAAAAATATTTAGGCTTCTAGCAGTTTGTGGGACTTGGTCTAATAGTCCATCTATACTAACCTCCACCAGGTTGCAAATTAAAGATAATTTTTATCTGCATCTAGCTCTGAAAAAATATTTCAGCTTCTAGCAGTGTGTGGGACTTGTTCTATTAGTCCATCTATACTGACCTCCATCAGGTTGCAAATTCAATATAATTTTTTTCTGCATCTAGCTCTGAAAAAATATTTCAGCTTCTAGCAGTGTGTAGGACTTGTTCTATTAGTCCATCTATATGGACCTCCATCAGGTTGCAAATTCAATATAATTTTTTTCTGCATCTAGCTCTGAAAAAATATTTCAGCTTCTAGCAGTGTGTGGGACTTATTCTATTAGTCCATCTATACTGACCTCCATCAGGTTGCAAATTCAATATAATTTTTTTCTGCATCTAGCTCTGAAAAAATATTTAGGCTTCTAGCAATGTGTGGGACTTGGTCTATTAGTCCATCTATACTAACCTCCACCAGATTGCAAATTAGAAATAATTTTTATCTGCATCTAGCTCTGAAAAAATATTTAGGCTTCTAGCAGTGTGTGGGATTTGTTCTATTAGTCCATCTATACTGAACTCCATCAGGTTGCAAATTCAATATAATTTTTTTCTGCATCTAGCTCTGAAAAAATATTTAGGCTTCTAGCAGTGTGTGGGATTTGTTCTATTAGTTCATCTATACTGACCTCCATCAGGTTGCAAATTCAATATAATTTTTTTCTGCATCTAGCTCTGAAAAAATATCTCAGCTTCTAGCAGTGTGTGGGACTTGTTCTATTAGTCAATATATACTGATCTCCATCAGGTTGCAAACTCAATATAATTTTTTTCTGCATCTAGCTCTGAAAAAATATTTAGGCTTCTAGCAATGTGTGGGACTTGTTCTATTAGTCCATCTATACTGACCTCCATCAGGTTGCAAATTCAATATAATTTTTTTCTGCATCTAGCTCTGAAAAAATATTTAGGCTTCTAGCAGTGTGTGGGACTTGTTCTATTAGTCCATCTATACTGACCTCCATCAGGTTGCAAATTCAATATAATTTTTTTCTGCATCTAGCTCTGAAAAAAATATTTAGGCTTCTAGCATTGTGTGGGACTTGGTCTATTAGTCCATGTATACTAACCTCCACCAGGTTGCAAATTAAAGATAATTTTTATCTGCATCTAGCTCTGAAAAAATATTTAGGCAACTAGCAGTGTGTTGGATTTGTTCTATTAGTCCATCTATACTGACCTCCATCAGGTTTCAAATTCAATATAATTTTTTTCAGCATCTAGCTCTGAAAACATATTTCAGCTTCTAGCAGTGTGTGGGACTTGTTCTATTAGTCCATCTATACTGACCTCCATCAGGTTGCAAATTCAATATAATTTTTTTCTGCATCTAGCTCTGAAAATATATTTAGGCTTCTAACAGTGTGTGGGACTTGTTCTATTAGTCCATCTATACTGACCTCCATCAGGTTGCAAACTCAATATAATTTTTTTCTGCATCTAGCTCTGAAAAAATATTTCAGCTTCTAGCAGTGTGTGGGACTTGTTCTATTATTCCATCTATACTGACCTCCATCAGGTTGCAAATTCAATATAATTTTTTTCTGCATCTAGCTCTGAAAAAATATTTAGGCTTCTAGCAGTGTGTGGGACTTGGTCTATTAGTCCATCTATACTAACCTCCACCAGGTTGCAAATAAAAATAATTTTTATCTGCATCTAGCTCTGAAAAAATATTTAGGCTTCTAGCAGTGTGTGGGACTTGTTCTATTAGTCCATCTATACTGACCTCCATCAGGTTGCAAATTCAGTATAATTTTTTTCTGCATCTAGCTCTGAAAAAATATTTCAGCTTCTAGCAGTGTATTGGACTTGTTCTATTAGTCCATCTATACTGACCTCCATCAGGTTGCAAACTCAATATAATTTTTTTCTGCATCTACCTCTGAAAAAATATTTAGGCTTCTAGCAGTGTGTGGGACTTGTTCTATTAGTCCATCTATACTGACCTCCATCAGGTTGCAAATTCAATATAATTTTTTTCTGCATCTAGCTCTGAAAAAATATTTCAGCTTCTAACAGTGTGTAGGACTTGTTCTATTAGTCCATCTATATGGACCTCCATCAGGTTGCAAATTCAATATAATTTTTTTCTGCATCTAGCTCAGAAAAAATATTTCAGCTTCTAGCAGTGTGTGGGACTTGTTCTATTAGTCCATCTATACTGACCTCCTTCAGGTTGCAAATTCAATATCATTTTTTTCTGCATCTAGCTCTGAAAAAAATATTTAGGCTTCTAGCAGTGTGTGGGACTTGTTCTATTAGTCCATCTATACTGACCTCCATCAGGTTGCAAATTCAATATAATTTTTTTCTGCATCTAGCTCTGAAAAAATATTTAGGCTTCCAGCAGTGTTTGGGATTTGTTCTATTAGTCCATCTATACTGACCTCCATCAGGTTGCAAATTCAATATAATTTTTTTCTGCATCTAGCTCTGAAAAAATATTTCAGCTTCTAGCAGTGTGTGGGACTTGTTTTATTAGTGCATCTATACTGACCTCCATCAGGTTGCAAATTCAATATAATTTTTTTCTGCATCTAGCTCTGAAAAAATATTACAGCTTCTAGCAGTGTGTGGGACTTGTTCTATTAGTCCATCTATACTGACCTCCATCAGGTTACAAATTCAACATAATTTTTTTCTGCATCTAGCTCTGAAAAAATATTTCGGCTTCTAGCAGTGTGTGGGACTTGTTCTATTAGTCCATCTATACTGACCTCCATCAGGCTGCAAATTCAATATAATTTTTTTCTGCATCTAGCTCTGAAAAAATATTTCAGCTTCTAGCAGTGTGTGGGACTTGTTCTATTAGTCCATCTATACTGACCTCCATCAGGTTGCAAATTCAATATAATTTTTTTCTGCATCTAGCTCTGAAAATATATTTAGGCTTCTAGCAGTGTGTGGGACTTGTTCTATTAGTCCATCTATACTGACCTCCATCAGGTTGCAAATTCAATATAATTTTTTTCTGCATCTAGCTTCTGAAAAAATATTTCAGCTTCTAGCAGTGTGTGGGACTTGTTCTATTAGTCCATCTATACTGACCTCTATCAGGTTGCAAATTCAAAATAATTTTTTTCTGCATCTAGCTCTGAAAAAATATTTAGGCTTCTAGCAGTGTGTGGGACTTGGTCTATTAGTCCATCTATACTAACCTCCACCAGGTTGCAAATTAAAGATAATTTTTATCTGCATCTAGCTCTGAAAAATATTTCAGCTTCTAGCAGTGTGTGGGACTTGTTCTATTAGTCCATCTATACTGACCTCCATCAGGTTGCAAATTCAATATAATTTTTTTCTGCATCTAGCTCTGAAAAAATATTTCAGCTTCTAGCAGTGTGTGGGACTTGTTTTATTAGTCCATCTATACTGACCTCCATCAGGTTGCAAATTCAATATAATTTTTTTCTGCATCTAGCTCTGAAAAAATATTTCAGCTTCTAGCAGTGTGTGGGACTTGTTCTATTAGTCCATCTATACTGACCTCCATCAGGTTACAAATTCAACATAATTTTTTTCTGCATCTAGCTCTGAAAAAATATTTCGGCTTCTAGCAGTGTGTGGGACTTGTTCTATTAGTCCATCTATACTGACCTCCATCAGGCTGCAAATTCAATATAATTTTTTTCTGCATCTAGCTCTGAAAAAATATTTCAGCTTCTAGCTGTGTGTGGGACTTGTTCTATTAGTCCATCTATACTGAACTCCATCAGGTTGCAAATACAATATAATTTTTTTCTGCATCTAGCTCTGAAAATATATTTAGGCTTCTAGCAGTGTGTGGGACTTGTTCTATTAGTCCATCTATAGTGACCTCCATCAGGTTGCAAATTCAATATAATTTTTTTCTGCATCTAGCTCTGAAAAAATATTTCAGCTTCTAGCAGTGTGTGGGACTTGTTCTATTAGTCCATCTATACTGACCTCCATCAGGTTGCAAATTCAATATAATTTTTTTCTGCATCTAGCTCTGATAAAAAATATTTAGGCTTCTAGCAGTGTGTGGGACTTGATCGATTAGTCCATGTATACTAACCTCCACCAGGTTGCAAATTAAAAATAATTTTTATCTGCATCTAGCTCTGAAAAAATATTTAGGCTTCTAGCAGTGCGTGGGACTTGTTCTATTAGTCCATCTATACTGACCTCCATCAGGTTGCAAACTCAATATAATTTTTTTCTGCATCTAGCTCTGAAAAAATATTTCAGCTTCTAGCAGTGTGTGGGACTTGTTCTATTAGTCCATCTATACTGACCTCCATCAGGTTGCAAATTCAATATAATTTTTTTCTGCATCTAGCTCTGAAAAAATATTTAGGCTTCTAGCAGTGTGTGGGACTTGGTCTATTAGTCCATCTATACTAACCTCCACCAGGTTGCAAATAAAAATAATTTTTATCTGCATCTAGCTCTTAAAAAATATTTAGGCTTCTAGCAGTGTGTGGGACTTGTTCTATTAGTCCATCTATACTGACCTCCATCAGGTTGCAAATTCAGTATAATTTTTTTCTGCATCTAGCTCTGAAAAAATATTTCAGCTTCTAGCAGTGTATTGGACTTGTTCTATTAGTCCATCTTTACTGACCTCCATCAGATTGCAAATTCAATATAATTTTTTTCTGCATCTAGCTCTGAAAAAATATTTAGGCTTCTAGTAGTTTGTGGGACTTGGTCTAATAGTCCATCTATACTAACCTCCACCAGGTTGCAAATTAAAGATAATTTTTATCTGCATCTAGCTCTGAAAAAATATTTCAGCTTCTAGCAGTGTGTGGGACTTGTTCTATTAGTCCATCTATACTGACCTCCATCAGGTTGCAAATTCAATATAATTTTTTTCTGCATCTAGCTCTGAAAAAATATTTCAGCTTCTAGCAGTGTGTAGGACTTGTTCTATTAGTCCATCTATATGGACCTCCATCAGGTTGCAAATTCAATATAATTTTTTTCTGCATCTAGCTCTGAAAAAATATTTCAGCTTCTAGCAGTGTGTGGGACTTATTCTATTAGTCCATCTATACTGACCTCCATCAGGTTGCAAATTCAATATAATTTTTTTCTGCATCTAGCTCTGAAAAAATATTTAGGCTTCTAGCAATGTGTGGGACTTGTTCTATTAGTCCATCTATACTGACCTCCATCAGGTTGCAAATTCAATATAATTTTTTTCTGCATCTAGCTCTGAAAAAATATTTAGGCTTCTAGCAGTGTGTGGGACTTGTTCTATTAGTCCATCTATACTGACCTCCATCAGGTTGCAAATTCAATATAATTTTTTTCTACATCTAGCTCTGAAAAAAATATTTAGGCTTCTAGCATTGTGTGGGACTTGGTCTATTAGTCCATGTATACTAACCTCCACCAGGTTGCAAATTAAAGATAATTTTTATCTGCATCTAGCTCTGAAAAAATATTTAGGCGTCTAGCAGTGTGTTGGATTTGTTCTATTAGTCCATCTATACTGACCTCCATCAGGTTTCAAATTCAATATAATTTTTTTCAGCATCTAGCTCTGAAAACATATTTCAGCTTCTAGCAGTGTGTGGGACTTGTTCTATTAGTCCATCTATACTGACCTCCATCAGGTTGCAAATTCAATATAATTTTTTTCTGCATCTAGCTCTGAAAATATATTTAGGCTTCTAACCGTGTGTGGGACTTGTTCTATTAGTCCATCTATACTGACCTCCATCAGGTTGCAAACTCAATATAATTTTTTTCTGCATCTAGCTCTGAAAAAATATTTCAGCTTCTAGCAGTGTGTGGGACTTGTTCTATTATTCCATCTATACTGACCTCCATCAGGTTGCAAATTCAATATAATTTTTTTCTGCATCTAGCTCTGAAAAAATATTTAGGCTTCTAGCAGTGTGTGGGACTTGGTCTATTAGTCCATCTATACTAACCTCCACCAGGTTGCAAATAAAAATAATTTTTATCTGCATCTAGCTCTGAAAAAATATTTAGGCTTCTAGCAGTGTGTGGGACTTGTTCTATTAGTCCATCTATACTGACCTCCATCAGGTTGCAAATTCAGTATAATTTTTTTCTGCATCTAGCTCTGAAAAAATATTTCAGCTTCTAGCAGTGTATTGGACTTGTTCTATTAGTCCATCTATACTGACCTCCATCAGGTTGCAAACTCAATATAATTTTTTTCTGCATCTACCTCTGAAAAAATATTTAGGCTTCTAGCAGTGTGTGGGACTTGTTCTATTAGTCCATCTATACTGACCTCCATCAGGTTGCAAATTCAATATAATTTTTTTCTGCATCTAGCTCTGAAAAAATATTTCAGCTTCTAACAGTGTGTAGGACTTGTTCTATTAGTCCATCTATATGGACCTCCATCAGGTTGCAAACTCAATATAATTTTTTTCTGCATCTACCTCTGAAAAAATATTTCAGCTTCTAGCAGTGTGTGGGACTTGTTCTATTAGTCCATCTATACTGACCTCCATCAGGTTGCAAATTCAATATAATTTTTTTCTGCATCTAGCTCTGAAAAAATATTTCAGCTTCTAACAGTGTGTAGGACTTGTTCTATTAGTCCATCTATACTGACCTCCATCAGATTGCAAACTCAATATAATTTTTTTCTGCATCTAGCTCTGAAAAAATATTTCAGCTTCTAGCAGTGTGTGGGACTTGTTCTATTATTCCATCTATACTGACCTCCATCAGGTTGCAAATTCAATATAATTTTTTTCTGCATCTAGCTCTGAAAAAATATTTAGGCTTCTAGCAGTGTGTGGGACTTGGTCTATTAGTCCATCTATACTAACCTCCACCAGGTTGCAAATAAAAATAATTTTTATCTGCATCTAGCTCTGAAAAAATATTTAGGCTTCTAGCAGTGTGTGGGACTTGTTCTATTAGTCCATCTATACTGACCTCCATCAGGTTGCAAATTCAGTATAATTTTTTTCTGCATCTAGCTCTGAAAAAATATTTCAGCTTCTAGCAGTGTATTGGACTTGTTCTATTAGTCCATCTATACTGACCTCCATCAGGTTGCAAACTCAATATAATTTTTTTCTGCATCTACCTCTGAAAAAATATTTAGGCTTCTAGCAGTGTGTGGGACTTGTTCTATTAGTCCATCTATACTGACCTCCATCAGGTTGCAAATTCAATATAATTTTTTTCTGCATCTAGCTCTGAAAAAATATTTCAGCTTCTAACAGTGTATAGGACTTGTTCTATTAGTCCATCTATATGGACCTCCATCAGGTTGCAAACTCAATATAATTTTTTTCTGCATCTACCTCTGAAAAAATATTTCAGCTTCTAGCAGTGTGTGGGACTTGTTCTATTAGTCCATCTATACTGACCTCCATCAGGTTGCAAATTCAATATAATTTTTTTCTGCATCTAGCTCTGAAAAAATATTTCAGCTTCTAACAGTGTGTAGGACTTGTTCTATTAGTCCATCTATATGGACCTCCATCAGGTTGCAAATTCAATATAATTTTTTTCTGCATCTAGCTCTGAAAAAATATTTCAGCTTCTAGCAGTGTGTGGGACTTATTCTATTAGTCCATCTATACTGACCTCCATCAGGTTGCAAATTCAATATAATTTTTTTCTGCATCTAGCTCTGAAAAAATATTTAGGCTTCTAGCAATGTGTGGGACTTGGTCTATTAGTCCATCTATACTAACCTCCACCAGATTGCAAATTAGAAATAATTTTTATCTGCATCTAGCTCTGAAAAAATATTTAGGCTTCTAGCAGTGTGTGGGATTTGTTCTATTAGTCCATCTATACTGAACTCCATCAGGTTGCAAATTCAATATAATTTTTTTCTGCATCTAGCTCTGAAAAAATATTTAGGCTTCTAGCAGTGTGTGGGATTTGTTCTATTAGTTCATCTATACTGACCTCCATCAGGTTGCAAATTCAATATAATTTTTTTCTGCATCTAGCTCTGAAAAAATATTTCAGCTTCTAGCAGTGTGTGGGACTTGTTCTATTAGTCAATATATGCTGATCTCCATCAGGTTGCAAACTCAATATAATTTTTTTCTGCATCTAGCTCTGAAAAAATATTTAGGCTTCTAGCAATGTGTGGGACTTGTTCTATTAGTCCATCTATACTGACCTCCATCAGGTTGCAAATTCAATATAATTTTTTTCTGCATCTAGCTCTGAAAAAATATTTAGGCTTCTAGCAGTGTGTGGGACTTGTTCTATTAGTCCATCTATACTGACCTCCATCAGGTTGCAAATTCAATATAATTTTTTTCTGCATCTAGCTCTGAAAAAAATATTTAGGCTTCTAGCAGTGTGTGGGACTTGGTCTATTAGTCCATGTATACTAACCTCCACCAGGTTGCAAATTAAAGATAATTTTTATCTGCATCTAGCTCTGAAAAAATATTTAGGCGTCTAGCAGTGTGTGGGATTTGTTCTATTAGTCCATCTATACTGACCTCCATCAGGTTTCAAATTCAATATAATTTTTTTCAGCATCTAGCTCTGAAAAAATATTTCAGCTTCTAGCAGTGTGTGGGACTTGTTCTATTAGTCCATCTATACTGACCTCCATCAGGTTGCAAATTCAATATAATTTTTTTCTGCATCTAGCTCTGAAAATATATTTAGGCTTCTAACAGTGTGTGGGACTTGTTCTATTAGTCCATCTATACTGACCTCCATCAGGTTGCAAACTCAATATAATTTTTTTCTGCATCTAGCTCTGAAAAAATATTTCAGCTTCTAGCAGTGTGTGGGACTTGTTCTATTAGTCCATCTATACTGACCTCCATCAGGTTGCAAATTCAATATAATTTTTTTCTGCATCTAGCTCTGAAAAAATATTTAGGCTTCTAGCAGTGTGTGGGACTTGGTCTATTAGTCCATCTATACTAACCTCCACCAGGTTGCAAATAAAAATAATTTTTATCTGCATCTAGCTCTGAAAAAATATTTAGGCTTCTAGCAGTGTGTGGGACTTGTTCTATTAGTCCATCTATACTGACCTCCATCAGGTTGCAAATTCAGTATAATTTTTTTCTGCATCTAGCTCTGAAAAAATATTTCAGCTTCTAGCAGTGTATTGGACTTGTTCTATTAGTCCATCTATACTGACCTCCATCAGGTTGCAAACTCAATATAATTTTTTTCTGCATCTAGCTCTGAAAAAATATTTAGGCTTCTAGCAGTTTGTGGGACTTGGTCTAATAGTCCATCTATACTAACCTCCACCAGGTTGCAAATTAAAGATAATTTTTATCTGCATCTAGCTCTGAAAAAATATTTCAGCTTCTAGCAGTGTGTGGGACTTGTTCTATTAGTCGATCTATACTGACCTCCATCAGGTTGCAAATTCAATATAATTTTTTTCTGCATCTAGCTCTGAAAAAATATTTCAGCTTCTAGCAGTGTGTAGGACTTGTTCTATTAGTCCATCTATATGGACCTCCATCAGGTTGCAAATTCAATATAATTTTTTTCTGCATCTAGCTCTGAAAAAATATTTCAGCTTCTAGCAGTGTGTGGGACTTATTCTATTAGTCCATCTATACTGACCTCCATCAGGTTGCAAATTCAATATAATTTTTTTCTGCATCTAGCTCTGAAAAAATATTTAGGCTTCTAGCAATGTGTGGGACTTGGTCTAATAGTCCATCTATACTAACCTCCACCAGATTGCAAATTAGAAATAATTTTTATCTGCATCTAGCTCTGAAAAAATATTTAGGCTTCTAGCAGTGTGTGGGATTTGTTCTATTAGTCCATCTATACTGAACTCCATCAGGTTCCAAATTCAATATAATTTTTTTCTGCATCTAGCTCTGAAAAAATATTTAGGCTTCTAGCAGTGTGTGGGATTTGTTCTATTAGTTCATCTATACTGACCTCCATCAGGTTGCAAATTCAATATAATTTTTTTCTGCATCTAGCTCTGAAAAAATATTTCAGCTTCTAGCAGTGTGTGGGACTTGTTCTATTAGTCAATATATACTGATCTCCATCAGGTTGCAAACTCAATATAATTTTTTTCTGCATCTAGCTCTGAAAAAATATTTAGGCTTCTAGCAGTGTGTGGGACTTGTTCTATTAGTCCATCTATACTGACCTCCATCAGGTTGCAAATTCAATATAATTTTTTTCTGCATCTAGCTCTGAAAAAAATCTTTAGGCTTCTAGCAGTGTGTGGGACTTGGTCTATTAGTCCATGTATACTAACCTCCACCAGGTTGCAAATTAAAGATAATTTTTATCTGCATCTAGCTCTGAAAAAATATTTAGGCGTCTAGCAGTGTGTGGGATTTGTTCTATTAGTCCATCTATACTGACCTCCATCAGGTTTCAAATTCAATATAATTTTTTTCAGCATCTAGCTCTGAAAAAATATTTCAGCTTCTAGCAGTGTGTGGGACTTGTTCTATTAGTCCATCTATACTGACCTCCATCAGGTTGCAAATCCAATATAATTTTTTTCTGCATCTAGCTCTGAAAATATATTTAGGCTTCTAACAGTGTGTGGGACTTGTTCTATTAGTCCATCTATACTGACCTCCATCAGGTTGCAAATTCAGTATAATTTTTTTCTGCATCTAGCTCTGAAAAAATATATCAGCTTCTAGCAGTGTGTGGGACTTGTTCTATTAGTCCATCTATACTGACCTCTATCAGGTTGCAAATTCAAAATAATTTTTTTCTGCATCTAGCTCTGAAAAAATATTTAAGCTTCTAGCAGTGTGTGGGACTTGGTCTATTAGTCCATCTATACTAACCTCCACCAGGTTGCAAGTTAAAGATAATTTTTATCTGCATCTAGCTCTGAAAAAATATTTAGGCGTCTAGCAGTGTGTGGGATTTGTTCTATTAGTCCATCTATACTGACCTCCATCAGGTTTCATATTCAATATAATTTTTTTCAGCATCTAGCTCTGGAAAAATATTTCAGCTTCTAGCAGTGTGTGGGACTTGTTCTATTAGTCCATCTATACTGACCTCCATCAGGTTGCAAATTCAATATAATTTTTTTCTGCATCTAGCTCTGAAAAAATATTTCAGGTTCTAACAGTGTGTGGGACTTGTCCTATTAGTCCATCTATACTGACCTCCATCAGGTTGCAAATTCAATATAATTTTTTTCTGCATCTAGCTCTGAAAAAAATATTTAGGCTTCTAGCAGTGTGTGGGACTTGGTCTATTAGTCCATGTATACTAACCTCCACCAGGTTGAAAATTAAAAATAATTTTTATTTGCATCTAGCTCTGAAAAAATATTTAGGCTTCTAGCAGTGCGTGGGACTTGTTCTATTAGTCCATCTATACTGACCTCCATCAGGTTGCAAATTCAATATAATTTTTTTCTGCATCTAGCTCTGAAAAAATATTTCAGCTTCTAGCAGTGTGTGGGACTTGTTCTATTAGTCCATCTATACTGACCTCCATCAGGTTGCAAATTCAATATAATTTTTTTCTGCATATAGCTCTGAAAAAATATTTAGGCTTCTAGCAGTGTGTGGGACTTGGTCTATTAGTCCATCTATACTAACCTCCACCAGGTTGCAAAGTAAAAATAATTTTTATCTGCATCTAGCTCTGAAAAAATATTTAGGCTTCTAGCAGTGTGTGGGACTTGTTCTATTAGTCCATCTATACTGACCTCCATCAGGTTGCAAATTCAATATAATTTTTTTCTGCATCTAGCTCTGAAAAAATATTTCAGCTTCTAGCAGTGTATGGGACTTGTTCTATTAGTCCATCTATACTGACCTCCATCAGGTTGCAAATTCAATATAATTTTTTTCTGCATCTAGCTCTGAAAAAATATTTCAGCTTCTAGCAGTGTATGGGACTTGTTCTATTAGTCCATCTATACTGACCTCCATCAGGTTGCAAATTCAGTATAATTTTTTTCTGCATCTAGCTCTGAAAAAATATTTCAGCTTCTAGCAGTGTGTGGGACTTGTTCTATTAGTCCATCTATACTGACCTCCATCAGGTTGCAAATTCAATATAATTTTTTTCTGCATCTAGCTCTGAAAAAATATTTCAGCTTCTAGCAGTGTGTGGGACTTGTTCTATTAGTCCATCTATACTGACCTCCATCAGGTTGCAAATTCAATATAATTTTTTTCTGCATCTAGCTCTGAAAAAATATTTCAGCTTCTAGCAGTGTATGGGACTTGTTCTATTAGTCCATCTATACTGACCTCCATCAGGTTGCAAATTCAATATAATTTTTTTCTGCATCTAGCTCTGAAAAAATATTTCAGCTTCTAGCAGTGTATGGGACTTGTTCTATTAGTCCATCTATACTGACCTCCATCAGGTTGCAAATTCAATATAATTTTTTTCTGCATCTAGCTCTGAAAAAATATTTCAGCTTCTAGCAGTGTGTGGGACTTGTTCTATTAGTCCATCTATACTGACCTCCATCAGGTTGCAAATTCAATATAATTTTTTTCTGCATGTAGCTCTGAAAAAATATTTAGGCTTCTAGCAGTGTGTGGGACTTGGTCTATTAGTCCATCTATACTAACCTCCACCAGGTTGCAAAGTAAAAATAATTTTTATCTGCATCTAGCTCTGAAAAAATATTTAGGCTTCTAGCAGTGTGTGGGACTTGTTCTATTAGTCCATCTATACTGACCTCCATCAGGTTGCAAATTCAATATAATTTTTTTCTGCATCTAGCTCTGAAAAAATATTTCAGCTTCTAGCAGTGTATGGGACTTGTTCTATTAGTCCATCTATACTGACCTCCATCAGGTTGCAAATTCAATATAATTTTTTTCTGCATCTAGCTCTGAAAAAATATTTCAGCTTCTAGCAGTGTATGGGACTTGTTCTATTAGTCCATCTATACTGACCTCCATCAGGTTGCAAATTCAGTATAATTTTTTTCTGCATCTATCTCTGAAAAAATATTTCAGCTTCTAGCAGTGTGTGGGACTTGTTCTATTAGTCCATCTATACTGACCTCCATCAGGTTGCAAACTCAATATAATTTTTTTCTGCATCTAGCTCTGAAAAAATATTTCAGCTTCTAGCAGTGTGTGGGACTTGTTCTATTAGTCCATCTATACTGACCTCCATCAGGTTGCAAATTCAATATAATTTTTTTCTGCATCTAGCTCTGAAAAAAATATTTAGGCTTCTAGCAGTATGTGGCACTTGGTCTATTAGTCCATGTATACTAACCTCCACCAGGTTGCAAATTAAAAATAATTTTTATCTGCATCTAGCTCTGAAAAAATATTTAGGCTTCTAGCAGTGCGTGGGACTTGTTCTATTAGTCCATCTATACTGACCTCCATCAGGTTGCAAATTCAATATAATTTTTTTCTGCATCTAGCTCTGAATAAATATTTAGGCTTCTAGCAGTGTGTGGGACTTGGTCTATTAGTGCATCTATACTAACCTCCACCAGGTTGCAAATTAAAAATAATTTTTATCTGCATCTAGCTCTGAAAAAATATTTAGGCTTCTAGCAGTGTGTGGGACTTGTTATATTAGTCCATCTATACTGACCTCCATCAGGTTGCAAATTCAGTATAATTTTTTTCTGCATCTAGCTCTGAAAAAATATTTCAGTTTCTAGCAGTGTATGGGACTTGTTCTATTAGTCCATCTATACTGACCTCCATCACGTTGCAAACTCAATATAATTTTTTTCTGCATCTAGCTCTGAAAAAATATTTCAGCTTCTAGCAGTGTGTAGGACTTCTTCTATTAGTCCATCTACACGGACTTCCATCAGGTTGCAAATTCAATATAATTTTTTTCTGCATCTAGCTCTGAAAAAATATTTCAGCTTCTAGCAGTGTGTGGGACTTGTTCTATTAGTCCATCTATACTGACCTCCATCAGGTTGCATATTCAATATAATTTTTTTCTGCATCTAGCTCTGAAAAAATATTTCAGCTTCTAGCAGTGTATGGGACTTGTTCTATTAGTCCATCTATACTGACCTCCATCAGGTTGCAAATTCAATATAATTTTTTTCTGCATCTAGCTCTGAAAAAATATTTCAGCTTCTAGCAGTGTATGGGACTTGTTCTATTAGTCCATCTATACTGACCTCCATCAGGTTGCAAATTCAGTATAATTTTTTTCTGCATCTATCTCTGAAAAAATATTTCAGCTTCTAGCAGTGTGTGGGACTTGTTCTATTAGTCCATCTATACTGACCTCCATCAGGTTGCAAACTCAATATAATTTTTTTCTGCATCTAGCTCTGAAAAAATATTTCAGCTTCTAGCAGTGTGTGGGACTTGTTCTATTAGTCCATCTATACTGACCTCCATCAGGTTGCAAATTCAATATAATTTTTTTCTGCATCTAGCTCTGAAAAAAATATTTAGGCTTCTAGCAGTATGTGGCACTTGGTCTATTAGTCCATGTATACTAACCTCCACCAGGTTGCAAATTAAAAATAATTTTTATCTGCATCTAGCTCTGAAAAAATATTTAGGCTTCTAGCAGTGCGTGGGACTTGTTCTATTAGTCCATCTATACTGACCTCCATCAGGTTGCAAATTCAATATAATTTTTTTCTGCATCTAGCGCTGAATAAATATTTAGGCTTCTAGCAGTGTGTGGGACTTGGTCTATTAGTGCATCTATACTAACCTCCACCAGGTTGCAAATTAAAAATAATTTTTATCTGCATCTAGCTCTGAAAAAATATTTAGGCTTCTAGCAGTGTGTGGGACTTGTTATATTAGTCCATCTATACTGACCTCCATCAGGTTGCAAATTCAGTATAATTTTTTTCTGCATCTAGCTCTGAAAAAATATTTCAGTTTCTAGCAGTGTATGGGACTTGTTCTATTAGTCCATCTATACTGACCTCCATCACGTTGCAAACTCAATATAATTTTTTTCTGCATCTAGCTCTGAAAAAATATTTCAGCTTCTAGCAGTGTGTAGGACTTCTTCTATTAGTCCATCTACACGGACTTCCATCAGGTTGCAAATTCAATATAATTTTTTTCTGCATCTAGCTCTGAAAAAATATT
This sequence comes from Phyllobates terribilis, assembly GCF_046119375.1. Lineage (NCBI taxonomy): Eukaryota > Metazoa > Chordata > Amphibia > Anura > Dendrobatidae > Phyllobates > Phyllobates terribilis. The sequence continues at coordinate 105,667,829 of NW_027362767.1, forward strand.
TCAGCTTCTAGCAGTGTGTGGGACTTGTTCTATTAGTCCATCTATACTGACCTCCATCAGGTTGCAAATTCAATATAATTTTTTTCTGCATCTAGCTCTGAAAAAATATTTAGGCTTCTAGCAATGTGTGGGACTTGGTCTATTAGTCCATCTATACTAACCTCCACCAGATTGCAAATTAGAAATAATTTTTATCTGCATCTAGCTCTGAAAAAATATTTAGGCTTCTAGCAGTGTGTGGGATTTGTTCTATTAGTCCATCTATACTGACCTCCATCAGGTTGCAAATTCAATATAATTTTTTTCTGCATCTAGCTCTGAAAAAATATTTAGGCTTCTAGCAGCGTGTGGGACTTGTTCTATTAGTCCATCTTTACTGACCTCCTTCAGGTTGCAAATTCAATATCATTTTTTTCTGCATCTAGCTCTGAAAAAAATATTTAGGCTTCTAGCAGTGTGTGGGACTTGTTCTATTAGTCCATCTATACTGACCTCCATCAGGTTGTAAATTCAATATAATTTTTTTCTGCATCTAGCTCTGAAAAAATATTTAGGCTTCTAGCAGTGTGTGGGACTCGTTCTATTAGTCCATCTATACTGACCTCCATCAGGTTGCAAATTCAATATAATTTTTTTCTGCATTTAGCTCTGAAAATATATTTAGGCTTCTAGCAGTGTGTGGGACTTGTTCTATTAGTCCATATATACTGACCTCCATCAGGTTGCAAACTCAATATAATTTTTTTCTGCATCTAGCTCTGAAAAAATATTTAGGCTTCTAGCAGTGTGTGGGACTTGTTCTATTAGTCCATCTATACTGACCTCCATCAGGTTGCAAATTCAATATAATTTTTTTCTGCATCTAGCTCTGAAAAAATATTTAAGCTTCTAGCAGTGTGTGGGACTTGTTCTATTAGTCCATATATACTGACCTCCATCAGGTTGCAAACTCAATATAATTTTTTTCTGCATCTAGCTCTGAAAAAATATTTAGGCTTCTAGCAGTGTGTGGGACTTGTTCTATTAGTCCATCTATACTGACCTCCATCAGGTTGCAAATTCAATATAATTTTTTTCTGCATCTAGCTCTGAAAAAATATTTAGGCTTCTAGCAGTGTGTGAGACTTGTTCTATTAGTCCATCTATACTGACCTCCATCAGGTTGCAAATTCAATATAATTTTTTTCTGCATCTAGCTCTGAAAAAATATTTAGGCTTCCAGCAGTGTGTGGGACTTGTTCTATTAGTCCATCTATACTGACCTCCATCAGGTTGCAAATTCAATATAATTTTTTTATGCATCTAGCTCTGAAAAAATATTTCATCTTCTAGCAGTGGGTGGGACTTGTTTTATTAGTCCATCTATACTGACCTCCATCAGCTTGCAAATTCAATATACTTTTTTTCTGCATCTAGTTCTGAAAAAATATTTCAGCTTCTAGCAGTGTGTGGGACTTGTTCTATTAGTCCATCTATACTGACCTCCATCAGGTTACGAATTCAATATAATTTTTTTCTGCATCTAGCTCTGAAAAAATATTTCGGCTTCTAGCAGTGTGTGGGACTTGTTCTATTAGTCCATCTATACTGACCTCCATCAGGCTGCAAATTCAATATAATTTTTTTCTGCATCTAGCTCTGAAAAAATATTTCAGCTTCTAGCAGTGTGTGGGACTTGTTCTATTAGTCCATCTATACTGACCTCCATCAGGTTGCAAATTCAATATAATTTTTTTCTGCATCTAGCTCTGAAAATATATTTAGGCTTCTAACAGTGTGTGGGACTTGTTCTATTAGTCCATCTATACTGACCTCCATCAGGTTGCAAATTCAATATAATTTTTTTCTGCATCTAGCTCTGAAAAAATATTTCAGCTTCTAGCAGTGTGTGGGACTTGTTCTATTAGTCCATCTATACTGACCTCTATCAGGTTGCAAATTCAATATAATTTTTTTCTGCATTTAGCTCTGAAAATATATTTAGGCTTCTAGCAGTGTGTGGGACTTGTTCTATTAGTCCATATATACTGACCTCCATCAGGTTGCAAACTCAATATAATTTTTTTCTGCATCTAGCTCTGAAAAAATATTTAGGCTTCTAGCAGTGTGTGGGACTTGTTCTATTAGTCCATCTATACTGACCTCCATCAGGTTGCAAATTCAATATAATTTTTTTCTGCATCTAGCTCTGAAAAAATATTTAGGCTTCTAGCAGTGTGTGGGACTTGTTCTATTAGTCCATATATACTGACCTCCATCAGGTTGCAAACTCAATATAATTTTTTTCTGCATCTAGCTCTGAAAAAATATTTAGGCTTCTAGCAGTGTGTGGGACTTGTTCTATTAGTCCATCTATACTGACCTCCATCAGGTTGCAAATTCAATATAATTTTTTTCTGCATCTAGCTCTGAAAAAATATTTAGGCTTCTAGCAGTGTGTGAGACTTGTTCTATTAGTCCATCTATACTGACCTCCATCAGGTTGCAAATTCAATATAATTTTTTTCTGCATCTAGCTCTGAAAAAATATTTAGGCTTCCAGCAGTGTGTGGGACTTGTTCTATTAGTCCATCTATACTGACCTCCATCAGGTTGCAAATTCAATATAATTTTTTTATGCATCTAGCTCTGAAAAAATATTTCATCTTCTAGCAGTGGGTGGGACTTGTTTTATTAGTCCATCTATACTGACCTCCATCAGCTTGCAAATTCAATATACTTTTTTTCTGCATCTAGTTCTGAAAAAATATTTCAGCTTCTAGCAGTGTGTGGGACTTGTTCTATTAGTCCATCTATACTGACCTCCATCAGGTTACGAATTCAATATAATTTTTTTCTGCATCTAGCTCTGAAAAAATATTTCGGCTTCTAGCAGTGTGTGGGACTTGTTCTATTAGTCCATCTATACTGACCTCCATCAGGCTGCAAATTCAATATAATTTTTTTCTGCATCTAGCTCTGAAAAAATATTTCAGCTTCTAGCAGTGTGTGGGACTTGTTCTATTAGTCCATCTATACTGACCTCCATCAGGTTGCAAATTCAATATAATTTTTTTCTGCATCTAGCTCTGAAAATATATTTAGGCTTCTAACAGTGTGTGGGACTTGTTCTATTAGTCCATCTATACTGACCTCCATCAGGTTGCAAATTCAATATAATTTTTTTCTGCATCTAGCTCTGAAAAAATATTTCAGCTTCTAGCAGTGTGTGGGACTTGTTCTATTAGTCCATCTATACTGACCTCTATCAGGTTGCAAATTCAATATAATTTTTTTCTGCATCTAGCTCTGAAAAAATATTTAGGCTTCTAGCAGTGTGTGGGACTTGGTCTATTAGTCCATCTATACTAACCTCCACCAGGTTGCAAATTAAAGATAATTTTTATCTGCATCTAGCTCTGAAAAAATATTTAGGCTTCTAGCAGTGTGTGGGATTTGTTCTATTAGTCCATCTATACTGACCTCCATCAGGTTTCAAATTCAATATAATTTTTTTCAGCATCTAGCTCTGAAAAAATATTTCAGCTTCTAGCAGTGTGTGGGACTTGTTCTATTAGTCCATCTATACTGACCTCCATCAGGTTGCAAATTCAATATAATTTTTTTCTGCATCTAGCTCTGAAAAAATATTTCAGCTTCTAGCAGTGTGTGGGACTTGTTCTATTAGTCCATCTATACTGACCTCCATCAGGTTGCAAATTCAATATAATTTTTTTCTGCATCTAGCTCTGAAAAAAATATTTAGGCTTCTAGCAGTGTGTGGGACTTGGTCTATTAGTCCATCTATACTAACCTCCACCAGGTTGCAAATTAAAAATAATTTTTATCTGCATCTAGCTCTGAAAAAACATTTAGGCTTCTAGCAGTGCGTGGGACTTGTTCTATTAGTCCATCTATACTGACCTCCATCAGGTTGCAAATTCAATATAATTTTTTTCTGCATCTAGCTCTGAAAAAATATTTAGGCTTCTAGCAGTGTGTGGGACTTGGTCTATTAGTCCATCTATACTAACCTCCACCAGATTGCAAATTAGAAATAATTTTTATCTGCATCTAGCTCTGAAAAAATATTTAGGCTTCTAGCAGTGTGTGGGACTTGTTCTATTAGTCCATCTATACTGACCTCCATCAGGTTGTAAATTCAATATAATTTTTTTCTGCATCTAGCTCTGAAAAAATATTTCAGCTTCTAGCAGTGTGTGTGACTTGTTCTATTAGTCCATCTATACTGACCTCCATCAGGTTGCAAATTCAATATAATTTTTTTTCTGCATCTAGCTCTGAAAAAATATTTAGGCTTCTAGCAGTGTGTGGGACTTGTTCTATTCGTCCATCTATACTGACCTCCATCAGGTTGCAAATTCAATATAATTTTTTTCTGCATCTAGCTCTGAAAAAATATTTAGGCTTCTAGCAGTGTGTGGGACTTGTTCTATTAGTCCATCTATACTGACCTCCATCAGGTTGCAAATTCAATATAATTTTTTTCTGCATCTAGCTCTGAAGAAATATTTAGGCTTCTAGCAGTGTGTGGGACTTGGTCTATTAGTCCATCTATACTAACCTCCACCAGGTTGCAAATTTAATATCATTTTTATCTGCATCTAGTTCTGAAAAAATATTTGGGCTTGTAGCAGTGTGTGGTACTCATTGTATTAAGCCATCTATACCAAGCTCCCCAGCTTTGAAATTAATAATAATTTTTAGCTGCATCTAGCCCTGAAAATAATTTTTCTTCCCAATAGCGGTAGCAATAGAAATATGGGGAGCGCGCCTGGCTAACAAAAATATACGCTTCATACCAAAAAACACCAGCCTAGCGCATTGCATTAATAAGATGGCATCATCGTCTCTCCCAGTGCTAGGCCTACTCCCCAGGCTTGCATTCCTGTGCCTAAAACACAATGTATGGGTCCGCGCTAGCCACTATGCTGAGGGGTCTAAAACTGCTGCTAACGCTTTATAACAATTCAATTGACAGATTTTCACAGAGCTCTTCCCCAACGCCCACCCATCGGGCAACAGTTGCCCACCCTCCCTATGGGATCTAGTGGCGAATAGTTGATGCCATTAATCAGAGCGTCAGTTGCCCCGTCGACGTGGCGAGCATACGGTAAGGCATGGGAAGAGTGGACACGACTAGTAGCAGGCAGACGGGTTGACCAATGTGAACAAGCCAGATCACAAGTCACCATAGAATTTCTCCACCAGCTAATGATGAGGGGCATATCGGGGGCGTCAGCGCACCTGTGTCTGACTGGAGTAGCATTTCACTTCCAACTCCTGAATTGGGGATTCATCATCAGACAATCCATAAAAGGGTGGAAAAGGGGTCAGCCAAGTCAGGAGTGTAGACGTCCCGTCCCGTGTCACTAAAACTGATTTCTCACATCATATCCCTAACACCATTAACATGACACTCACAATTTGAAGCAACACTACTGTCTACTGCATTTGTGATCGCCTTCTTCGGGGCGCTATGCATAAGCGAATTAGTCCCTCAATCTAAAATTATCACCAGTGGAGGCTTATTACACCAGGACGTAGTCATAGCCAATAATGCAATAAGTCTACGCATACACCAATCGAAAACGGTTCCAGCGGGCAGGGGCACTTGGGTACTTCTACAACCCACAAACGGTACACTGAGTCGGGTAACAATAGTAAAAACATATCTAACCATCAGATCACAAAGTAATTTCTTCCTATCACACATTGATGGAACGCCATTATCAAGATACCAGTTCCAAGCTATATTTAATAAATGCATAACATCGGCAGGGAACCACCCCAAAGATTACGGGACACACTCATTCCGCATAGGCGCGGCCACGGAAGCAGCAAGAGCAGGACTGTCAGAAACGGAAGTTCAGAGGATAGGGAGATGGCGATCCACGTGTTTGGCGAGATACATAAGAACGGACTTGTTATCCTAGCGTGGTTTGTTTCTTTTACAGGTGACGCTAAGCCAACAGTGTGGGTGATAGGCCACTCGTATATATATTGGGCAGATTAAAGGGCGAAAGTCCGCCCAGGCGGGAGGAAATTAGAGTTTCATACCACATATTTCAACTGGAGAGGTATTAGAGGCCTGCTATGGCCACAGGTACTAATGGAGGTAATCAAGGTAGGGAGAGAGGCAAGAGGTCTGGTCATCTTAGTTATACAGGCCGGGGGAAACAACCTAGGTCATCACAAGAGCGCATAACTAATGGCAATAATGAAACTAGACACTGAGCGCTTCAGAGAATTTTTCACAAAACTAGCTATAGTATGTTCAGAGATTGTGCCGATAGCGGTATGGCAAGGTGCGTGAGACATCACGGCCATCGAACGGACAAGGCGGGTAATATATATTCGGATGGCAAAATTTAGAAGAGACAGAGGCGGTGTAGTGATACGACACCGACAAGTGGAAGGAGATAAAGCAGGCCTCATATGGCCCGACGGTGTTCACTTAATGGATATTGGACTGGACATATTCCTGTCAGGACTCCAGGATGGAGTGGAACAAGCGTTAAGAGCGATGGGTGGGGGTCAGAGTCCTGCATACAAGTACGCAGGATCCTCCGTGGCCTGGAAATAGAAAGGACATGTTGGAGAGTTACACTTGTTGGCCAACTTGCCGGAGTGGAGACCCAGGGCATGCTGCAACAAGCTGAATTATTATAGAAATAAAATGCTTTTCTAATGGAATGAGTATAAAGAGTTAATAAAGCTGTGACCGATCCTCACCCATCCAGTTATAAGAGTTACATTATTGTATTGTCAAGGAAAGGGGGGCGGTAGGGGGGCTGAGTGTCTGGGTTTGGTTGGGGGCCTCCACAGTCTGCCTAGGCTAGATGCATTTAAAAATTCTTATTAGATACACAGGCGGTGCAGCTTGCTTCGCAGCTGGGCTACTATGCCCAAAGTATTGCCTAGGCTAGATGCAGTTAAAAATTCTACGCTGACTAGCAGACACTGAAGCTTTGGAGCAGACCTCTGAGCAAACAGCTATTCAGACTCAACCATCTGTGTTACCCCAAGCCATAGTGTATGTAGTTTCGTACAGTTAAAAGGGGAGGGGGGAGCGACCCAACCAACCTGGAATTGACGATGCCAACGTCACGTAAGACACAGCAAGGGGACTCCAAAAAGAGTCTCCATTTTTTCCCAAAATTGTGGCACAGACACCACTTAACCCTAGAACGCATACCTGGGGCCTCGCAGGCCCGCCCTGTTAATTGTTTTCTATTTTCTGCAAGATTACTTTAGTTGGAATTTTGAAACTCTAGGTATTCTTCATGTATATAGTTGTTTGTCATTTGAGTTTGAGTTATTCCATGTTATTTGCACATGGGCCTAAAGAGCCCCAGGTATGTGAAAGTGTAGATTTTTATGGTCATGCGTTCTAGGGTTAGGTGGCATCAATTGCCCCACAGTTGCTTAAAACGGTTGGTGAGGTGATTTTACCAAATCCTCAAGCTTTTAGTCTCCCCAGGATGACACAGGGGTAGAAAAGTCCTTGCGAATGCATGATTTGTTCATCTTTATGAACGTGAGTCTGTCTACATTCTCAGTGGACAGCCGCGTGCGCTTATCTGTCAGCACACCACCAGCAGCGCTGAACACACGTTCAGAGAGAACGCTGGCTTCAGGACTAGTGTTGAGCCACCCCCGTAGTGTTCGAATTCGGTTCGGTTCGTCGAACACCCGTGTGTTCGCCGAACTGTTCGTCGAACTGTTCGTCGAACACCTTCGAACACCGTTAAAACCAATGGCAGGCAAACAAAAACACATAGAAACACATAGAAAACACCTTCAAAGGTGTCCAAAAGCTGACAAACTGCTCAGAAGACACAACTAACACATGGAAAAGTGACAAGTACATATAGTCATGCGAAAAGAAAAGAGGTGGAGGAGTAAAAGGAGGGGGAGACACAGATATAGGCATGTCATGCCCTTCTAAAATCCAAAAAGTGAGAAGCCGAGACGGCCAGTCCGCTCCTGCCCGTGCCACCTCCGTGTCGCCGGGTTTGTGCCAGAGCCGCGGTGAACCCTGACGGCCAGCCCCCCTCTCCCAATACTGGTGCCTGTCCGCTGGTGGGTCGAGAGAGCCCCCCTGTGGTGGAGGCAGCTCTAAGCTTTTTAATTTAAATTGTCCCTCTAATTTGAATGAATACACTTTAAATCCATTTACAAGGATCTATTGGAGGGCAAGTCTCATGCCAGCAGCCGCGTAATTCCAGCTCCAGTAGCGTCCACTAAAGCTGCTGCAGTTAAAAAGCTTTTATAAGGATCGAGCTCGGCTGTCCACCGCAAGGCATCCTAGTGCCAGTCCCAGCCCCTATGCCTTGGGGTGCCTCCTGATGCTCTTCACTAAGTATCCCGTGGTCCCGAAGCATTTCCTTTGAAAAAATTAAGTGTCCAAACTACAGGTGGTGTAGCTTGCTTAACAGCCGGGATAATCCGCTGACTAGCAGACACTGCTACTAGGCACAAAGTATTTCCTGGGCTAGATGCAGTTAAAAATTTGTAAGTAGATACTCTCGTTGGATGCTGAGAAAGCATTCCATAGAGTCTCCTGGCACGCCATATATGATTCTCTTAAAAAGCTTGGGGTAGGGGTCTAGGGGACCCTTTTATAGCCAAAATCACGGCCCTGTATCACAATACGTCACCTAGGCTGAAGATAAATGGAACTGTAGCACCGAGGGCTCGGTTGCTACAGACGTATTGCACCTCACCCAGAGGTGTGATATCTCACTCTCAGATAAGGATGGAGTGTGGATCAGGACCCGACACCTGCATGCATTACACCACATTGCCGTGGGGCAGGGCGACCAATATGCCCCTGAGATGGGCACGACAGTCCCTGTCCCTGGCTGGAGTGGGGGGAGGGAACACTGAGGAAGGGGAACCCTGCAGTGCAGGAGCAGGGAGGAAGCAGTTCCTAGGTGCATTGAGAAGGGAGTATAAAAGGTGGGCACCATCTTAGTTCAGTGCAGAGAAGTCTGAGCAGAAGTGGCAGGGAGCAGGGGCTCTGCATGAGCTCTGCTCCGGAGGCGGGCCTAGTAACAGAGGCCCAGGCCTGCAAGAGGGAGAAGGAAGGAAGAGGAGCGGAGAAGGCTCCAGGAACGAGGAATGAAGGGATCCCAGGGGTGCGGACGGGCGAGTCGCCACCGCACGCCCGAATCCACCTGCGTGGAGGGGTCAGGCCAAAGGGGGAGACCGGTCCCCGAACTAGTGGAGGCAGGAAACGACCCTCAGCTAGAAACCGGAGGCTCTGACATTTTATGTGGCGCAGCCCCTTGCTCCACCCGCTAGGAAGGCACCACATAGGGTCAGGGAAACTGGCGCCAAGTTTACCAAGAGGAGGCCCGAGGCAGCCGGACAGAAGTGTTGGTAAGAAAGGCCAGACAAAGGACACACAAAGGGGGTCCTGTGAAGCGCTCCAAAGTTATCTGGGAGTTGTCTGAGCCCCTCACCTGGTGAGCACAGTACGACGTGGGCAGCCGTTACCTGCAGACGTGGTCTGGATAATAAGAACTGTGAGTAAAGGCCCTGAACTGCATCACTGACTCCGTGTCGTTACTGCTGCTGCCCTGCACCATCACCCCCATCCTCCGCATACACTGCCCTGCCTGAGGCTATACTCCTCCCGTGGGGAGTTATGCTACGCTCTGCTGCACCCACAACACCAGCCTTAGCGGTCTGCCCTGTAGCGGCGGTTCACTCTGACCGCAATCCACGGGTGGCGTAGTCGGACATTTAAACATCAAAACCACATAAATAGTTCCGCCACTGGTTTGACCGCCCTGAGCCACGGAACCGGATCGCCGCCACGAAGACTACAACCACCAGCATCCACCAAAAAGGGTCCGGCTCCGGGTGTCCCAAGGCCCAGGGGGTGCGTCAGAACATTTTCATCACCTTTCACAATCACCAATGGGACAAGGCAGGGATGTCCTCTGTCCCCTCTCTTATACATCCTAGTGACGGAGCACCTGCTCTCATCAATTCGCCATAACCCCAATATTAGGTGGATTGAGGTGGGAGGCACCGAGTACAAGTGCTCTCTATTTGCTGATGATGTCCTAGTATATATCACTCAATCACATATATCCATCCCTGCTGTTATGGCTGAAATAGATCACTTTGTTACATGGTAAAATTTTAAAATCAATGCAGCGAAGTCTGAGGCCCTCGATGTCTCCCTCCCTAAATCCATATAGGATTCCATCCAGTCCAACTTTCCCTTTGCCTGGCCCTCACAGGGTATCAAATACTTAGGAATTCCTATTCATAGAGACCTCTCCCATCTATGTTATCTTAATTTTGGGCCCTTTATTGAACAATTCCATACAGACCACGGTTGGCAAGTTAGAACTGTAAGATTCACTACGTGAACCACTGGTGTTTTGTGGAAAAGCACATGTACACCGCGTTCCAAATTATTATGCAAAAAGTGTTTAGGAGTGATAAGGGAAGAATTTGTTTGTTTGTCAGTTAAACTCATTGATGGTGATGTGTGTCAGGGCTCTTTATATCACTGTAAGCAATTGCAGACACCTGTGCTAATTTGTTTGGCAGGTGTGTCCAATGAAAGGCAAGACTACTTAAGAAGGCTCTCTCACATTATTAAGCAGCCTACATTTTCTGCCAAAATGGGAAAGAAAAAGGATGTGTCGGCTGCTGAGAAGCAACAAATTGTGGAGTGTTTAGGTCAAGGCATGACTACAATCAACATTGTGCGATGATCAGGATGAAGTGTCTTGGCAATCAAGAAGTATGTAGCTGATTCACAGTACACATGTGTGCGTGCTGATAAGGGCAAATTGAGGACTCTTTCCTACAGGCAATTACGTCAGGTTGAAACAGCAGCGGCAAAAAAGCCTTGTCATAGCAGCAGACAAGTTTTTGAAGCTGCTTGTGCCTCCAACGTCCCCCGAACAACAAGATGCAGGGTCCTTCAGAGGTTTGCAGCTGTGCATATGCCATCCTGTCGACCTCCTCTATCCACTTCACACAAGCAGAAACGGCTCCAGTGGGCCAAACATTACATGAAGACTGATTTCAAAACTGTTTTGTTCACGGATGAGTGCCGTGCAGCGCTCGATGGTCCAGATGAATGGAGTGGAGGATGGCTGGTTGATGGACACCCCACGCAAACACGGCTACAGCGCCAACAAGGAGGAGGTGGAGTAATGTTTTGGGCTGGAATCATGGGGAGAGAGATTGTCGGCCCCTTTAGGATCCCTGAAGGCGCTAAAGATGAACTCCATAATGTATGTGGATTTTCTCAAACAGCACTTCCTGCCATGGTTCAAGAAGAAGAACCGTGTATTTCACAGCAAGATCATTTTTCTGCATGATAATGCACCATCTCATGCTGCACATAAAACATCTGCATCTCTGGCTGATATGGGCATAAAAGGGGACAAACTTATGGTGTGACCCCCATGCTCCCCTGACCTCTACCCCATTCAGAACCTTTGGAGCATCATTAAAAGGAGTGTCTATGATGGCGGGAGGCAGTTCACATCTAAGCAACAGCTCTGGGAGGGTATTCTGTCCTCATGCAAAACAATTGAAGCAGAAACCATCCAAAACCTGACAAATTCAATGGACGAGAGAGTTCAGAAGCTCCTTTCGAACAAGGGGTCCTATGTGAAAATGTAACATCACCTAGAATAAAGTTTTGAGTTGAAAACTGTTTGATTTCAGTTTCTAACAACCTGCTAATGCTTATAATTTCAAAAATGACCATTTTTTTGGTCTTTATTAAAATGAAAAGGTTGATCGAAAAGTTTGGGGGATCTAAGAGTGTGGCAACCCAGTAGTCATGATTACTTCGAATTCTGACAATATGAGGGTCATGCTGCAGGTAGTGCAGCAAGAAGGCACTTATGTGTCTTGCGCATCTCGGAGCCCCAAAATTATTTTCCGGGCTAGATGCAGCTAAAAATTATTTTTAATTTTAAATCTGGTGAAGCTTATTATAGATGGCCTAATAGGATCAGTGCTGCACACTGCTACAAAGCCCAAATTATTTTCCAGTCAAGATACAGATAAACATGATTAGTAATTTGAAAGCTTAAAACGGTTGGTAGGGTGATTTTAACCAATCATCAAGCTTTTACTCTCCCCAGGATGACACAGGGGTAGAAAAGTCGTTTCGGATCCATGATTTGTTCATCTTTATGAACGTGAGTCTGTCTACATTATCAGTGGAGAGCCGCGTGCGCTTATCTGTCAGCACACCACCAGCAGCGCTGAACACACGTTCAGACAGAACGCTGGCTGCGGGGCATGACAAGATCTCCAAGGCGTAAGTGGCTAGCTCCGGCCATTTATCCAGATTGGAAGCCCAAAAAGAGCAAGGGTCCAGTGACACAGTCGTGGCTTCAATGTTTACTTGGAGATACTCCTGTACCATCGTCTCTAGGCGTTGACTATGTGTCAGACTTCTTGTCTCCTGTGGCCTTGCAAAGGATGGGCTAAAAAAGTGGTGAAATGATTCCGCAAAATTGATGTTACCAGCAGATACTGTGGTTCTGTTACGGTTTGAGTGCTGAACACTTGACGGTCCCACGGTTGGCAAGTTGGAACTGTGAGATTCACTACGTGCACCACTGGTATTTTGTGGAAAAGCACATGTAAGATTCTGCAACAGTCTCTGCTGATACTCCTGCATGCGTGCATCCCTTTCTATGGCAGGAATAATTTCTGCAAATTTACTTTTGTACCGGGGATCTAACAGTGTGGCAACCCAGTAGTCAGGATTATTTCTAATTCTCACAATTCGAGGGTCATGTTGCAGGTAGTGCAGCAAGAAGGCACTCATGTGTGTTGCGCATCCAGGAGCACCAAGTCCCTGTTGTGTTGGTGGCGAGGTAGCAATCATGCTTCCTTCCTCTGTCCTCTCCCCCCAACCTCGCACAACAGAAATGTGATCAAGGTCTCCCTCATCTGATGAGTCTTCCATCAGTTCGTCCTCCACTTCTTCCTGGGCTCCTGCACCTTCCTCACTAGTTTGGCTGCTACCATGCGCCCTGGTAAAATCATCTCCCCCACCCTCACATGCCTGCCGCCTTGGTGCTGCCGACCGTCTGGACCTTGCAGATGTTAGCCCTTCCGCATACAACTCCTCCTCCTCTACTTCCTCCACCTCCTCTTGTGCCACCACCTGACTCCGAATTCTGTTTAACATGTGCTCCAGCATGTAAATCACCGGAATAGTCATGCTGATAATGGCATCGTCAGCACTAAACATCTTCGTCGCCATTTCAAAACTGTGCAGAAGGGTGCATAGGTCCCTGATCTGAGACCACTCCTCCAGCGTGATTTGCCCCACCTCTGAATCTCGTTGGCCGAGGCTATACGTCAGAACGTATTGCACCAGGGCTTGTCGGTGCTGCCACAGTCGCTGCAACATGTGCAGAGTTGAATTCCACCGGGTAGGCACATCGCATTTTAGCCGGTGAAGTGGCAGGCCCAACGACTTCTGTAGAGATGTAAGTCGCTGAGCTGCGGGATGCGAACGGCGGAAGTGAGCACACAGCGACCGTGCCCTCTGCAGAAGGCCATCTAGTCTGGGATAGTGGGCTAAAAATTGCTGGACAACCAGGTTCAACACGTGAGCCATACAAGGCACGTGTGTGACATTGCCCCGGCGAAGGGCCGCACCCAGGTTTGCAGCATTGTCGCAGACGGCCTTCCCTGGTTTCAGGTCCAGTGGAGACAACCATTCATGAAATTGGTTCTCCAGAGCTGACCACAACTCCTCAGCTGTGTGACTCACATTTCCCAGACATTTCAATGTAAAAACCGCCTGATGACGTTGAGCCCTACTGCCAGCATAGTAAGGAGGTGTGCAGGATCCCTTCTGCGCAGTTAGAAAGCTTGTGGCATGACCAGACAGGCTTTGGGTGCAGGTGGAAGACCGAGAGGAGGTTGAGGAGGCAGAAGCAGTGGAGGAAAAATGACATAAAGAGGATTGACGCACAACTCGTGGGGACGGCAAGACTTGGACAGCAGCCCCTTGTCCTGCTGTCACCATAGTTACCCAGTGCCCAGTCAGCGACATGTAACGCCCCTGTCCATGCCTACTCGTCCAAGTGTCTGTGGTGAAATGCACCCTGTCACACACAGAGTTTCTCAAAGAAGCGGTGATGTTGTGTGCGACATGCTGGTGGAGCGCAGGCACACCTTTCTTTGAGAAGTAGTGCCGACTGGGCATCTGGTACTGGGGCACTGCGACGGACATAAGGTCTCGAAAATCCTCTGTGTCCACCAGGCGGAAAGGCAGCATTTCTGTAGCCAAGAGCTTGCAGATGGTGAAATTCAACCTCTTAGCTTTCTCATGGCTAGGAGGAAATGGTCTTTTACTTGTCCACATCTGAGGGACCGAGGGCTGGCTATTGTGCTTAGACGGGGTTGATAAGGGTGTCCCCGGCAAACTGCCGGTCTGTGAGGAAGATGCAGGCGGACATGTTAGGTTGCCTTGATCCAAAGGTGGTGCTATCGATGTCGGACAGCGCTCAAGACCAGCTGGTGTTACCAACTCCAAAGAAAATGATGACCTGCCAATCACGCTGGCTGTTGCGGGTAAAGAGGTGGCAGGTCTGCACCCCAAAACAGGTGTGACTGCTGTCCCCCCAGTCACAGAGGATGAAGAGGCCGCGGATGCACAAGATATGGCAGACGGTGGTTGGCCCGGCCGGCTAGACCGCATTGTAGCACACTGAGCTTCCCACTGCAACTTATGCTTCATGTCCATGTGCCGGTTCATGCATGAAGTACTCAAACTATGTATTTTTTGGCCTCTACTTAGCTTTTGCTGACAAATGTTACAGATAACACGAGTTGGGTCATCTTTATCGATCTGAAAAAATGCCCAGGCTATGCAAGGCTTAGCACCCATGCGACCTGAAGAGCCACCACGACTTGTGGTGAGAGGCAGAGTTGTGTTTGAGGATGCAGTTGTTGACGTGCTTCCAGTACTACGTCTCTGTCCAGGAAGGCGCAACCTGACCTCGTCGTCACTAGCATCTTCCTCCACCTCCTCTGCTGACCTCATCTCTTGGCTGACTGTGGGTTGACAGTAAGTGGGATCTCCGACCTCATCATCATCACCCTGTGCGTTATCACACCCGTCGTCCTCAGAGCCAACCTGTTCCTGCCCTGACAAAAAACTAAAGTTGTCGCTCCAATCAGGTATTTGAGTCTTATCATCGTCTTCCTCATTGTCTCCACCAACAGGAGTTACAGTTTGGGAATGAGGGTCTACATTATGGTCATAACCTTCTGCGTCTGGTCCTGGATCCGACTCATAAAGATTCTGGGCATCAGTGCAGATCATTTCCTCGTCTGGATTCACAGAAGCGCTGGAGTCGACCTCTGATTCCCAGGCTATAGTATGAGTAAACAGCTCTGCAGACTCAACCATCTGTTCTACCTCATACTCAGACGGGCAGCTGGAGATTTGGGAGCTGTGAGGAAGCAAGTGCGATTTGGGTGACACCTTTGAGGACTGGAGTATTTGTGATGTTGAAGTTGATGTGGAGGAGAGCCCACTTAAAGGAGCACTTGATATCCGTTGAAGCACCTGCTGTTTTTGTGCCTCATCTGGAATTTGTAGCGATTGGCGTGGCCGTAAGAAAGGGATCTTATCACATTGTCCGCTAAAAGAAGTAGACATTTTAGTTTGGCTGGAAGATGGTCTTTCTTCTGCACCTACCCCACGGACACAACCTTTTTTCCCCTTCCCAACACGCCTATTCCCCTTTCCACCAGCAGCAGGCCTTTTTCCACTCATTTTGGTGGTTAACTAATTCACAACTCTGGAGTTGTTTGCACAAAAAAACAATGGATGGTAACCGAGCAGAGCTGAGTGGCCAAACTGTGGTATTAGGCCAAAACTATTGGCTGGGTTAGATGCAGAAAAAAAATATTTTTAATTTGCAACCTGATGGAGGTCAGTATAGATGGACTAATAGACCAAGTCCCACACACCGCTAGAAGCCCAAATATTTTTTCAGAGCTAGATGCAGAAAATTTTTTTATTCAATTTGCAACCTGATGGAGGTCAGTATAGATGGACTAATAGACCAAGTCCCACACACTGCTAGAAGCCCAAATATTTTTTCAGAGCTAGATGCAGAAAAAAATTATTTTTAATTTGCAACCTGATGGAGGTCAGTATAGATGGACTAATAGACCAAGTCCCACACACTGCTAGAAGCCCAAATATTTTTTCAGAGCTAGATGCAGAAAAAAATTATTTTTAATTTGCAACCTGATGGAGGTCAGTATAGATGGACTAATAGACCAAGTCCCACACACCGGTAGAAGCCCAAATATTTTTTCAGAGCTAGATGCAGAAAAAAATTATATTCAATTTGCAACCTGCTGGACGTCAGTATAGAAGGACTAATAGAACAAGTCCCACACACCGCTAGAAGCCCAAATATTTTTTCAGAGCTAAATGAAGAAAAAAATTATTTTTAATTTGCAACCTGATGGAGGTCAGTATAGATGGACTAATAGACCAAGTCCCACACACTGCTAGAAGCCCAAATATTTTTTCAGAGCTAGATGCAGAAAAAAATTATTTTTAATTTGCAACCTGATGGAGGTCAGTATAGATGGACTAATAGACCAAGTCCCACACACCGCTAGAAGCCCAAATATTTTTTCAGAGCTAGATGCAGAAAAAATTTTTATTCAATTTGCAACCTGATGGAGGTCAGTATAGATGGACTAATAGACCAAGTCCCACACACTGCTAGAAGCCCAAATATTTTTTCAGAGCTAGATGCAGAAAAAAATTATTTTTAATTTGCAACCTGATGGAGGTCAGTATAGATGGACTAATAGACCAAGTCCCACACACTGCTAGAAGCCCAAATATTTTTTCAGAGCTAGATGCAGAAAAAAATTATTTTTAATTTGCAACCTGATGGAGGTCAGTATAGATGGACTAATAGACCAAGTCCCACACACCGCTAGAAGCCCAAATATTTTTTCAGAGCTAGATGCAGAAAAAAATTATATTCAATTTGCAACCTGCTGGACGTCAGTATAGAAGGACTAATAGAACAAGTCCCACACACTGCTAGAAGCCCAAATATTTTTTCAGAGCTAAATGAAGAAAAAAATTATTTTTAATTTGCAACCTGATGGAGGTCAGTATAGATGGACTAATAGACCAAGTCCCACACACTGCTAGAAGCCCAAATATTTTTTCAGAGCTAGATGCAGAAAAAAAATATTTTTAATTTGCAACCTGATGGAGGTCAGTATAGATGGACTAATAGACTAAGTCCCACACACCGCTAGAAGCCCAAATATTTTTTCAGAGCTAGATGCAGAAATTTTTTTTATTCAATTTGCAACCTGATGGAGGTCAGTATAGATGGACTAATAGACCAAGTCCCACACACTGCTAGAAGCCCAAATATTTTTTCAGAGCTAGATGCAGAAAAAAATTATTTTTAATTTGCAACCTGATGGAGGTCAGTATAGATGGACTAATAGAACAAGTCCCACACGCTGCTAGAAGCCCAAATATTTTTTCAGAGATAAATGAAGAAAAAAATTATTTTTAATTTGCAACCTGATGGAGGTCAGTATAGATGGACTAATAGACCAAGTCCCACACACCGCTAGAAGCGCAAATATTTTTTCAGAGCTAGATGCAGAAAAAAATTATATTCAATTTGCAACCTGCTGGAGGTCAGTATAGAAGGACTAATAGAACAAGTCCCACACACTGCTAGAAGCCCAAATATTTTTTCAGAGCTAAATGAAGAAAAAAATTATTTTTAATTTGCAACCTGATGGAGGTCAGTATAGATGGACTAATAGACCAAGTCCCACACACTGCTAGAAGCCCAAATATTTTTTCAGAGCTAGATGCAGAAAAAAATTATATTCAGTTTGCAACCTGATGGAGGTCAGTATA
Source organism: Phyllobates terribilis (assembly GCF_046119375.1). Taxonomy (NCBI): domain Eukaryota; kingdom Metazoa; phylum Chordata; class Amphibia; order Anura; family Dendrobatidae; genus Phyllobates; species Phyllobates terribilis. Next base: position 105,685,779 of record NW_027362767.1, read on the forward strand.
GATGGACTAATAGAATGATGCTATGCCCAAAAGATTTTACTTCACTAGGTGCAGTAAAAAAATTGGTATTCTATACACAGGTGGTATATCTTGCAACACAGATAGGCTACTCCACTGACTAACACACTCTGCAATAGGCCAAAAAGGATTAGCTTTGCTAGATTCAGCCAAATGCTGTGAAAAAAAACTTGCACAGCACTGGCACAGACCTGCCTGGCAAAAACTGATAGGAACTGATGTAACCTAGTCCTGAAAAGGACTCCAATTACAATTAGTCTTTACTCCCACAATCTATCTATTTAAGAGCACAGACCTGCCTGATAAAAGTCGTAGGAAATGCTGTAACCTAGTCCTTAAAAGGACTGCAATCACAACTATTCCCTACTCCCAAGCTATCTGTATATTTGTGCGAAAATTGGCTTGAAATTAACAAGGTATAGCGCACACAGCAACAGCGGTGCCGTCTAACACGCAGCTGCAGCAGTGAGAAAATGGTGGCGACAGGGAAAATGGCTTGGTCTTATAGGGCGAGGACATGTGACATACACTGCCAATCACACATGCCCTTGCTTGTGTGAAAAAAAGCACTTCGCTCCGTGTGTGCGCTGCTGATAGGCTGACAGATTGCACCTCCCCACTGCAAATGCGGGAAAGAGAAAAAAAAATGGAGATCTTCATTGTTCCTGCAGAGATCCATCCCCTGCCCCTCCCCCCGCCCCGCTGTACACTCAAACTGCGTATTAACATTAATTTTCATCATTACTGAGAAAAAATCCAGTTATGATTTTGGTGCACGAACAGTTATCGAACATAACCTCGAACAGCCGAATTTTTCTCAAATTGTTCGTGTTCGCCGACCGGCTCGAACACCGCCCAAAACAGCTCGAATTTGAGATTGGCGAACAGTTCGAGTAGAACAACGCTCATCTCTATTCAGGACATGACAAGATCTCCAAGGCGTGAGTGGTGAGCTCCGGCCATTTTTCCCGATTGGAATCCCAAAATGAGCAAGGGTCCAGTGACACAGTCATGGATTCGATGTTCACTTGGAGATACTCCTGTACCATCCTCTGCGGCGTTCACTATGTGTCAGACTTCTTGTCTCCTGTGGCCTTGCAAAGGATGGTCTAAAAAAGTGGTGAAACGATTCCACAAAATTGCTGTTACCAGCAGATACTGTGTTACTGTTACGGTTTGAGTGATGAAGACTCGACAGTCCCACGGTTGGCAAGTTAGAACTGTGAGATTCACTACGTGCACCACTGGTGTTTTGTGGAAAAGCACATGTAAGATTCTGCAACAGCGTCTGCAGATACTCCTGCATGTGTAAATCCCTTTTTAGGGCAGGAATTATTTCGGCAAATTTACTTTTGTACCGGGGATCTAAGAGTGTGGCAACCCAGTAGTCGGGATTACTTCAAATTCTGACAATCCGAGGGTCATGTTGCAGGTAGTGCAGCAAGAAGGCACTCATGTGTCTTGCGCATCCAGGAGGACCAAGTCCTTGTTGTGTTGGTAGCGAGGTAAGAATCATGCTTCCTTCCTCAGCCCTCTCCCCCCAACCTCGCACAACAGAAATGGGATCAAGGTCTCCCTCATCTGATGAGTCTTCCATGCCCATCGCCAGTTCGTCCTCCACTTCTTCCTCGGCTCCTGCACCTTCCTCAACAGTTTGGCTGCTACCATGCACCCTGGTTAATCCCTCCCCCCCACCCTCCCATGCCTGCCGCCTTGGTGCTGCCGACCGTCTGGACCTTGGAGATGTTATCCCTTCCGCATACGACTCCTCCTCTACTTCCTCCACCTCCTCTTGTCCCACCATCTGACTCTGAATTCTGTTTAATGTGTGCTCCAGCATGTAAATCACCGGAATAGTCATGCTGATAATGGCATCGTCGTCAGCACTAAACATCTTCATCGCCATTTCAAAACTGTGCAGAAGGGTGTGTGGCGTCCCTGAGGGTTCAGTCGCCACAGAGTTACTGCATCTCACCCAGAGGTGTGGTATCTCACCCTCAGGTAAGGAAGGCGTATGGCTCGGGACCCTAACACCTGCATCCAACACATACCCGCAGTGGGGGTAGGGCGAGATTGCTCCTAAGGGAGAGCACAGTCCCAGGTCCCTAGCTGGCTGGAGGGTCCTATGTAGTGGGTGCTTAGGGGAGCAGCTTAGGGGAGCACATGACAGGGAGAGTATAAATAGGAAGCCATCTTAGAAAGAGCAAGCCAGTCAGAGGAGGAAAAGTGACAGGAGCAGAGGCTCTGCATGAGCTCTGCTCCGGAGGCGGGCCTAGCCTGGGAGGCCCAGGACTGAAAGAGAGAAGAGAGGAGTGGGAGCAGGAAGGCGCCAGGAACCGAAGGGACCCTAGGGGTACGGGCCGTGCAGAAGGCCACCCATACTCCCGCTGCTACCAGGAGGTAGAGGGTCAGGCCAGATAAGGGGAACCGGTCCCTCAACTAGAGGAGAAACAGCAAGGCTCAACTAGAAACCGGAGGCTGCAGCATTTCATGCACTGCAGGCCAAAGTCCACACCAGTCTCACTAAGAAGGTAGCCACATAGGACCCAGGGGACAGAACACACGTCGCCCGCCAAGGCCCGAGGATACCGGATAGAAGTGTCACTGGGTGTGAGGTGCAGGGAGAAGGCCAGAGAAAGGACACACAGAAGGGGGTCCTGCTAAGTACTCCAGAGCTACCTGGGGGTGGACTGAGCCCCTCACTGAGTACGCACAGCACGACGGGGGAGATTGCTGTGGTACCTGTAATCTGGACTGCAACAACTGTGAGTAAAGATCTTGGGACTGCATCACACGGACTCTGTGTTCATTACTGACTCCCTGCACTACAACCACCATCATCCACCCACACTGCCCTGAAGCTACACTCTTCCTGTGAGGAGTAATAATACCATTGCTGCAAAACCACCAGCTTCAGAGGACTGTTCCGCAGCGGCGGCCCCTTTGGCCGCACTCCACAGGTGGCGTAGTCGGACATTATAAAACCCATATATACAAATTACCCTTGGATTGACTGCCCTGGGTCATGGACCGGGTCACCGCCACAGTGACTACAACCCCCAGCTTCTACCGGCCCGGCTCCAGGTACCCCACGGCCCAGGGGGCACGTCAACTTCATAGGTCCCTGATCTGAGACCACTCCTGCAGTGTGATTTGCCCCACCTCTGGATCTCGTTGGCCCAGGCTATACGTCAGAACGTATTGCATTGGGCTTGTCGGTGCTGCCACAGTCGCTGCAACATGTGCAGAGTTGAATTCCACCGTGTCGGCACATCGCATTTCAGCCGGTGAACTGGCAGGCCCAACGACTTCTGTAGAGATGTAAGTCATTGAGCTGCAGGATGCGAATGGCGGAAGTGAGCACACAGCGACCGTGCCCTCTGCAGAAGGCCATCTAGTCCGGGATAGTGGGCTAGAAATTGATGGACAACCAGGTTCAACACGTGAGCCATACAAGGCACGTGTTACCCCAAGCCATAGTGTATGTAGTTTCTTACAGTTAAAAGGGGGGGGAGCGACCCAACCCGCCTGGAACTGACGATGCCAACGTCACGTAAGACACAGCAAGGGGACTCCAAAAAGAGTCTCCATTTTTTCGCAAAATTGTGGCACAGACACCACTTAACCCTGGAACGCATACCTGGGGCCTCGCAGGCCCGCCCTGTTAATTGTTTTCTATTTTCTGCAAGATTACTTTAGTTGGAATTTTGAAACTCTAGGTATTCTTCATGTATATAGTTGTTTGTCATTTGAGTTTGAGTTATTCCATCTTATTTGCACACGGGCCTAAAAGGCCCCAGGTATGTGAAAGTGTAGATTTTTATGGTCATGCGTTCTAGGGTTAGGTGGCATCAATTGCCCCACAGTTGCTTAAAACGGTTGGTGAGGTGATTTTACCAAATCCTCAAGCTTTTAGTCTCCCCAGGATGACACAAGAGTAGAAAAGTCCTTGCGAATCCATGATTTGTTCATCTTTATGAACGTGAGTCTGTCTACATTCTCAGTGGACAGCCGCGTGCGCTTATCTGTCAGCACACCACCAGCAGCGCTGAACACACGTTCAGAGAGAACGCTGGCTGCAGGACATGACAAGATCTCCAAGGCGTGAGTGGCGAGCTCCGGCCATTTTTCCAGATTGGAATCCCAAAATGAGCAAGGGTCCAGTGACACAGTCATGGCTTCGATGTTCACTTGGAGATACTCCTGTACCATCCTCTGCGGCGTTGACTATGTGTCAGACTTCTTGTCTCCTGTGGCCTTGCAAAGGATGGTCTAAAAAAGTGGTGAAACGATTCCACAAAATTGCTGTTACCAGCAGATACTGTGTTACTGTTACGGTTTGAGTGATGAAGACTCGACAGTCCCACGGTTGGCAAGTTAGAACTGTGAGATTCACTACGTGCACCACTGGTGTTTTGTGGAAAAGCACATGTAAGATTCTGCAACAGCGTCTGCAGATACTCCTGCATGCGTAAATCCCTTTTTATGGCAGGAATTATTTCGGCAAATTTACTTTTGTACCGGGGATCTAAGAGTGTGGCAACCCAGTAGTCGGGGTTACTTCAAATTCTGACAATCCGAGGGTCATGTTGCAGGTAGTGCAGCAAGAAGGCACTCATGTGTCTTGCGCATCCAGGAGGACCAAGTCCTTGTTGTGTTGGTAGCGAGGTAAGAATCATGCTTCCTTCCTCAGCCCTTTCCCCCCAACCTCGCAAAACAGAAATGTGATCAAGGTCTCCCTCATCTGATGAGTCTTCCATGCCCATCGCCAGTTCGTCCTCCACTTCTTCCTCGGCTCCTGCACCTTCCTCAATAGTTTGGCTGCTACCATGCGCCCTGGTTAATCCCTCTCCCCCACCCTCCCATGCCTGCCGCCTTGGTGCTGCCGACCGTCTGGACCTTGGAGATGTTATCCCTTCCGCATACGACTCCTCCTCTACTTCCTCCACCTCCTCTTGTTTCACCATCTGACTCTGAATTCTGTTTAATGTGTGCTCCAGCATGTAAATCACCGGAATAGTCATGCTGATAATGGCATCGTCGTCAGCACTAAACATCTTCGTCGCCATTTCAAAACTGTGCAGAAGGGTGTGTGGCATCCCTGAGGGTTCAGTCGCCACAGAGTTACTGCATCTCACCCAGAGGTGTGGTATCTCACCCTCAGGTAAGGAAGGCGTATGGCTCGGGACCCTAACACCTGCATCCAACACATACCCGCAGTGGGGGTAGGGCGAGGTTGCTCCTAAGGGAGAGCACAGTCCCAGATCCCTAGCTGGCTGGAGGGTCCTATGTAGTGGGTGCTTAGGGGAGCACATGACAGGGAGAGTATAAATAGGAAGCCATCTTAGAAAGAGCAAGCCAGTCAGAGGAGGAAAAGTGACAGGAGCAGAGGCTCTGCATGAGCTCTGCTCCGGAGGCGAGCCTAGCCTGGTAGGCCCAGGACTGAAGGAGAGAAGAGAGGAGTGGGAGCAGGAAGGCGCCAGGAACCGAAGGGACCCTAGGGGTACGGGCCGTGCAGAAGGCCACCCATACTCCCGCTGCTACCAGGAGGTAGAGGGGTCAGGCCAGATAAGGGGAACCGGTCCCTCAACTAGCGGAGAAACAGCAAGGCTCAACTAGAATCCGGAGGCTGCAGCATTTCATGTACTGCAGGCCAAAGTCCACACCAGTCTCACTAAGAAGGTAGCCATATAGGACCCAGGGGACGGAACACACGTCGCCCGCCAAGGCCCGAGGATACCGGATAGAAGTGTCACTGGGTGTGAGGTGCAGGGAGAATGCCAGAGAAAGGACACACAGAAGGGGGTCCTGCTAAGTACTCCGGAGCTATCTGGGGGTGGACTGAGCCCCTCACTGAGTACGCACAGCATGATGGGGGAGATTGCTCTGGTACCTGTAATCTGGACTGCAACAACTGTGAGTAAAGATCTTGGGACTGCATCACACGGACTCTGTGTTCATTACTGACTCCCTGCACTACAACCACCATCATCCACCCACACTGCCCTGAAGCTACACTCTTCCTGTGGGGAGTAATAATACCATTGCTGCGAAACCACCAGCTTCAGAGGACTGTTCCGCAGCGGCGGCCCCTTTGGCCGCACTCCACAGGTGGCGTAGTCGGACATTATAAAACCCATATATACAAATTACCCTTGGATTGACTGCCCTGGGTCACGGACCGGGTCACCGCCAGAGTGACTACAACCACCAGCTTCTACCGGCCCGGCTCCAGGTACCCCATGGCCCAGGGGGCACGTCAACTTCATAGGTCCCTGATCTGAGACCACTCCTGCAGTGTGATTTGCCCCACCTCTGGATCTCGTTGGCCCAGGCTATACGTCAGAACGTATTGCATTGGGCTTGTCGGTGCTGCCACAGTCGCTGCAACATGTGCAGAGTTGAATTCCACCGTGTCGGCACATCGCATTTCAACCGGTCAACTGGCAGGCCCAACGACTTCTGTAGAGATGTAAGTCATTGAGCTGCGGGATGCGAATGGCGGAAGTGAGCACACAGCGACCGTACCCTCTGCAGAAGGCCATCTAGTCGGGATAGTGGGCTAAAAATTGCTGGACAACCAGGTTCAACACGTGAGCCATACAAGGCACGTGTGTGACATTGCCCCGGCGAAGGGCAGCACCCAGGTTTGCAGCATTGTCGCACACGGCCTTCCCTGGTTGCAGGTCCAGTGGAGACAACCATTCATGAAACTGGGTCTCCAGAGTTGACCACAACTCCTCAGCTGTGTGACTCACATTTCCCAGACATTTCAAAGTAAACACTGATGCCGTTTAGCCCTGCTGCCAGCATAGTAAGGAGGTGTGCAGGATTCATTCTGCACAGTTAGAAAGCAGGTGGCATGACCAGACAGGCTTTGGGTGCAGGTGGAGGATCGAGAGGAGGTTGAGGAGGCAGAAGCAGTGGAGGAACTTTGACATAAAGAGGATTGACGCACAACTCGTGGGGACGGCAAGACTTGGACAGCAGCCCCTTGTCCTGCTGTCACCATAGTTACCCAGTGCCCAGTCAGCGACATGTAACGCCCCTGTCCATGCCTACTCGTCCAAGTGTCTGTGGTGAAATGCACCCTGTCACACACAGAGTTTCTCAAAGAAGCGGTGATGTTGTGTGCGACATGCTGGTGGAGCGCAGGCACACCTTTCTTTGAGAAGTAGTGCCGACTGGGCATCTGGTACTGGGGCACTGCGACGGACATAAGGTCTCGAAAATCCTCTGTGTCCTCCAGGCGGAAAGGCAGCATTTCTGTAGCCAACAGCTTGCAGATGGTGAAATTCAACCTCTTAGCTTTGTCATGGCTAGGAGGAAATGGTCTTTTACTTTTCCACATCTGAGGGACCGAGGGCTGGCTGTTGTGCTTAGACGGGGTTGAGTAGGGTGTTCCCGGCAAACTGCCGGTCTGTGAGGAAGATGCAGGCGGACATGTTAGGTTGCCTTGATCCAAAGGTGGTGCTCTTGATGTCGGAGAGCGCTCAACACCAGCAGGTGTTTCCACTTCCCAATGAACTGACAACCTGCCAATCACACTGGCTGTTGCGGGTAAAGAGGTGGCAGGTCTGCGTCCAAAAACATGTGTGACTGCTGTCCCCCCAGTCACAGAGGATGAAGAGGCTGCAGATACAGAAGATGGGGCAGACGGTGGTAGGCCCGGCCCGCTAGGCCGCATTGTAGCACAGTGAGCTTCCCACTGCAACTTATGCTTCATATCCATGGGACGGTACATGCATGAAGTACTCAAACTATGGATTTTTTGGCCTCTACTTAGCTTTTGGTGACAAATATTACAGATAACACGAGTTGGGTCATCCTTATCGATCTGAAAAAATGCCCAGGCTATGCAAGGCTTAGAACCCATGCGACCTGAAGAGCCACTACGACTTGTGGTCAGAGGCAGAGTTGTGGTTGAGGATGCAGTTGTTGACGTGCTTCCAGTACTCCGTCTCTGTCCAGGAAGGCGCAACCTAACCTCATCGTCAATAGCATCTGTGACGCCCGGCTGCGCTTGGTATCACAGATCCTAGAAGAGTGCATTGATGGAATCCTCCACAAGAGGCCCCCATAAACATTCACACATCTCCACCTTCCACCTCAGACCAGCAGAGGGAGCCCGTTAGGGATATAAATAGGGAAGGTGGAGCTAGGCAGTTCAGTTCCTCTGAAGAGTTCCTGCAGTAGAGAAGCCTAAGAGAGGTCAGTCTGCAGTGGAGCTCAGTCTAGTCTAGAGAACTCAGTTAATAGTTCAGCAGTGGAGCACGAGGCTCCTGCTAGCTAGATTCAGGGAGCCCAGATAGAGCTTAAGGTGTGCCGGCGCCATAAGATCGTTGAAGCGCGGCAATCTGCCGTTAGTGTGTATAGCCTAGTGAGGGCCCGAGTAGGCCGAAGGCGAGTGGCGAGTTAGTACATAAGGGGCAGAGGAGCTTAACCAGCTCACCCCGAAGCATTTACCGGACACCGGATCCGAGCTTACCGGGATCTCTATGACCCAGAAAGGCATAACCAGAATCCCTGGAGAACTACAAGTCCCAGGATCGCTAAGGTGCTGATACGTAACAGAGCCAGGAGACGCTTAGGCCCCGCATACTGGGAGCGTGAACTCCAAGATAAGGCCCTACCACAAGGTCAGCCAGCGCAGGACAGAGACAAAGTTAGGCCTAGCTCCAGGCAGGTCAGAAACTTACTATGCAGAGGCAAGAAACAGGAGGCCCTACACCCGCTCATTGGGGAGGATCCTGATATGCACCCTTCACCCTACAGTGCTCCGGGATGTGCCTGAATTTCCACCAGTAAAAGGTACTGAAGTGACTACCGTGTCCGTTCACGTTCTTGCTCTGATCCAGCTGGGTCTCGCCTGTCCTGCATTCCCCCTGCATACGCTGCCCTGAGACCTAGCTCCACCTGTGGGGAGCTATACCATCGAGCTGCCTTATCACCGGCCTCAGTGGACTGCTGCAGCGCTGGTGTTTCTCACCAGATACCACAGGTGGCGTCACGAACTCTTATAAAATTAACAATTTTCCACCCTTTTAAAGAGTGACCCCAGGGTACGGGCCAGGGAGCCGACCACCGCAACATCCCCAAGGCCAGGCAAAGGCCCGGGTACCGAGTCATCCCCATCCCCTGGGCTAGTCACATCCTCCTCCACCTCCTCTGCTGACCTCATCGACTGGCTGACTGTGGGTTGACAGTAATTGGGATCTCCAACCTCATCATCATCACCCTGTGTGTTCTCACACCCATCGTCCTCAGAGCCAAACTCTTCCTGCCCTGACTGAAAAGTCAAGTTGTCGCTCCAATCAGGTATTTGAGTCTCATCATCGTCTTCATCATTGTCTCCACCAGCAGTAGTTACAGTTTGGGAACGAGGGTCTACATTATGCTCAGAACCTTCTTCATCTGGTTCTGGATCCGACTCATAAAGATTCTGGGCATCAGTGCAGATCATTTCCTCGTCTGGATTAACAGAAGCTCTGGAGCAGACCTCCATTTCCCAGGCTATAGTATGAGTAAACAGCTGTGCAGACTCAACCATCTGTGTTACCCCATACTCGGACAGGCAGCTGGAGACTTGGGAGCTGTGAGGAAGCAAGTGCGATTGGGGTGACACCTCTGAGGACTGGAGTATTTGTGATGTTGAAGTTGAGGTGTAGGAGAGCCCACTTGAAGGGGCACTTGATATACGTTGAAGCACCTGCTGTTTTTGTGCCTCATCTGGAATTTGTAGCGATGGGCGTTTCCGTAAGAAAGGGATCGTATCACATTGTCCACAAAAAGAAGTAGACATCTTAGTTGGCTGGAAGATGGTCTTTCTTCTGCAGATGTTACTCCCCCCCACCGCGGGGGGGCTCGACCCACCAGCGGACAGGCACCAGTATTGGGAGAGGGGGGCTGGCCGTCAGGGTCCACCGCGGCTCTGGCACAAACCCGGCGACACGGAGGTCGCACGGGCAGGAACGGACTGGCCGTGTCAGCTTTTTTGGTTTTAGAAGGGCATGACATGCCTATATCTGTGTCTCCCCCTCCTTTTACTCCTCCACCTCTTTTCTTTTCGCATGACTATATGTACTTGTCACTTTTCTATGTGTTAGTTGTGTCTTCTGAGCAGTTTGTCAGGGTTTGGACTCCTTTTAAGGTGTTTTCTATGTGTTTCTATGTGTTTTTGTTTGCCTGCCTTTGGTTTTAACGGTGTTCGAAGGTGTTCGATGAACAGTTCGACGAACAGTTCGGCGAACATACGGGTGGTGGCTCAACACTAATCTTATGTTATCTCATGGAACTCTGATCTGCTAGTGCTACCATTATCAGCTGTAGCTGCTGTTTATGTGAAGTGGAAGAACCTATGGTTAACATCAGGTTAAAAGAAAAGCAAAAGACTCACAAAATAAACCCACTAAGTGCTGAAATGCATAAGGAATCTAAATGTCTATTGTAAGTTGCAGCATTATCCTTGGAAAGACAGCTATCGTCATCAAATCAGATGGCAACTGTTTGATGGGAGCTTTAATGGAATGGATTTTTTTATGGACAAGCAGATGCAGGCAAGCCTGAAATAATGACACGCAATACCAAGAATCAGCTGGAGTGGTGTTAAGCATGTCTCCATTGGACTCTACAGTAAAGGAAATGTGTTCTGTGGAATACTGAATGACAATTCACCATCTGGCAGTCTGACAAATGATTTTGGGTTTGAATACCTTCTGCATGAATCTGTAGTAAAATGATATTGATGGACTGCTTCTCATGTCTTTTGCTGGAGATTCTCATTTCCAGTAAAGGAAAATCGTACTGCTACACTGTACAATGATATGTTAGATTTGAAGGAAACCTCAATTAAAGCGACATAAGATATGGCCAGCACCTTTCAGTTCTCATATGCAGCATTCTATAATTCTGTACATAAGCCCCCAATCCGACGTGCAAGACAAGAAAAAGAGCTTTTATTATACTGACCTAGGGGGGCAGTCCGGTCAGAGTAAAGCACTGCAGTGCGCATGCGCCGGTGCTCTTTGACATATTCTGGCTCCTGTGCACCATAATACTTTACTCTGCCCTCGTTAGAGCAGAGAAGTACGCCTGTGCAGGAGCGTGAAGCCGGGGAGACTGTGTGGATGATGTAGGACACGCCATCCACACCAAGCAAGAAGGAGGACGGCATCACAAGAAGAATTGAGGCACCGGACCAAGATCAGTGACACCCCTCGGACCGGCTCACCTACCCCCCAGGTGAGTATAATAAAAGCTCTTTTTCTTGTTTTGCAGGACAGATCGGGGGCTTATATACAGCATTATAGAATGCTGTATATGAGGGCTTTAAGATGGTGGCTGTATCTCATATTGGTTAAGCTTAGTGACAGGTTCCCTTTAAGTTCTTCCATAACCAGTACATTTTTAAGCTATTTTTTGTCCACAACATCATTGTCATACCGAAATGAAAAAGGGCCCACCTCTTAAACAAAAAGCAAGAAGTATTCTTAAAGGGATTTTGACAGCTGGCATATGCTGCCCGATCCACGGGCAGCATGTATCGGACACTGGTTGTATGATTTCAGCCAGGTATGTTTAACTCTGAAACTTTTCAGGATTTCAGAGAAAAACATACATTAAAAGCCGCCGGGGGCCAAACAGCAATGGTGACTAGTCGAAAAAGGTGGTTCTCAATGGCTTCTCCCCACCCACTGCCAATAACTGACAGGTCTTTCCTTATACGCGCACACAGAAAGAGATCCATCACTCAAGGGTGGCAGATAGGGAGAAGCCAGTGGGAACTGAATTTTTCGACTTTTCGTGGTTCGCTGTCAGGTTCCCTTTAAGAATGCTTCCTGTTTTGCGATTAAGAGGTAGGCCCTTTTCCGTTTCTATGATAATACCCTTGTGGACAAAGAATAGCTGAAAAAATAATTGTTTATGGAAGAACTTGTCTTAGGTGCAGAAAATCAAGAGAACTTCATCACATACTGAGATGCCAACAATGCCAATATTAACACCCATGAGATCAATAGTAATATTTATCAAGAGCATTTTTAGAACTCTCTGTCTTTTGAATATTATTATTTTTGCATGTGGTCTATATAGTACACGTTATAATAATTGCATATTTTGCTTACCGAATAGCTTTAAATCTGTTCCTTTCATTCTCCGAATACTATTCCTCTGTCAGACAAGGATTTTTGAATCCCCTAGCTATTTTAAGTTAACTACAGATTTTGATTGATGGAGCTTTGATTAACAAACACAAGACAGATTTTTGAAGTAGTCATAATGTTTTAAATAGCAGTTTTCAAAGTTATTAGGCTCAACAATAAAATCACTGTAAGTTAGAATTTAAAATATGACGACTAGCAGCCAAGCAGGTGGTGCTCTGTCATGCAGAAACAGAGTGATGGAAATTGAAAATATCCTTTACTTACTGAAACTGTTGTTCTTAAAGTGTCTGCATATAAAACACGTTCTATATCCTGATAATGTATTTGTCCTTTATATTTGTTTTAAAATATCAGTTTCTAAATGAAAACATGAAAACATAAATTATCCAAGAAAAAAAAAATATTGATCCAAAAAAATACATTGCCATCTTGGTAAATCACCTACAGCTTCAGTGGCCACGCTCTCGTGGTCTCGTAACAGTCTATATTTAGATTCCAAAGATAACATGCTATAGCAACACGTGACTTATTCGAATCACACCACATTGGCTACTGGTAAAGCTCATGAGTGCTTTTAGGATCTAAACAAAGACTGGTGAAAAACCTCCAGAGAATTGGCGTTGGAAGATCTTTGGACGTAAGACAAGGTTTTTGGTGTAAAAAGTGTTGCAAGTTGTGCAAAATGATGTATTTCTGCACCAAAATTGGAAATAGTGGTGTGTAGCACAGGAAGGAGCAAATTTAGGCTAGAGTCACACCACCATATTTTCTCTCACCAGAGAGAATTGGGTTGATTATCCTAATCACACTCTGATCAGAGTGTGATTATAGTCTGATCCAATATTCTCGGATGAGGGGAAGATATAAAGAAAATTCTCCATCTTTTCCATTCTGTCAGACCGTGAAAATTGGACTGCACTCAGATGTCATTTCATTTTCTAATAGTCTAAAACTAAATTTATTCAGAGCACCTATTATTAAATAATGCACAATTTATTCCAGTGATCTTTTTTTAGTCTATCATAAAATACACCAGTCTTGATAATTCTATCACTGTGGGGCATTTTTATCAATACTGTCTAATTCTCAGACAGTGCAATCTTAGACTAGACAGGCTGAAAATGCTACCAAATACAGCATAGGTTCATGCTATTTGACATACTGTATTTGGTACAACATTAGGCACCTTGGATTTAGAAAAATTAATTTATAAAAAAGTATGGTGCCTACAGTGAAACATGGTGGTGGCATTATCCTTATGTGGGCTGCATGAGTGCTGCTGATGTCAGAGAGCTACATTTCATTGATGGTATCATGAATTCACACATATACTGCTCCATATTGAAAGAGAAGATGTTACCATCACTCTGTGCCCTTGGTAGTCGAGCAGTTTTCCAACATGACAATAATCCATAAGACACATCTGTTGCATTTCTGAAGAAGAACAGGGTGACAGTGATTTAGTGGCCAAGTGTCTCCTGATCTGAACCCAACCGAACACCCATGGGGAATTCTGAAGAGACAAGTTGAGCATCATTTTCCATCCAGAATCCAGATACTAAGAGAGGTCATTCTTGAAAAATGGAAAAAGATAGATATTGCAATATGTCATCAACTTGTTGTTCATCCCGTGCCTAATAAACTGTGATGAAAACAATGGCCTGAGAGGGGTATATTGATAAAGTATTTACAAAATGGGGAGAACCACAAAAAGAACATCTTTGCCAGTTTACCATCCCCTGATGACACCGCACATGCGGTGAAACATGTTTGGGGGACTTGTGCTATGAGTACAGGTTGTCCTATTCTGCCGTTTGAATGAAGGCACCCCGGGGTGCTGCTAAGTGTGTGTAGAAATATGAGTGCCACTATTAAATACTAGAAGCAGATTAGGGACAAGGTTTTATATATCCCTAGGCATTTTTAATCAAATATGAAATAAAAGCTAAGTATTATGGCTTGTTAGAGAGGGGTCTCTTTTGGGGTTCTCCCCATTTTGTAAATACTGTACTTCATCCCATGCCTAGAAGACTCGGTGCAGTACTTAAAAACGATGGTGGTCATACAAAATTCTGGATGCATTAGTATTTGTAGTGGGGTGCTTTCATTATTGCGTCAACTAATTTGAGCAAAACTGAAGATTTTATAATGAAAGTTAAAACCTTACTTTCATGTTTTAGGTATAAAAATGTCCTATGAAACTCAGTCTTGTCAAAATTTTGGAAATTGTTTGTGTGTTCAGTGAGGTATTGATTAAAATCTTACTTTTCAAAGAGGATGTGCACATTTATGCTTAGCACAATGTATGTATATATATATATATATATATATATATATATATATATATATATATACACTGCTCAAAAAAATAAAGGGAACACTTAAACAACACAATGTAACTCCAAGTCATTAACACTTCTGTGAAATCTACCTGTCCAGTTATGAAGCAACACTGATTGTGAATTAATTTCTCCTGCTGTTGTGCAAATGGAACAGACAACTGGTAGAAATGATAGGCAATTAGCAAGATACCCCCTATAAAGGAGTGGTTCTGCAGGTGGTGACCACAGACCATTTCTCTGTTCTCATCCTTTTTGGCTGTTTTTTAGGTCACTTTTTCATTTTGCCATTGCTCTCACCCCTAGAGGTACATTAGCATGAGGCGTGTCTACAGTACAACCCACAGAAGTTGCTCGGGTAGTGCAGTTCATCCAGGATGGCACATCAGTGCGAGCTGTGGCAAGAAGGGTAGCTGTGTCTGTCAGCATAGTGTCCAGAGCATGGAGCAGATACCAGGAGATGTGGAGGGAGCCATAGGAGGGCAACAACTCAGCAGCAGGACCGCTACCTCCGCCTTTGTGCAAGGAGGAACAGGAGGAGAACTGCCAGAGCCCTGCAAAATGACCTCCAGCAGGCCACAAATGTGCATGTGTCTGCACAAACGGTTAGAAACCGACTCCATGAGGGTGCTATGAGGGCCCTACATCCACAGATGGGGGATGTGCTCACAGCCAAACACCGTGCAGGACGCTTGGCATTTGCCACAGAACACCAGGATTGGGAAAGTCACCACTGGCGCCCTGAGCTCTTCACAGATGAAAGCAGGTTCACACTGAGCACATGTGACAGACGTGACAGAGTCTGGAGACGCCGTGGAGAGTGATCTGCTGCCTGCTACATCCTTCAGAATGACCGGTTTGGCAGTGGGTCAGTAATGGTGTGGGGTGGCATTTCTTTGGAGGGCCGCACAGCCCTCCATGTGCTCGCCAGAGGTAGCCTGACTGCCATTAGGTACCGAGATGAGATCCTCAGACCCCTTGTGAGACCATATGCTGGTGCGGTTGGCCCTAGGTTCCTCCTAATGCAGGACAATGCCAATCCTCATGTGGCTGGAGTGTGTCAGCAGTTCCTGCAAGATGAACGCATTGAAGCTATGGACTGGCCCGCCTGTTCCCCAGACCTGAGTCCGATTGAGCACATCTGGGACATCATGTCTTGCTCCATCCACCAACGTCACGTTCCTCCACAGACTGTCCAGGAGTTGGCGGATGCTTTAGTCCAGGTCTGGGAGGAAATCCCACAGGAGACCATTCACAACCTCATCAGGAGCATACCCAGGCATTGTAGGGAGGTCATACAGGCACGTTGAGGCCACACACAATACTTAGCCTCATTTCGACTTGTTTTAAGGACATTACATTAAAGTTGGATCAGCCTGTAGTGTGTTTTTCCACTTTAATTTTGGGGGTGACTCCAAATCCAGGCCTCCATTGGTTAATAATTTGATTTCCATTGATGATTTTTGTGTGATTTTGTTGTCAGCACATTCAACTTTGTACAGAACAAAGTATTCAGTGAGAATATTTCATTCATTCAGATCTAGGATGTGTTATTTGAGTGTTCCCTTTATTTTTTTGAGCAGTGTATATATATATAGACGCAGGCAAATGAATCAAACCATAGACGTCCATAAATTAAGTTATGTGAATTAATGAGAAATGACACAGGGACAAAGTATTGAAGACATGAAGAAAGAGAAGTGCAAAAATCCATGGATAGTCATGACTCCAGCAGAAATCTATCAGTAATTAGAAAGCAATCCTGCCGCTTAGTGAAAAATAATATCAACTGGTTCAGCTAATGGCCTATAAAAAGGTGTCTCATTACCAAGGATCCACTCAAGAAACATCTCATGATGGATAAAACCAGTGAGCAGTCTCAAGACCTTTGCAACCTTATTGTTGCAAAAAATACTGATGGCATTGGTTACAGGACAATTTGTAAACTACTGAAGCATCCAGTGAGTACTGTTGGGGCCATAATCCAGAAGTGGAAAGAAAAAAATTTCACAATGAATCGGCCACTACCAGGTACTCTCCACACGATTTCAGACAGAGGAGTGAAAAGAATTATCAGAAGAGTTGTCCAAGAGTAACACCTGTGGAGAGCTACAGAAAGACCCAGAATAAGAATGCTGAATTGTTTCAAAGAAAACTATGAGTAATGCTCATCCAACCTCCATGGCCTATATGAACACTCATCACCCAAGAATATAGTCTGGTCAGATGAGACTAAAACTGAACTCTTTGAATGCCATAATATACACCATATTTGCAGGCCAAAAGGCACTGACTATCACCCAAAAAATACCATACGAACAGTGAAGTTTGGATGTGGGAACATAATGGTGTGGGGATTTTTCGAGGGTGGACAGTTCATCAAAACAATGATCCCAAACACACAGCCTAGGAAACTCTCAACTGTTTTCAGAGAAAGAAAATAAAGGTGCTAGAATGGCCCAGGCAATCACCTGACCTGAATCCAATAGAAAATTTATGAAATGAACTAAAGCTCAGAGTTCATAAAAGGAACCTTCAGGAATTTATAAATGTTTGTGTGGAAAAATGGACCAAAATCACACCTGAGCAATGCATGTGACTAGTTTCTCCATACAGGAAGCATCTTGAAGCTGTCATCACTAACTAAAGGCTTTTGCACAAAGTATTAAATAAATTTCAGTAAGCATTTTCAATACTTGTTGCTTGTGTCATTTCACATTATTAGATATACACACGTGGTCAAAATTGTTGGTACCCCTACTTTAATGAAAGAAAAACCCACAATGACTTGAATCTGACAAAAGTAATAATAATTTAAAAATCTATGAAAATGAACAAATGAAAGTCAGACATTTTGTTTCAACCCTGCTTCCACAGAATTTTTAAAAAAAATTAAACTCATGAAATAGTCCTGGACAGAAATAATGGTACTCTGAACTTAATATTTTGTTGAACAACCTTTTGAGGCAATCACTGCAATCAAACGATTCCTGTAACTGTCAATGAGACTTCTTCACCTGCCGACAGGTATTTTGGCCCACTCTTCATGAGCAAACTGCTCCAGTTGTCTCGTGTTTGAAGGTTGCCTTTTACAGACGGCATGCTTAAGCTCTTTCCAAAGATCCTCAATAGGATTTAGGTCAGGGCTCATAGAAGGCCACTTCAGAATAGTCCAATGTTTTCCTTTTAGCCATTCTTGGGTGCTTTTAGCTGTGTGTATTGGGTCATTATCCTGTTGCAAGACCCATGACCTGCGACTGAGACCAAGCTTACTGACACTGGGCACCACATATCTCTCTAGAATCCCTTGATAGTCTCGAGATTTCATTGTACCCTGCACAGATTCAAGACACCCTGTGCCAGATGCAGCAAAGCAGCCCCAGAACATAACAGAGCCTCCTCCATGTTTCACAGTAGGGACAGTGTTCTTTTCTTGATATGCTTCATTTTTCTGCCTGTGAACATAGAGCTGATGTGCCTTGCCAAAAACTTCCATTTTTCTCTCATTTGTCCATAGGACATTCCCCCAGAAGCTTTGTGGCTTGTCAACATGTAGTTTGGAAAATTCCAGTCTGGCTTTTTTATGATTTTTTTTCAACAATGGTGTTTTCTCCTTGGTCATCTCCCATGAAGTCCACTTTGGATCAAACAACGACTGATGGTGCGATCTGACACTGATGTTCCTTGAGCTTGAAGTTCACCTTTAATCTCTTTAGAAGTTATCCTGGGCTCTTTTGTTACCATTCGTTTAATCCGTCTCTTTGATTTGTCATAAATATTCCTCCTGCGGCCACGTCCAGGGAGGTTGGCTACAGTCCCATGGATCTTAAATTTCTGAATAATATGTGCAACTGTAGTCACAAGAGCATTAAGCTGCTTGGAGATGGTCTTATAACCTTTACCTTTAACATGCTTGTCTATAATTTTCTAATCTCCTGAGACAACTCTTTCCTTTGCTTCCTCTGGTCCATGTTGAGTGTGGTACACACCGTGTCACCAAACAGCACAGTGAGTATCTTTAGCCCTATATACAGGCCCACTGACTGATTACAAGATTGTAGACACCTGTGATGCTATATAGTGGACACAACTTGATTTAACAAGTCCCTTTTGTCACATTATTTTTAGGGGTACCATCATTTCTGTCCAGGCCTATTTCATGAGTTTAATTTTTTTTAAATTCTGTGGAAGCAGGGTTGAAAAGCAATGTCTGACTTTCATTTGTTCATTTTCAAAGATTTTTAATTGATTATTACTTTTGTCAGATTCAAGTTATTTCTGTGACCATTGTGGGTTTTTCTTTCATTAAACGAGGGGTACCAACAATTTTGACCACGTGTGTAACTTAGTTTATGGACATCTATGGTTTGATTTCTTTGCCTGTGGATTGGATGGGTTGTTACTGGCATCTGGTGAGAAGTTCATGTCAATAGCACCTTTACAAATATATTTACTTAAAAAATTGGTGATGTGCTCAATAATTATTTCATTTGCTGTACATATAGATATATATACAGTTGAAACCAGAAGTTTACATACACTATATAAAAAGACACATATGCATGTTTTTCTCAATATCTGACATGAAATCAGAATAAACCTTTCTCATTTTAGGTCAATTAGGATTACCATCATTTTTAATATTTGCCAAATGACAGAATAATGAGAGAGAGAGAATGTTTTAAGGCATTTATATTACTTACTGCAATGTCAAAAGTTTATATACACTAAGATTACTATGCCTTTAAACAATTCTCGACTGCCCATATGATGATGTCATGTGTTTGGAAGCTGAACCTGATTGGAAGCTGAACACCTGAAACACACTGCTTCTTTGTGTAGCATCATGGAAAAGTCTAAAGAAATCAGCCAAGATATCAGGAAAAGAATTGTGGACTTGCACAAGTCTGACTCATCCTTGAGTACAATTTCAAGATATCTGAAGATGCCTCGTTCATCTGTACAAACAATTATACGCAAGTACAAACAAGATGGGAATGTCCAGCCATCATACTGCTCAGGAAGGAGACGGGTTCTGTGTCCCAGAGATGAACGTGCTTTGGCTTACAGCCAATGAAAACACAAAAGTCATTATCTCAGTAAATTGAAATAATTAACAAAAAACACCTGCAAAGGCTTCCTACGCATTTAAAAAGGTCCCTTAGTCTGTTTCAGTAGGCTTCACAATCATGGGGAAGACTGCTGACTTGACAGATGTCCAGAAGCAATCATTGATACACTCCACAAGGAGGATAAGCCACAAATGGTCATTGCCAAGGAAGCTGGCTGTTCACAGAGTGCTGTATCCAAGCATATTAATGGAAAGTTGAGTGGAAGAAGAAAGTTTGATAGGAAAAGGTGCACAAGCAACTGGGATAACTGCAGCCTTGAAAGGATTGCTAAGAAAATGCCATTCAAAAATGTGGGGGAGATTCACAAGGAGTGGACTGCTGCTGGAGTCATTGCTTCAAGAGCCACTACACACAGACGTATCCAGGACATGGGCTACAAGTGTCGCATTCATCGTATCAAGCCACTCATGACCAATAGAAAACACCAGAAGCTTCTTACCTGGGCCAAGGAGAAAAAGATTTGGACTGTTGCTCAGTGGTCCAAGGTGTTGTTTTCACATGAAAGTAAATTTTGCATTTCATAGGGAAATCAAGGTCCCAGAGTCTGGAGTAAGAGTGGAGAAGCACACAATCCAAGCTGCTTGAGGTCTAGTGTGAAGTTTCCAAAATCAGTGACGGTTTGGGGAGCCATGTCATCTGCTGGTGTAGGTCCACTGTGTTTTATCAAAACCAAAGTCAGCGCAGCCGTCTACCAGGAAATTTTAGAGCACTTCATGCTTTCCTCTGCCGACAAGCTTTTTGGAGATGGAAATTTCATTCTCCAGCAGGACTTGGCACCTGTCCACACTGCCAAAAGTACCAATACCTGGTTTAAAACAACAGTATCACTGTGCTTGATTGGCCAGCAAACTCGCCTGACCTTAACCCCATAGAGAATATATGGGGTAATCTATGGGGTATTGTCAAGAGGAAGATGAGAGACACCAGACCCAACAATGCAGACAAGCTGAAGGCTGCTATCAAAGCAACCTGGGCTTCCATAACACCTCAGCAGTGCCACAGGCTGATCGCCTCCATGCCACATTGCCGCATTGATGCTGTAATTGATGCAAAAGGAGCCCCAACCAAGTATTGAGTGCATTTACTGAACATACATTTCAGTAGGACAACATTTCCGATTTTAAAATCATTTTTCAAGCTGTTGTTATAAAGTATTCTAATTTACTGAGATAATGACTTTTGTGTTTTCATTGGCTGTAATCCATAATCATCAACATAAACAGAAATAACCACATGAAATACACTGCTCAAAAAAATAAAGGGAACACTTAAACAACAGAATATAACTCCAAGTAAATCAAACTTCTGTGAAATCAAACTGTCCACTTAGGAAGCAACACTGATTGACAATCAATTTCACATGCTGTTGTGCAAATGGAATAGACAATAGATGGAAATTATTGGCAATTATCAAGACACACTCAATAAAGGAGTTGTTCTACAGGTGGGGACCACATCTCAGTACCAATGCTTTCTGCTGATGTTTTGGTCACTTTTGAATGTTGGTTGTGCTTTCACACTCGTGGTAGCATGAGACGGACTCTACAACCCACAGAAGCTACTGAGGTAGTGCAGCTCATCCAGGATGGCACATCAATGTGAGCTGTGGCAAGAAGGTTTGCTGTGTCTGTCAGCATAGTGTCCAGAGGCTGGAGGCGCTACCAGGAGACAGGCCAGTACACCAGGACATGTGGAGGGGGCCGTAGGAGGGCAACAACCCAGCAGCAGGACTGCTACCTCCATCTTTGTGCAAGGAGGAACAAGAGGAGCACTGCCAGAGCCCTGCAAAATGACCTCCAGCAGGCCAAAAATGTGCATGTGTCTGCACAAACGGTTAGATACCGACTCTATGAGGGTGGTATGAGGGCCCGACGTCCACAGATGGGGGTTGTGCTCACAGCCCAACACTGTGCAGGATGCTTGGCATTTGCCACAGAACACCAGGATTGGCAAAGTCACCACTGGCGCCCTGTGCTCTTCACAGATGAAAGCAGGTTCACACTGAGCACATGTGACAGACGTGACAGCATCTGGAGATGCCATGGAGAACAATCTGCTGCCTGCTACATCCTTCAGCATGACCGGTTTGGCAGTGGGTCAGTAATGGTGTGGGGTGGCATTTCTTTGGAGGGCCGCACAGCCTTCCATGTGCTCGTGAGAGGTAGCCTGACTGCCATTAGGTACCGAAATTAGATCCTCAGACCCCTTGTGAGACCATATGCTGGTGCGGTTGGCCCTGGGTTCCTCCTAATGCAGGACAATGCCAGACCTCATGTGGCTGGAGTGTGTCAGCAGTTCCTGCAAGATGAACGCATTGAAGCTATGGACTGGCCCGTCCGTTCCCCAGACATGAATCCGATTGAGCACATCTGGGACATCATGTCTCGCTCCATGCACCACAGACTGTCCAGGAGTTGGCGGATGCTTTAGTCCAGGTCTGGGAGGAGATCCCACAGGAGACCATCCGCAACCTCATCAGGAGCATGCCCAGGCGTTGTAGGGAGGTCATACAGGCACGTGGAGGCCACACACAATACTGAGCCTCATTTTGACTTGTTTTAAAGACGTTACATCAAAGTTGAATCAGCCTGTAGTGTGTTTTTCCACTTTAATTTTGGGGGTGACTCCAAATACAGGCCTCCATTGGTTAATAAATTTGATTTCCATTGATGATTTTTGTGTGATTTTGTTGTCAGCACATTCAACTTTGTACAGAACAAAGTATTCAATGAGAATATTTCATTCATTCAGATCTAGGATGTGTTATTTGAGTGTTCCCTTTATTTTTTTGAGCACTGTAGATCAATCTGTTTGTAATGACTCTATATGATACAGGAGTTTCACTTTTTGTATTGAAGAACTGAAATAAATCAACTTTTTGATGATATTCTAATTTTGTGAGAAGCACCTGTAACTTGTTGGAATTGCAAAGTCATAGCTCAATAATTTATGAAGTATCCAAAATTCATACGGTGTCTCTTTTAGGCATAGATGGTAACCCCCCAAATTACTTTCCATCTTTTTGCAAAACCAACTAGTAAGGCTATGCATACTCTGCAGTTATACAAAAAGTTACCTTGTTATGAATTGTAATCTAATGCAGAATAAACTGTACCACACCCAATTAAAGGCACTGAATGACCTACATAGTTGCAAATATATATATTAACCTGTCTACCTGCGAACTATGTTTGCATGCTAATTTTTTTGTATTATAACTCCATCTGCCTTAAACAACTCCTTCTTGCGGCTGTGGGCTTGTATGCCCTGCTTACAAACAGCATCTCTTTTAAACTTTGTAAAGTAAATATTTCATAAAGCACGTCCTTTTGTCCCCACCAAGGGAGCAGTTCTTACAGAAATCACCGCCACGTCATGTGTTTAACTAGATTGTGAACTTCTTTTTGTATAGAAAGAAAATCAATGCTTTCTTAAGTTATTGCTTCTCTTTGGTCTGCCATAATGACTGATTACTGGGGCTTTCCATACTTTTAAAAACATTGTGCACCAAAAACATTGGACAACTGTGATCACCAGCTTCTCTTTCACTACTTTGTCCAATTATTTTTTATTCCCTAAAAATGAATCCCCTAAGTCCCCCATATATTAATATCAAATATGTTTATATGTGTATATACAGTGGTGTGAAAAAGGGTTTGTCCCCTTCCTGATTTCTTATTCTTTTGCATGTTTGTCACACCTAAATGTTTCAGATCACAAAACAAATTTAAATATTAGACAAAGATAACACAAGTAACCACAAAATGCAGTTTTTTTAAATAAAGGTCTTTATTACAAAGGGAAAAATAAATCCAGATATATATGCACATTTATCTCATCTTTAGTTTTGAATAATAAGAAGAACGTAATACAAAAATGGTAGAATTTCACATTCCCATGTGAGGAAGCGTGGCGAAACGTGCTTTGGGCTGTTCGATTGCCATGGGGTCTGTTTAGATATTCTATTACTATGATACATTTCTGATTGTTTTGCTATCATTACTCTGACCATCTTATGTGGAAAGATGCCCCACTTTTATTGTTAGATGCACAGCTCCTTTTCAGCTTTAGATGCAGAATCTGAACATGGCTGATGAAAATTCTGTACCTTAATAATTCAATTTAGGCACAAGATTGAAGTGTACATAGGGAGGAGGCAGTGCGCTTGTCCTGATTGTAGTTAGGGAGAGATGTGGGGGGACAGGGTAAGGGTGTTTGAAGAGCCTACCATTTTCCTCCAATTGCTGCCTGTGTTCCTTTAAAGAAATATTCCAAATTGAAACATTTATACCTAGAGTTGGATAAGTTATTTGAAATTCAAATTTGCCAACTTTGCCAAATTTTCCCAAAAAATTTGATTCATGGCAAATAAATTGATTGCAAATTGCAATATTGAAAAGCCTGTAATTGCCAAGAAAATACATATATAACACTCTGCGTTCTCCAAGGACTATATTGAACCAGTTTTGAGCTTTTTTTTAATGCGGATACAACCTTATTAATGTCAAAGTGACCTCAACTTATCAGGCTAGGGGAAAATGAATAGTAACCAATAGTCACCCACAGCTGTATTTGGGTGTCATGCATGGGTTTAATATTTGAGTACTACAGCAAATCAGTGTGTAAAAAAAAATATTTTTTTACAACGCGCACACTTTTTGAGGTATTTAAACTTCTGGATTATGGAGATTTTTTCTTTGGCTTTAAAAAAAATATTGATTGCCTGTTTCACAATGCAGGAAGCACACTTTTTGAGACACACAAGCCTTTGTTGTAGGATTTTGGTTTAGTAGCAAAATTAGCACTGAGGGGTTTAAATACTGCCCTCCTTTGCAGTGTGTGAAGAATAAAAAAAAACTGTTATTAAGGTGCTGTTACTGTAGTATATCATAGATCAATTCAATCTCACTGAGTGACCATACAACTGTAGCACTTAAATGTATTGCTTGAATCTTTGTATTATTAATTACAGACTGAGACTACTACTTCCATTTTCAATGTGGTTCAGCACTGCAGTAGTACACTACAATCAGATTAGGCCTTTTTCTATCCCTATGTGTAATGACCTGTGCGCTCTGACCTACATCTTTTATACTGGCTGTAATAGTTCTCTCTGATTGGATGGACTAGACCTTGTGAATAAATAGTTATAGGGCATTATAGGGAAGTTCGCTCAGCCACACCTGATATAATTAACTCGCTGACTGAGTCAGAAGTGTGTGAAATTGTGCCATGTATTTTTTTTTTGTTTGCCAATCCTTGTGAATCGAAGAGTGTTCAATCAAATCCACAGGGACTTGCAAATGTAATGATGGTGGGCGTGGACCCACTGCTACATGAGCCGGACTTACCTTGTGACTAAGCAGTTAACTGGTTTTTGCTAGAGCCTCTGGTGGTGAGAATAGGCTTGGCCAGTCACCTGATCTGCAGCATCTGACCCATGTCAGGTATGCAGACACAGAAGCGTAGTTAGATGGTCTGGGATTGGGGCAAGCAGCACGGGGTCACTATACAAGCCGGGGTTAGGAGTGGAGAGATCAAAATAGATAAGTGAGGTTGCATGGTGACACAGTCTAAGGCCTCTTTCACACATCCGAATATTTCCAGCACTGGAAAAACAAGTACTTCAGAATTGTTCCACCCACTCATTAACCTCTCACAGAAAAATAATGAATCACCCCAAAGTCTCTTGTTCAGAGCAATTGAACTGAATGATAGACTGTAGTTTGCATCTAGAGATTGTAACATCCCTGGCGGCGTGCTTGCATGGCTTACCATCTCCCACCATGCAAGACCGCAATCTTACCTATCAGGCCAGGCTGCACACTTTGCTCCAGTACCTGTTGTTTGTATGTCTCTTGTCTGCTGGCTTAGGGCGGCGGCGCTGTTGCTTCCTGATTCTTAAAGCTACAGTGTGAGCAGTCCTAATGCGTCCCCAGCCTATTGCTGTGAGTCACTGGATACTTAAACCCCCTCCACCCAGTAGGAGGTGCCTGAGCAACACTTTCTTACAGTGTGTTCTGTGCAACTGGGAGTTGCCAGGTCCTGTCCTGACTCTAATCTGTTTTCGCCACCCTGGGGGCTGAGTACCCAGGGCCGCTACCTGTATCTCGGACTTCTAGTCAGTTTCCGCCACCCTGGGGGCTGAGTACCCAGGGCCGCTACCTGTATCTCTGACTTCTAGTCTGTTTCCGCCACCCTGGGGGTTGAGTTCCCAGGGCCGCTACCTGTATCTCTGACTTCTAGTCTGTTTCCGCCACCCTGGGGGCTGAGTTCCCAGGCTCGTTCCTGTATCTTGTTCCCGGTTCAGTTCCCGTCTGAACAGTGTCCTAGCCCATTACTTGTTTCTCTATGTCCGAACTTTCCCATTTCCTGCAGTGTCTGAACCTGCACCTAATTCCAACTCGTTGTCTCTGAACTTCTGTTTGTGAGTTTTGTGTCCACTCGCTACTTCATTGTAAGTACCTTGTGTGTATCTGGTTTTGCTTGTCCCCTTTCCCTTCCTCCGTGTCTACCTCCTGTGTTCTAGCCATCTTCCTGTGTTTTCCAGTCTGTTCCATGTGAACAGAGCCCTGTCCTGTCTGCCTGCACCTTCTGCTCTGTTCTGGTCTGCTTGTTCACCACACCCGCGGTTCCGCTCTACTCTGCTTGTTCACGACACACGCGGTTCCGCTCTGCTCTGCTTGTTCACCGCACCTGCGGTTCCACTCTGTTCTGCTTGTTCACCGCACCTGCGGTTCCGCTCTGCTCTGCTTGCTCACCGCACCTGCGGTTCCGCTCTGCTCTGCTTGTTCACCGCACCTGCGATTCCGCTCTGCTCTGCTTGCTCACCGCACCTGCGGTTCCGCTCTGCTCTGCTTGTTCACCGCATTGGTGGCTTCGCTCTGCTCTGCTTGTTCTCTGCATCTGCGGTTCCACTCTGTTCTGCTTGTTCACCGCACCTGCTGTTCCGCTCTGCTCTGCTTGTTCACCGCACCTGCGGTTCCGCTCTGCTCTGCTAGTTCACCGCACCTGCGATTCCGCTCTGCTCTGCTTGCTCACCGCACCTGTGGTTCCGCTCTGCTCTGCTTGTTCACCGCATTGGTGGTTTCGCTCTGCTCTGCTTGTTCTCCGCATCTGCGGTTTTACTCTGCTCTGCTGTCCACCGCACCTGCGGCTCCGTTCCTGTGTCCCAGTCTGTACTGGTCCCTATCCCGCCTGCGTTACTACCTGCCAGTACCTGCCTGTCTGCATACCAGCCATGCCTGCCAGTGCCTACCTGTCTGCATGCCAGCCGTGCCTGCCTGTTCCTGCATTCCCCGGTGTGGGTCAACAACTGTGACCGGGGTCTGACCTGGAGTAGCGCCTGGTCCCTCTGCTCGGTTCCTCGCTGAGCCACGGTGTGACCGTGGTCGGACCGAGTTGATACTTCGTTACGCCCCTCCAGGCACTCCTCGGTTCATGGTCCAGTGGGATCACTAATCAAGCTCACGCCAGTCAGTCCAGGAGTGAGCGTAACAGAAATGTAGAAGCGGAAGAGAAGTTTGATGCTGGACTAGTCCAGAAGAAGTTCTTGAGATCATTGGGAATGGGATTAACCCCTTAAGGACCTTGGGATTTTCTGTTTTTGCGGTTTAGTTTTTTGCTCCCCTTCTCCCCTGAGCCATAGCCTTTTTATATTTTGGTTAATATGGCCATGTGAGGGCTTATTTTTTGTGGGACGAGTTGCACTTTTAAACGCCATCACTGGTTTTACCATATTGGGTAATGGAAAACAGGAAAAAATTCCAAGTGCTGTGAAATTGCAAAAAAAAATGCAATTCCACAGTTGTTTTTTGGTGTTTTTTTTACCACATTCACTGAATGCTAAAACTGACCTGCCATTATTATTCTCTAGGTCATCACGAGTTTGTAGAAAACAAAAACAGTTGGAGCGCCAATGGTGAAGAGCCTGAGGTTTGGGGGGGGGGAGAAGGGGGAGATGTTGTGACCACTCACCTGGTCCTGTTGTGCCAAGGAGCCCCGCACAATAAGGGAAAACGCTTCCAGGTGGGAGTCTGTATGATGACTGCAGCTTAACAGGGTCTGCTGTAAGGAGTTTCTTCCTGCTTCAGTGGTCACATGACGGGGACCGTGTGACCAAAGTGGGCTTTCCATAATGACATCACGGCAGGTCCTGTGGTAAGCTAGTTGTAAACAGAGCAGCTTCCACCGCTCTCCACAGGGGAGATTAGCAATCAAGAAAGAAGGAATTGTGCGGTGTTAGGGAAGCGCTAGAACAACTAGACAGGGAGGGGATCAAGGTTATAAAACACAAACCTTTAATTGTTTAATAGGCTCTCTAACGCCACGACACATTTCAATAGCAGAAGCTATCTTCCTCAGATAGATTCAGACCTGAGGAAGATAGCTTCTGCTATCGAAACGAGTCGTGGCGTTAGAGAGCGTATTAAACAATAAAAGGTTTGTGTTTTATAACCTTAATTCCCTGTCTAGTTGTTCTAGTGCTTCCCTAACACCGCACAATTCTTTCCTTCTTGATTACGAGTTCGCAGACACCAAACATGTATAGGTTATTTTTTATTTAAGTGGTGAAAAAAAAATCCAAAGTTTGCTTTAAAAAAAAAAAAATGGCGGCATTTTCCGAGACCCGTAGCGTCTCCATTTTACGTGATTTGGGGCCTGGTGAGGGCTTATTTTTTGCGTGCCGAGCTGACGTTTCTATTGATACCATTTTTGGCTAAATCCAATGTTTTGATCGCCCGTTATTGCATTTAATTGCAATGTTGCGACGACCAAAAAAACGTAATTCTGGCGTTTAGAATTTTTTTCTCATTACTCCGTTTACCGACCGGATTAATTCTTTTTTTATATTGATAGATCGGGCGATTCTGAATGCAGCGATACCAAATATGTGTATGTGGGAATTCTTTTCATTTTATTTTGAATGGGGCGAAAGGGGGGTGATTTAAACTTTAATATATTCTTTATTTTTTTTTATATACAGTACAGACCAAAAGTTTGGACACCCCTTTTCATTTAAAGATTTTTCTGTATTTTCATGACTATGAAAATTGTACATTCACACTGAAGGCATCAAAACTATGAATTAACACATGTGGAATTATATACTTAACAAAAAAGTGTGAAACAACTGAAAATATGTCTTATATTCTAGGTTCTTCAAAGTCGCCACCTTTTGCTTTGATGACTGCTTTGCACACTCTTGGCATTCTCTTCATGAGCTTTAAGAAGTAGTCACCGGAAATGGTTTTCATTTCACAGGTGTGCCCTGGCAGGTTTAATAAGTGGGATTTCTAGCCTTATAAATGGGGTTGGGACCATCAGTTGTGTTGTGACGAAGTCAGGTGGATACACAGCTGATAGTCCTACTGAATAGACTGTTAGAATTTGTATTATGGCAAGAAAAAAGCAGCTAAGTAAAGAAAAACGAGTGGCCATCATTACTTTAAGAAATGAAGGTCAGTAGGTCCGAAAAATTGGGCAAACTTTGAAAGTGTCCCCAAGTGCAGTTGCAAAAACCATCAAGCGCTACAAAGAAACTGGCTCACATGAGGACCGCCCCAGGAAAGGTAGACCAAGAGTCACCTCTGCGTCTGAGGATAAGTTTATCTGAGTCACCAGCCTCAGAAATCGCAGGTTAACAGCAGCTCAGATTAGAGACCAGGTTAATGCCACACAGAGTTCTAGCAGCAGACATATCTCTATAACAGCAGGACACAGCAGGAGGTGAATGCTACTTTCAACATTGTCCCCTGCTGGTGCTGATTGCAGGGGACAATGATGAGGGCAGCGTTCAGCACCCGGCACTTGGGAACAGCGCTAACTGTGCACTGATTCCCAGGCGCCGGTAGGTGTCACACTGATGACACATGGGCGTCATCTGTCTGTCATTAGTGTCCACATGTGCGGGACGTTTCACCACACATCACAGCCCAGTATCCAGCACATGCTTGTGGCCAATGAATGCAGGGGAAAGAGATAAGGAAAGTGAGCGCTGGATGCGGGACTGTGACGTGGGGTGGAACGCTGCCCACAGCTCAGTCAATCAGGGGGGTGCGTGTCACTGGGCCATGCCACTGGGTTCCTGCAACTTGACGTGACCTCAGCAGATGTCAGAGTAGGCTGCAGCTGGGGTAACATAATGGCCAGTGAGTGGTCAGCGATAGCGCCACTCACAGGCAAGAATAGCAGCAAGAGGTATTTACAAAAATACTTTCCAATGTTTCAATCGATGGGGCATTATTTATTCTAGTGGGCAACCTCTTTAAGGGAAAAAGAAATCCAAACCTACAGGGCCCTGTGTGAAAAAGTGATTGCCCCTTCACTCTTAAAACATAAATTAACTGTGGCTTATCACATCTTTGAGAAGATGAGTTCAATTTCACTAGGCAAGCCAACACTGTTCAGCCAGAGACAGCGTAGGGGCAATTTAACTCATTAACATATTGCCTGTTGGCAAATAGAACCCCCAACTAAAGCTCTATATGAGGACCGCCCCAGGAAAGGAAGACCAAGAGTCACCTCTGCTTCTGAGGATAAGTTTTTCCGAGTCACCAGCCTCAGAAATCGCAGGTTAACAGCCGCTCAGATTAGAGACCAAGTCAATGCCACACAGAGTTCTAGCAGCAGACACATCTCTACAACAACTGTTAAGAGGAGACTTTGTGCAGCAGGCCTTCATGGTAAAATAGCTGCTAGGAAACCACTGCTAAGGACAGGCAATAAGCAGAAGAGACTTGTTTGGGCTAAAGAACACAAGGAATGAACATTAGACCAGTGGAAATCTGTGCTTTGGTCTGATGAGTACAAATTTGAGATCTTTGGTTCCAACCACCGTGTCTTTGTGCGACGCAGAAAAGGTGAACGGATGGACTCTACATGCCTGGTTCCCACCGTGAAGCATGGAGGAGGAGGTGTGACGGTGTGGGGGTGCTTTGCTGGTGACACTGTTGGGGATTTATTCAAAATTGAAGGCATACTGAACCAGCATGGCTACCACAGCATCTTGCAGCGGCATGCTATTCCATCCGGTTTGCGTTTAGTTGGACCATCATTTATTTTTCAACAGGACAATGACCCCAAACACACCTCCAGGCTGTGTAAGGGCTATTTGACCAAGAAGGAGAGTGATGGGGTGCTATGCCAGATGACCTGGCCTCCACAGTCACCAGACCTGAACCCAATCGAGATGGTTTGGGGTGAGCTGGACCACAGAGTGAAGGCAAAAGGACCAACAAGTGCTAAGCATCTCTGGGAACTCTTTCAAGATTGTTGGAAGACCATTTCCGGTGACTACCTCTTGAAGCTCATCAAGAGAATGCCAAGAGTGTGCAAAGCAGTCATCAAAGCAAAAGGTGGCTACTTTGAAGAACCTAGAATATAAGACATATTTTCAGTTGTTTCACACTTTTTTGTTAAGTATATAATTCCACATGTGTTAATTCATAGTTTTGATGCCTTCAGTGTGAATGTACAATTTTCATAGTCATGAAAATACAGAAAAATCTTAAAATGAGAAGGTGTGTCCAAACTTTTGGTCTGTACTGTAATCCATATATCAGTCCACTGAATATTCTTTATACAATGGAAGATCTATATATGATTATTTCAAAAAGAAAGCTATTCCCAAATAAAAAGATGCCCCTTAAGAGTCATGGGTAGCCACAACAGTGATTAGCCATATATTCAGTCAGTACCAACCATGTGCCATAATGGCTGTACCACACTGCCCCATACCCCAACGCACGTTTCAAGTGCTGTTTCATCAGTTTTTTCTGCCTTTGTGTTTAAAAATAAAGAGTTAAATGAATTTACTTGATTATTATCTATAGATACATGTATATATAATAATAATTTTGTGTATTTTTCTATTGGTGGTATTAGTCTGGAAATTTCGGGGACCTCCATTGATAGTTGTTGATACAATAATGAGTCTATATATCCAAACTGATACTAAGTGATATTGAATTATTTTCCTCAATAAAAATATGACAGTCTAATATGTTTGTCTCATTTGTTTTACTTGGCCCCCTTTATCAAATTTTAGGACTAATATAGTTTTAGGTCAACTTTATCCTAAGTCATATTGAACGACTCGTTAAAGGGTTGATTGTGACTTATAGGATTGCTGCTTCCAATATGTGGCGCTATAGAGTTCGAGTCCTCTTTTTCTCTGAAAAGGCAATTTGCATACTGCAGAAAAATGAAAAATTCTAAAGAGTTAGCAAAGTTTCAAGCACCACTGTATATGGTTCGAGCTGTGTATTTATTTTTATGGTATATGCTATATTATGGATTAATATATTAATACAGTTTCTTAAAGCATTTACTGGTCAGCTATAGCTTCATCTTGGATTAGATATTACAGTGTATATTTTTCTATACATATTAAGGCCTCACTCAAACGTCTGTGAATCACATATGTGTTCTGTGTTTTTCAGAGATACAACATATAGCAGCTATTACCTATGTGTCACCAGTCAGTTCACAAAAAAACACATATACCAATTTTTTATTCGAACCATGAATTAAAAATGACCACAGAAGTTTGTGTCAGTAAAAAATCATTGTAAGCGGAGTTCAGTCTGTGTACTGTCCATTCTTAACTATTTCCGGACTGCTGATAGATTTCTCAACTTTGCAGCTAAGTTCTAAAGCATCACTGCATATAATAGCAGCTGCACACAATCATACTGTTACAGGAGCTTGGAGTTTGTTGTCAGACACAGATGAGATCCCATAGAAAAGGTAGAGATGGTTTATTACCAACTCTGAGTTTTTAATGGCTGTATACACAGTGCTGAACAAGCACTGTGCATACAGTACCAAGAAGCGCTGTCGGCAGGCTTGGACTGGCCCACAGGAGAACAGGAGAATCCTCCGGTAGACCCCTGTGAAGGAGTGCTGGTGAACAGTGCTATTATTGATTTTACAGAAAAATGTATCACCTAATCATTCAGTAAACAGGCTAGCTATATTAATGTTACATATAAGCAAAAGTAAATCTGCGTACTAGGGTCAAGTTATTTTTGCATGTAGCTGAATAGTGGGCCCTAAGAGTCAATATTATTGGTGGGCCTTTGCCAATGTTATAGCAGAAGATGGAGTCCCTCAAGTTTAAAGGCCCCATCTATGCTATATAAGTCTGACAGTTATTTTAGGTGAAAACAACAGCTATGAATGTTCCTTCTTGTATCAATAGCGTGTCCTTGCTAAAAAGATAACGTGATTCTCCCTGGCCAGATGTTTCTTCTTGTAGCAATAATGTGTTCTTGCAGAAAGATGAAATGACCTTGCTAACTAGATAAGTCTAATTAAATATTTTAAAGCATACAGAAACTAGCTTATTTCGCTTGTTCAGCTAAACTGTATAATCGAACCATATATGGCAAATCCGTTTCCTGCCTTTAGGGTGTATATTAGCCCTGTGTTTTGTAATAAAGTTTTTAGAGTATGTTTAGACACAAACATCCTGTCCTGTGTCTTCATTCTCTCCGAGCTCGTAATCCAAAGGATAGAAGACCCAAAATTCAGTGACGACAGCTGGCGCCTCGAACAGGGACCTTGAGTTAATCTACCCAAGGGTGCTCGACCGGTCCGAGACGTGGGACGAGTGAAGCTCTCTGTTGGTGATATATACAGCGCTGAGGTAAGAATAACTTATATTCTACCTAATTATATCACTGCATAGAAGAGACTCCCTCACCCCCGAGCGGTCGGCTCCCCAGGTAATTCAACAGATTGTTGTCTGGCTCAGGTCCCTTTGAACCAGTAGAATCCCTCAGATAAATTGTCATTCCTGCCTTCTATCCTTTGGAGAATTTAAGAATGAAAGTATGGATCCGATGATTGTGTTGTGGATGTGTCCCGGGATTGATGTTTTTGGTCTGTTTTTCTGGTTGGCGTATAAGTCCTAGAGAGGCTAGTAGTGGAATGGTTCAGAAACCTTTGTGGCCCATTGTCTAAGTGACCATTGTCTAAGTGACTGAGGAGTCTCTTCTAGGTGAGGAGAACCGAAAAAAATGGGGAACCAAAATGCCAAGGAAGGCATTATAGCCAAAGACTTAGTAGTACGCAGAGAAGGGAAACAGGCACTGATTGGAATTGACAAAATATTGTGTAAAGCGGAATGAATGAGAATGGAGAGATGAATGGAGAGAAATGGAAATCCTTCTTTAACTCCTATCATGGATGGCTGAAAGATAAGGGTCTGTTAGGGACAGTAGATGTATGGATGAATGCATGCGCTTATTTTGAAGGAAAGATTGAAGAATTAGGAGACGGACGTTACAGACTGACAAAAACTGGAATGACAGATTTTCCTCCCTGTCCGCTCCCGACGTCACCCCCACCCCAGTACCAGAATTCCCAGGAACCTAAATGCTGGGTTTGCCCCAGATGTGGACAGCAGAATCCCTTGACAGTAGACATCTGTGTGGCATGTGGAGGACCGAGACCCCACCCACCTAGACAATTCCCAATGAGGACGGTAGTTGTGCCAGGAGCACCGGGAGCAGCAGCAGCAGCAGCAGGGGGGGGATGCAGTGGTTCCAGGTCAGGAAGCTCGCACAATGTTAATGTATAGACCATGGAGTCCTTCAGAGCAGTTGGCACTGATCTCCCAGCTGCCAGACCCATCCCAGTCCCCTATGGGTTTCGCTAGAATGATCACCACCATACAGGATACGTACCATGCCACTAGAATAGATCTGCAGGGGGTAATTAAGGGAAAATTGGCAGATGAAGCCCGCTATGATAGGTTGATAGATGAGACAAAAAAACAGTATGCCAATAGGACCGGACCCGTAGATGCAGAATCTAATGATGCAGCAGCTGGAGTCCTATTCGCAGCAGCGTTGGTAAAAGCATGTCAAGACAGGCAAGCAGAAAAGCAAGTTACACTAGAAGATAGAGTGCAGAGAAAGGAGGAAGATCCTAAGGATTATTTCTATGCACTAAAGAAAACCTGGTCAGAAATGGGGTTCAACCCCGGGAATAGGACTAGTGAGAGGGTATTAGCAAGTGCTTTCATGAATGGACTAAAGAAAGAGATTGCAGAGAAGGTAAAAGCAAGTAGACCGGACTGGAGATCAGTGAAGGCAGAAGATTTAGCTAGAATAGCTCAGGGGGCACAGCATGACATAGCGCAGGCAAAAAGAGCTGCCAGAATACATATAGTAGAGACGACCCCCAGAAAAAACAGAGGCAGAGGACGGACTGAAGGAGGAGGACAGAAACTGTGTTACGGATGTAAAAAGCCAGGACATTTTAGAAAGAACTGTAGGACCAACCCGTATCCAAATGCTCAGAGTACGGGTCCTCCAGCCGACCAAACAACGCCCCCATAGGATGAGGGTAGCTTGCACATGAACCCCCTCATCTCCTTACCCCCAACTCCCAGTTGCATAGTGCAGGTGAACCTACCAGGGGGACATGAAATCGATTTCCAAGTAGATACGGGGGCCAACAATTCAGTAATTACGCAAGGTGATTGGCCATACACTGACACTGATTTTTCACATCATGTCATTGCCACCCCCTTCAATTCCCCATCTGTCCTGCTTCCTGTTACTAAAAGAATTCCCCTGCAAATTCAAGGAGCTACTGTACATAGCCAGCTCATGGTATCGCCCCGAGGCCAATGTAACCTTTTGGGAAATGATGTGTTGTCCCAATTACAAGCACATATTGAGTATCATCCCGATGGCACTGTCACCATGACCCCAGGTTTAAAACCAAGTACCCTTTGCAAAATTATGTCACTAGATATTGCCAGCATAGAAGAGACAAATGATATTGGAGCAGGCTGTACCACATGATTTTTGGGCCTCAGACAAAACAGATGTTGGTAGGTTAAGAGTTCAACCAGTAATGGTGAAATTAAAACCAGGAGCCATCTTGCCTCAACAGAGGCAGTATCCCCTTAGCTCGGCTCAGGAGAATGCCATAGCCCAGCAGGTCCAAAAATTACTACAGAGAGGAGTCCTAGTCAAAACCCAGTCCCCTTGCAACACTCCCCTGTTCCCAGTAAAGAAAAAGAGTGTGCCAGGACAACCAGCCGCATATAGAATGGTACATGACCTCCGGTTGGTTAACAAAGCCACAGAACTTCTAACACCAGTTGTGCCCAACTCACATACTCTTCTGTCACAGATACCTTCTAACTCTCTTTGTTTTTCAGTGATTGATTTGGCAAATGCATTTTTCAGTGTACCATTACATCCTGAGTGCCAGTACCTGTTTGCTTTCACTTTCCAGGGTAGTCAATATACATGGACAGTGTTGCCACAGGGTGCCCAGAATTCACCCACAATGTACACTGCAAGTCTGCAGGAAATACTGGAGGGATGGTCTGAACCACATATCGTTGTTTTTGCAATATGTAGATGACCTGCTCATTTGTGCCCCCTCCAGGAAACAATGTCATAGTGCAACTATATCGCTTATGTTGTTTCTCTATCACGCTGGCTGCAAGGCATCGAAAGATAAGCTTCAGTTTTGTAAATCTTCAGTCACCTTTTTGGGACATTGCATTACACCAGGAGCTTGTCATTTAACAAATGCACGCAAACAAGCAGTACAGGCATTCACCGTCCCCATTAATGTTGCAGCCCTCAGAACTTTTCTTGGACTTGTTTCCTATTGCAGACAGTGGATTCATGCCGTCTCTGTTTTAATGCAGCCCCTCTATGACTGTCTTACCCCAACACCTTTTGTACTAACATCAGAGGCAATAGACTGTTTTTATTCTCTCAAGAACCGTATTTTGGCAGCTCCAGCTTTGGGTACCCCTAATTATGAGCTCACATTTACTCTGTACCTTCATGAACAAGCTGGACATGCAGCAGGAGTTTTAACTCAAACACACGGTGATAATCAGAGACCTGTTGCCTACTTTAGTGGCAGATTGGATGCGGTAGCCAGAGGTGCACCATCCTGCGTACGTGCTCTGCATGCTGTCGGACTATTACTCCATAAATCCGCAGACATTGTTCTTGACCACCCGCTCACCGTTCTAACACCTCATGATGTCTACACTATATTGAATCAAGTGCAACCCGCTCACCTCTCAGCAGCACGTCATCTTAGGTTACAATGTGCACTGTTAATGCCTCCCAATGTTTCTTTACAGAGGTGTACTACCCTGAATCCAGCAACTTTGTTACCTCTCTCGGATCTAAAGGAGGAGTCAGGTACTGTGCTTTTTAAGGAAGATCCAAGAGAGGAAGTTCCTCATGACTGTGTACAAATGATGGCACAAGAAACGGCAGGTTTACCTACTGTATTTGAACATGAATTACAAAATGCAGATTTTGAATTTTTTGTAGATGGATCCCGTCATCAGGACGATTCAGGTACCTTCCATACTGGATATGCAGTTGTCTCCCTCAATGCAGTAATCAAGGTAGAACCAATGCTCCCATACCAGTCGGCTCAAGAAGCTGAACTTAGGGCCCTAACCGAGGCCTGTAAACTAGCGGAAGGTAGTATTGTTAACATTTACACAGATTCTAGGTACGCATTCGGTATATCGCATGATTTTGGTCCAATATGGAAGTCAAGAGGTTTCCTGACGGCAGCAGGACACCCCATTAAGAATGCTGATGCGGTCCAGCAGTTAATTGATGCGCTACAACTACCCAAACAAGTAGCTGTCATAAAGGTAAGAGCACATACCAGACGCACCGACCAGGTAAGCAGAGGAAACGCGATGGCAGATGCAGCGGCAAAAACAGCAGCCTGTAAGCCGCAACAAGGGTCAACAGTACGTCAGTTAAGTGCCCCTAAAAACTCCTTTGTGTCGGAGGACATCTTATCCCAAATGCAGGCTCAGGCTCAAAAGGAGGAGGTTGATAAGTGGTTAAAGGAAGGTGCATGCCTGAATGAAGCAAATGGGGTATGGGGGAAAGGGACACGACGATGCCTATCAAGGGCACTGTACCCAGCAGCTGCCCAGATACTACATGGGCCGACACACCAATCTAAAACGGGTGTGATGAGTGTGATGCAGAAACATTGGGTGGCACCAGGATTCTCCACCTGTATAGAAAACCTGGTACAAGGGTGCATGATATGTGCTACACATAATCAGAGTAGAGTAGTTAAAACACCACCCAAACACACCCCCCGGCCCCTCTATCCATTCCAGAGACTGCAAATTGATTATATTCAGCTGCCAAAGTCAGGATCATGGGAATATGTGTTGGTCTGTATTGATTTGTTCTCAGGATGGCCAGAGGCTTTCCCGATTGCCAAAGCCACGGCTGCGGCAACCGCAAAGAAACTGCTTGCGGAGGTGGTCTGCAGGTATGGGGTACCAGAGGTAATTGAGAGTGACAGAGGTACACACTTCACAGGTGAAATAATGAATGAAGTCATGTCAGCTCTAGGAATTCAACAAGCATTCCATACCCCATATCACCCACAAAGTAGTGGTAAAGTGGAAAGACTGAATGGGACATTGAAATTAAAAATTCAGAAAGCCATGGCTGAGACAGGAAAACCATGGCCGGACTGTTTACCACTTGCTCTGTTTTCAGTAAGATACACGCCTAATAGAAAGACTGGACTCTCTCCATATGAGATATTGTTTGGCAACGTACCCAGCCTAGGGTGTTTCTATCCGCAAGCATTAGAAATGAACAACCATGTGCTAAGTTGCTATGTGAGGGCTTTACACAAAAAGATTAAGCAAGTACATGATAATGTCTTCAGTTCTCTTCCAGATCCAGATCAAGACTCTAGCAGCCATACGCTGCAACCTGGAGACTGGGTGGTTATAAAAAGACACGTGAGGAAAAGCCTAGATCCACGGTTTGACGGACCCTTTCAAGTTCTGCTGACCACAAGTACAGCCGTTAAGCTAGAGGGAAAAGAGACCTGGATCCACGCGTCCCATTGCAAAAAGATACTAGGAGAACCAGCGGACAAAGAATGATGACATTGTTTATACTTACCTGCATACTTGCGACCACAGGTGCATGGACTAGGTTAGGCACCATGGATGGAGACGACAATAGATTCATTAGACACCATCTTGCTCTAATCGATGGACTAAAGGAGCAAAACCAGACCATTGCTAATTGTTGGATATGTACACATGCCCCTGTGACGTCCACTAGCATACCCTTTCTCGCTGTCCCAGTCTCATGGGAAGAGATAAACTTTTGGGTGAACTGTTCAGATACTTGGGCCAATAATTCCACACAGAGATTTTCCTTTCTAAATCCCGCAAATTGGTTTAAAGGTATTGGTGGGTGGTTGGCTGGTATAGTACAAGCTATTTTACAGGTTTTGCTAATGTGTCTTGCGGTTTATTTGGTTTTTAAGCTTTTTTTAATGTGTATTCAGCGTTGTACTAAAAGAAAACATAGAAATTCGTATTGATAAATGAAGGAACAAAAGGATGGAATGTTATAGCAGAAGATGGAGTCCCTCAAGTTTAAAGGCCCCATCTATGCTATATAAGTCTGACAGTTATTTTAGGTGAAAACAACAGCTATGAATGTTCCTTCTTGTATCAATAGCGTGTCCTTGCTAAAAAGATAACGTGATTCTCCCTGGCCAGATGTTTCTTCTTGTAGCAATAATGTGTTCTTGCAGAAAGATGAAATGACCTTGCTAACTAGATAAGTCTAATTAAATATTTTAAAGCATACAGAAACTAGCTTTTTTCGCTTGTTCAGCTAAACTGTATAATCGAACCATATATGGCAAATCCGTTTCCTGCCTTTAGGGTGTATATTAGCCCTGTGTTTTGTAATAAAGTTTTTAAAGTATGGTTAGACACAAACATCCTGTCCTGTGTCTTCATTCTCTCCGAGCTCGTAACCCAAAGGATAGAAGACCCAAAATTCAGTGACGACACCAACTCAGTCCGACACTGGCTGTCCCCACTTCCTCCTCTGGACCCATCGGTAATGTGATCGCTGGGAGTAGCAGGAGCGGCTGGGGCTTAGGTGACCTCTTCAACTCTACTATGCAGTCCGGAGGCCACATTTCCACTGCAACTGGGGCTAACATGCCAGCCCCGGTTACAGTGAAAATCAGATTTAAAAAAGTATTTAAATGTTGACATGCTTTATTTTCCCACCAATATTGCATAAAATCGGCAAAACAATATATAAAAAGAGAATGTGAAAATAAAATAAGAATGAAGCCCCATTTTATAAGGAAAAAAAATGCATTGCTCTTTAAACAGCCCGCAAAAAAGCATGGACAGACAGATTATAACAGATACATGTTTCATCTGTGAAAAACACATATGTGAAAAACGAACATTGAATGCAGTCTTGTGCTATGTTCCCACAATGAGTATTTGGTGGATTTTTCCGCTGCATATTTTGATGTGCAAAAAAAGCAGCATCTTACAGTTCCTGAAAAGTGCATGGTATTTATAGAAATCTCATGCTCATTGGGCTTTTTTTACGCAGAGTAAACTAACCTGAGGTGTGATTTTGGAGTTTGCAGCACGTGAATTTCTCTTACGGTAAATATGTTTTATTTATTTTGCTCACTTATATAGCGCCATTAATTCCACAACGCTTTCCAGACAATATCGGCACTGTCCCCATTGCTGACTTTCTCCATAGACTTGAATAAGATGAAGAAAACTTGCAGAGAAAAACTCATATGCGATTTTATTGAATTTACACAGTGGAAGCGCAAAACCAAAGGTAGTATCAAACACAAAGCAGTTTGTTTAAAACATGACATACCAACAAGAGACAAAAAAAAACAGCTTAAAAAACAAAAGTAAAAAAAAAGTACTCTAAAACGCAATGAAAGAAAACACAAGTAACCTAATTTACTTAATGGGTGTAGAACTGGTGCAAAAAATCTGTAAACTCAAAAACTCACCAAATACTAAACGTAGTCTAAGACCATGTTCCCACGTTGAATATTTGGTGAGTTTTTTACCCCAGTATTTGTAAGCCAAAACCAGGAGTGTAATATAGTCAGAGGAAAAGTATAATAAAAAGTAAAAAAGTATAATAGAAACACGTCACCACTTCTGACATTGAGCCATGGTGTTAGTAATGGAGAGGTGTCCATCAGACGCACCCATTACTAGCCCAGTAAGAAAAAAGAAACACAAAAAAAAAATCTGTATTTAATGCCGTATAAGTATGCACAGACCGTAACCCCACGGTTCAATGAGGGCTCCGGCGCTGAGCCCGCACTGAACCGGGCACATGGCAGCTGATTATTACAGCTGACATGTGCCCGCAACAGCCGCAGGTGGAATCGCGATCCACCCACGGCTTTTAACATGTTAAATGCCGCTGTCAATCTCTGACAGCTGCATTTAACATCGCCGCGCCGGAAGCGCGTCACTTACCCCGCCCATCGGTGA
Source organism: Phyllobates terribilis (assembly GCF_046119375.1). Taxonomy (NCBI): domain Eukaryota; kingdom Metazoa; phylum Chordata; class Amphibia; order Anura; family Dendrobatidae; genus Phyllobates; species Phyllobates terribilis. The sequence goes on from NW_027362767.1 coordinate 105,726,787, forward strand.
CCCCGCTCATCGGTGACCCCGTCACGTGATCGCGGGTCAACGATGGGTGGGCACGACAACCTTGGGTCTGCAGCACACCCCAGTGGTTGTCATGAGCTGGTCGCTATGAGCGCCACCTAGTGGTCGGCGTTCATAGCACAGGACCATTTCTGCTACATACAGGTGATCTGCTGATCACCTGTATGTAGCAGAGGCGATCAGACAAGTGCTGCTTCTAGTCTCCTATGGAAACTATAGAAGCAAACAAAAAGTGTAAAAAAAATGTTTAAAAATATTAAAAAAATATAAAAGTTTAAATCACCCCCCTTTCGCCCCATTCAAAACAAAATAATAAAAAAAAAAACCTACATAGACATATTTGGTATCGCCGCTTTCAGAATTGCCCGATCTATCAATATAAGAAAATAATTAATCTGATCGGTAAACGGCGTAACGAGAAAAAAATTCTAAACGCCAGAATTACGTTTTTTGGTCGCCACAACATTGCAATAAAATGCAATAACAGGCGATCAAAACATCGGATCTACCCCAAAATTGTATAAATAAAAATGTCAGCTCGGTGCGCAAGAAATAAGCCACCACCTGGCCTCAGATCACGAAAAATGGAGACGCTACGGGTCTTGGAAAATGGTGCCATTTTTTTTTTTTTTTTACCAAACTTTGGAATTTTTTTTCACCACTTAAATAAGAAAAAAACTATACATATTTGGTATCTACGAACTCGCAATGACCTGGAGAATAATAATGGCAGATCAGTTTTAGCATTCAGTGAACGTGGTAAAAAAATTTAAAAAAATCATCTGTGGTATTGCACTTTTTTTGCAATTTCACCGCACTTGGAATTTTTTTCCCGTATATGATATGGTGAAATTAGTAATGGCGTTGAAAAGTGCAACTCGTCCCGCAAAAAATAAGCCCTCACACGGCCATATTGACCAAAAAATAAAAACGCTATAGCTCTGGGAACAAGGGGAGCTAAAAACCAAAATGCAAAAACGGAAAAATCCCAGGGTTGTGAAAGGGTTATTAAATTAACATTCCCCCACACTTCTACTGGTTCACCATTTTATTAAAAGAAAAAGTTTGCACGCAGGTCCAGATAGTCCAGGTGTCACTTAGTGACTAGGGAATCTACCTGATCCCTTGAACTAGGGGGGACACCCTAGTCTATCCCTGTACCATGGATTAACCCGGAAGGTGGAGGCGCCAGGGTCAGGTACCTTGCTTTGCTTCTATCTTAAGCCTTATCTGTTCCCTCCTCCACCCAGGGAGGTCTGAGGCTGAAGTGCATAGGATTACGCTAACCAGACAGACAAGAGTAGACAGACAGGGACGAAATAAAAGTACAATCACACAAATATACTCACAAAACAACAGAGTGGAACACAGGGGAGGGATAGGTAGGAGAAACCAAATAGGATAGCATGAGGATAAGCATGCAAACCAACTCCAAGTGGAGATCTCCTGAACAACTCTCCAACCGCCTACTCCAAACAATGAATTTCTCCTCCAGCACCTAACCAGGAAGTAAGAACTATCACTGGCAATTACCAAGTTCCAGTGGCTGTATGCCAGAGGGGAGTGGCCAACACAGAACAGCTGAGGCAATTTAGAATGGAGAGCTCCAGGAGATCAACTGAACTGCTTAACCCTTGCAATGACAGAGCAAGGAAAACCTGCACTGTTTAATAGGTTGGTGAAGCAGTTCTAATCAGTGCAGGATTTTGTGTGACCAGACGCTGTGATCTTCTGGCCTCTCTCTGTCGCGGTATCCCCGCGGCACCAGGGAATCCAACATAGTCCACAAATGGAAACCTGAAAAACATAAGCAGAAAGAAATAAAAACATCAGTACCGTCACTGCTTTTCACAGTCGCCAGGTCTTGCAGAGCACAGCGAGACCCGGCGCCTCTGCATAGCGGTGACATTAGTAACGTCACTGCTTTTCAGACATTCCTGCTCACTGTGCACTCTGTGCTATGTCGTATTTGGAGGACTACGTTGCATCGGCGTGGAAACATTTTTCTATGAATGAGGGAAAGTGTCTTGTTTTTATTTCTGTCTTTTTATGTTTTTCAGGTTTCCATTTGTGGACTACAACAGATTCCCTGGACTACGCCGGACCTGTGTGGGAACTTTTTTTTTTTAAATAAAATGGTGTGTGTTAGTTAATTGTTTGATTTTAGTTGTGCGTGTTAACTTACAGGATTAGTAATGGAGGTGTCTTGTAGACATCTCTCCATTACTAACACCAGGGCTTGATGTCAGCTGTGTTTTTAGACAGTTCACAGTTGACATCAACCCCAACTACCATTACCCTGATTGCCAACGCACCAGGGCTAATGTGATACGCCAATTCTGGGGTGGCTGTGGGCTTGTATTTTTTGACTGGGAAGGGCCCAATAACCATGGACCTTCCCAGCCTAATAATATCAACGCACAGTCTTCTGCTATGCCTTTGCTGGCTACAAAAAATGGGGAGACCCCACATCATTTTTTTCATTTATTTAATCATAAAAAGCTGTCCAATAACCTCTACAGGGTACAATTTTAATATATTAAACTATTATATGTCAGGGGGGTTGTGCAATTATATATTTATATGTCTGTCTGTCTTTCTGTCTATATGTCTGTCTATCTGTATGTCTGTCTATATGTCTATCTATATCCATTATCTATCTCTATAGAATTTATTGCTGTCCAAAAAGGCTAGAAAAATGCAGGTGAAAAAACGCATGTAAAATGCATCAAAATGCAGCAAACACACATTTTTGCCGCTGCATTTTTCCTGCCAAGGGATGCAGAAATAGTTCAGAAATGTCTGCATCCAAATACTCAACATGTGCACATACCAAATTTTGGAGAGAAAAAAAAGATAATTTCTACCTATTTTGCAGACAGGTGCAGTAGAAGTAGGTTTGTGTCATACAATCAGATTTGAGCAGGATGAAGACAAATAAGTGATGTGTTCATTCTTTATTAGGTGTCATAGATGCACCATGACAGCTGCAGAGCTCCGCTTTGTCACCTATCCCAAAAAAAAAAGAAAAAAAGGACATTTTTCCATCAACAGTTTTCAGTTTTCTGAGCATGTTTCCAAACATGACTTTCACACAGACTTTCTATGACCTCGGTCAGGGTGCCTTCCTTAAGGGTTTGCACATCTGGTGCTTATTTGCAATTATTGAAAAGTCGACAATCTGGACTGCATTCTTCTCTTCTTACTTCTGATGTAAAAGCAGAGATATATCTAGGTTTTTCAGCACCTGGTGCAAGAATTCAGTTTGGCGCCCCCCTATCCCAAGTAGAGATGAGCGAATGTTTCAATATTTGATTCGGATTACAATTGCCAAATTTGCAATATTCGTCAATTTATTCATCGAATGTTCGTCGAACGCCATAGGATTCAATGGGGAGCAAAAAAAACGCATACACAACACCTTCAAACGGCCCAAAAGCTGCCAAAACACAACAAATTAGGGGCAGACACCTGGAAAGTGCATCAATTGAGCCAGAGTACAAGTACTATAATTATTATTACTATTACAGTGACACTTATTCCGTGGCGCTTTACATGTGAAAAGGAGTCACCATCGGTGACTCACCGACTGGTACAAGAGGAGAGTGGACCCTGTCCGCGAGGGTGCACTTAACAATCTACAAGGGATGGGTGAGAGTACAGTAGGTTGGGATACAGCTAGTCATGCAGCGGCATGCTGGAGCGAGGCTTACCGCAGATTGTACGCTCGTCACAAGAAGTGGGTCTTCAGCTTCCTTTTCAAGATTTCCATGGTAGGCGACAGTCTGATTTGTTGGGGTACAGCGTTATCATAGTAGGGGAGATGCACGGAACAAATCTGCTGAGAGCCTAAATCATGTTAAGCTTCCATGAGCTCATAACTGAGCAGATTAACCCCTGCACCGATTAACATGAATGCGAAAGGGTTCTTTCTAATGACTGCAGGAGTGGGAGGAACCAGACGCTGGGGTCTTTTGGCTCCTCTCTGTCACCCGTGCCACCTTGCAAGCTTCAACACAATGATCACAAGGTAGACAGCAGCGGTGGTCGGTCTCCTAGACAACAAGTTAACTCCTTTATGATGAGAGAGGACAACATCTGCAAGTAGTTTGTATGTTCGCCCCGTGTTTGCTGGGGTTTCCTCCAGGTTCTCTGGTTTCCTCCTCAGTATCAAAGCAGCCATACAGGAGTGTTCACAGTTCAAAAAATTAGGGCCTGACACCACCATTTCCGTGGCCAACAGATTGGAGATGGTGGATTTCCACCTCTTAGCTTTGTCATGTGTGGGAGGAAGCAATCTTTTATGTGACCACAACTGTGGGACCGAGAGCTGGCTGCAGTGCTGAGAGAGGGCAGAGTACGGTGGACTGTGAGTGAGGTGCAGGGGGACATGTTACGGTGGATTGAGAAACCTGTGGTGTGCTCGGTGAAACAAGCACAGCATGCATGTCCTCTTCCGTTACAGCTGACTGGCCCTCACTTAGCCTGACTGGAGCAGGTAGAGAAGCAGAGGTTGTGCAGTGGGAGACCTGCTTGCCAATACTTGGCACGGTAACAGAGGAGCAGGAAGAAGCAGCAGATGCGGTTGATGGGGCAGCTGATGGTTGTTGAGGTCTGCTGATCCGCATTTTATCGCAGTGAAATTGCCAGAGTAACACATGTTGATTGCGCATGTGAAGGTTCATGCATGTAGTAGTCAAATTATTGCACTTTTTCCCTCTACTGAGCTTTTTATCGCAAAGTTAGCAGATAACGTAAGATGGCTTATCCTTTGCGGTCTCAAAAAAGGCTCAGGCTAGGCAAACCTTGCCGCTCCTGTGAGCTGCAGACCAGCGACCGCTGCTGGTCACTGCCATGGTTGTGGCTAAGGATGCAGTGCTTCTCGTGCTTTCATCACTCCGTGTCTGCGCCATAGGACGCAACGCAACCTCCTTGTCTTCCTCATCCACCTGCTCAGATGAGCTACAAAACTGCGTACCTCTGGGTTCACACCAAGTTGGATGTGCAACCTCATCATCATCCAATGTGTTATCCCATTCCTCGCCCTCAGAGTCACCCTCCTTTTCTTGCCCTGACAGCACAGTACAGTCGAGGGTCAGGAAGCTGCTCGGGCTCAACCTTTTTTTTTTTCCCCTGTATGAAGAAGAATATTTGCCCCCAAAAAATTTTAAGCTGACATGTAGTCTGCTTTATATACCCATTTTAACTTTATCAGGTCTGTGTACCCCTGTGTGGAGAAGAATATCTGTCCCAAACAATTTTAAGCTAAGATGCAGTCTGCTTTATATACCCATGTTGAGTTTATCAGGTCTGTGGACCCCTATGTGGAGAAGAATATCTGTCCCAAACAATTTTAAGCTAAGATGCAGTCTGCTTTATATACCCATGTTGAGTTTATCAGGTCTGTGGACCCCTATGTGGAGAAGAATATCTGTCCCAAACAATTTTAAGCTAAGATGCAGTCGGCTTTATATACCCATGTTGAGTTTATCAGGTCTGTGTACCCCTGTTTGGAGAAGAATATCTGCCCCAAACAATTTTAAGCTGAGATGCAGTCTGCTTTATATACCCATATTGAGTTTATCAGGTCTGTGTACCCCTGTGTGGAGAAGAATATCTGCCCCAAACAATTTTAAGCGGAGATTTAGCCTGCTTTATATACCACGGTAGAAAAGAAAACATTTTCTATTTTATCATGTGTACTCCTGTGAGAACAATATCTGCACCAAACAATTAATTTAAATTGAGTATAAGTATTACAATGGGCACCGACACCTCTTCCACTACAGCCAACCCAGTAGATGGAGACCCAATCAGGATTCTCTACTTTTCAAAAAATTACTGACATACACCAACAAAGTGGCATCAAATTTAGCAGACAAGAAATTATACAATTAGCAACGACACCTCTTCCCCTACAGCCAACCCAGTAGATGGAGACCCAATCAGGTCTGTTCCGATTTGAAAACATTTGGGCTTAAAACCACCAAAGTGGCATCAATTTCACTAGAGTATAAGTAGTATTATGGGGACTGACACCTCTTCCACTACAGCCAACCCAATAGATGGAGACCCAATCAGGATTCCCCACATTTCCAAAAATGACTGGCAGACACCAACAAAGTATCATCAATTTCAGTACACTAGAAATTGTACAATTAGCAATGACACCTCTTACCTTACAGCCAACCCAGTAGATGGAGACCCAATCAGGACTGTTCCCATGTGAAAACATATGGGCCTAAAACCACCAAAGTGGCATCAATTTCACTAGAGTATAATCGGGACCAACACCTCTTCCACTACAGCCAACCCAATGAATTGAGAGACCAAATCTGTATTCTCCACATTTCAAAAAATTAGGGCCTAAAACTTGCAGAGGCAGCAAGAGCAGGCACACAAGCCATATCACTAATAACTACAACATCGCCTACTCTGTACAGTCTGCAATTGGGGTGCAAAAGTCCTTTGAGATCCATGACTTGTTCATCTTGATGAAAGTTAGGTGGTCAACACTTTCATAGGACTGTCGGGTGCGCTTATGCATCAGGACACCACCAGCAGCGCTGAATACACGTTCTGAGAGAAAGCAGGCTGCCGGGCATGATAAAACCTCCATGCCGTGACAGGCGAGCTCATGCCATTCATCCATTTTTGAAGACCAAAATGTAAAAGGGTCAAAATCCTGACTGATGGTATTCATATTGAGCTCTAGATAGTCTTCCACCATCCTCTCCAGTCGTTTTCCATGTGTTAGGCTTGTACTCAGTTGTGCTGGTGCACGAGTTGGTCTAAAAAATGTGTGAAAGGACTCACAGAAATTGTTTCTGCCACATACTCTGCTGCTTCTGCTAATGTTTTAGCATCAACAAACTGACGTGCTGGAGGTTGAAAGACTACAGCTGCGATGCACACTGTGTGCCTCATTCCTATCTTGGGGAAAAGCTCTATTAAGGTTGCTTAAAAGCTTATTTTGATACTCCAACATTAGCGGGCCCTTTCCAGGGTGGGAAGCATCTGGCAAAATTTACTCTTATAACATGGATCTAACAGAGTGGCAACCCAGTAGTCAACATTATTTTGAATCCTAACTACAGGAACATCATGTTGCAGCAAGAAGGCACTCATATGTCGGGCTCTTCCAGGTGGTCCAAAGACAGACTCTATTGTTTGCTGCGTAACACTGATGCACATTTTCTCCGTGCCCTCTTGCCAACCATGTTCAACAGAGAGGGGATGATTATCCTCTTCATCTTCTGACTGTTGCTCACCCATCACCTCTTCCTCCTCCATTTGTTCCTCGGCTCTTGCACCTTCACTAACAGTACGTCTGGTATCACCAAACCCCCTCGATCCACCGTCACTTGGCATCCGCCTGTGTGATGACAGTGTGGAACTTTGAGACATTCTTATCCCTTCTGTGGCACCCTGCTACCCACAGGTACCACAGGACCCAAAAGGGTGCATAAATGGAATTCTCCACCAGAGGCCCTCATTACATAACAGACACCTCCACCCTTCCACCTCATACCACCAGAGGGATCCTTGTTAGGGATATATATACTGGAGGGTGGAGTTAGGTAGCTAGAGTGTGCTGACACTTTAGATCAGTGAAGAAGCAGCACATGAGCTGCTGTGTGTTGAGGGCCCCGAGTGTGGCCGGAGGCAAGGAGAGAGGAGTTGAGGGGGCAGAGGAGCATCTAAAGCTCACCCCAGGACCCAAGCCGGACACCAGGTCCGCGCCTACAGGGTCCTCTACACCCAGTAGGGACAACTGGCATACCACGAGGATTCCAGACCTCTGGTCAACATGAACCTATCATCATTTTACAGACCTAGGAACCACGAAGGCCCCAGCGTCCAGGGATAGTGGTAGCCGAAGAAAAGTTCTATTACCAAGCAGACAGGTGAGAGAGTGAAACAGCATAGAAGCTAGGCCTAGTTCCAGGCTGGCCAGAAGCTTTAGAGAGAGGAAGAAACGGACCAGGAGGCCTACTACCCGCTCACTGGGGAGAGTCCTGAAGTGCACACTCCTAATAGGTACCCTGGACCATACCTGCCGTTACACCAGTAAAGGTACTGAAGCGAATCCCCTGTGTACGTGTCCGTCATTCCCCCTGACCCGACCGGGACACCTCTCACCTGCATCCCTTCCATCAACCCTGCCCGGTGGCCCGCTCCACCTGTGGGGAGCAGAAACATCCCAGCTGCCATCCCATCACCCCCGGAGGTCTGCAGCAGCGCTGGTACCCATTACCAGGAGCCACAGGTAGCGTCACGAGACAAACTGTTAACAAACCCCCTTTTAAAGAGTGACCCCAGGGTATGGGCTCGGGAGCCAACTGCCGTGACATCCCACAGAAGGTAAAGGCCCAGGTACCGAGTCCCCCATATCCCCCTAGTCGAGTCACTTCCACATCCTCCTCTTCTTCTGGAACAGCCACCTGCTGCCGCACGGTTTTCAAAGTCTGCTACAGTATGTAAATGACCAGAATAGTGATGCTGATGATGGCATTGTCAGTGTTAACTAGTTTAGTAGCCATTTCAAAACTGTGCAGAAGGGTGCAGAGTTCCTTAATCTGTTCCCACTCCGTAAACGTGATATGCCCCTCGTACGTACTGAGTTGGCCCAGGCTATACGACATGACATACTGCGTCAGGGCTCGTTGCTGCTGTCACAGTCGCTGCTACATGTGCAGAGTGGAATTCCACCGCATTGGCACATCGCATATCAACCAGTTAACTGGCATGGACTAAGACCTCTGTATCGATGCAAATCGATGACATGAGGGTTGTGAACAGCAGAAGTGAGCACACAGCTTCCGTACTTTCTGAAGCAGCTCATCCAGGCTGGGATTGTGGCAGAGAAAACTTTGTGCCACCAGGTTGAGGACGTGAGCCATGCAAGGCACGTGTGTGAGTTCGCCTTGGCATAGGGCTGCCAACAGGTTCACACTATTATTGAACCATGGCCTTCCCTGGCTCCAGGTTCAGTGGAGACAGCCATTGCGGAAACTGAGCCTGGAAAGCTGTACACAACTCTTCAGTTGTATGACTGCGATCTCCAAGGCATATTAATTTGAAGACTGCCTGATTGCGGTGAGCCCTGGCTGCGCAGTACGAAGGTGGTGTGGATTCGCTCTGCACTGTTGGAACACATGTCTCGTTAAGGCAGAAGTTGATTGCACAGGTGGAGGCCCTAGAGGAGGTGGAGGATGCAAAAGCGATGGAGGAAGTGTGAAATACAGAGGTTTGTTCTGCAAGCCTTGGGGATTCCAAGATTTGTGAAGCAGTCCCTTCCCCGCCTGTCCCCAGTCACCAGAGTCACCCAGTGCCCAGTCAGTGAGATGTAACGCCCTTGGCCATGCTTACTCATCCTGGTGTCTGTGGTGAAATGCACCCTGGCCGATATAGATTTCGTCAAGAAATAGGTGATGTTGTCTGCAACATGCTGGTGTAGCACAGGCACAGCTTTCTTAGAGAAGTAATGGCGACTGGGCAACTGGTACTGGGGGACTGCGACGGCCATCAGCTTTCGGAAACCATCTGTATTTACCAGGTGAAAAGGTAGAATTTCCGTGGCAAACAGATTTGAGATGGTGGAGTACAACCTCTTAGCTTTGTCATGTGTAAGATGAAACAATCTTTTACGTGACTACAACTGCGGGACCGAGGGCTGGCTGCGGTGTTGAGAGAGGGTGGAGGTGGAGTACAGTGAAATGGACAAACTGCTGGACTTTGAGCGAGGTGCAGGCACACATGTTACGGTGGATTGAGAAACGTGTGGGGTGCTTGGTGAAACAAACACAGCAGGCATGTGCGCTTCCATTACAGCTGACGGGCTCTCACTCAGCCTGACTGGAGCGGCTAGAGAACCAGAAGTTTTTTGGTGGGAGACCTGCGTGCCAATACTTGGCACGGTAACAGAGGAGGAGGAAGAAGCAGCGGATGTGGTTGATGGGGCAGCTGATGGTTGTTGAGGTCCGCTGGTCTGAATTTTAGCGCAGTGAGATTCCCAGCATAACGCATGTCGTGTGCGAATGTGAAGTTTCATGCATGTAGTAGCCAAATTATTGCACTTTTTCCTTCTTCTTTTTTCTTCCAAAGTGTGCAGATAACGTGAGTTACGTCATCCTTTGCGGTTTCAAAAAAGGCCCAGGCTAGGCAACCCTTGCCACCCCTGCGAGCTGCAGACCCGCGACTGCTGCTGGCCACAACCACAGTTGTGCCTAAGAATGCAGTGCTCCTCATGCTTGCATCATTCCGTTCTGCGCCGTAGGGCGGAAGGTAACCTCGTCATCTTCCTGCTCCACCTCCTCAAATGAGCTACTCGCCTGCGTGATTCTGGGTTCCAACAAAGTAGGATCTTCAACCTCATTATTATCCAATAAGTTATCCCATTCCTCACCCTCAGAGTGACCCTTCTCCTCTTGTTGCCCTGACAGCACAGTACAGCCCACATAAGCCTCAGGTATCTGAGTCTCATCAGGATCACCTCCCTCCCCGGTGGTTAACGTCTGGTGATGAGCGTCAGGAACCTGCTCGGATTCTACTCCATCCTGCCCCGAATCCAACCTAAAAAAATTTTGGGCATTGGTGCAGATGCTTTCCTCCTCTTCTTTACTCTGTGAATGTTTGGAGAACACTTCTGATGCCCATGGTATAAAACGGATGAACAGTTCTACAGACTCGCCCATCTGTGGTCTGTTACAGTCAGTTAGGCACTTGGACAGTTGTGACATGGGGGGAAGCAAAGGTAATTGGGGTACCACCTCTGTGGACTGTACTGTGTGTGATGTTGAGGTGGAGGAATAGGAGAGGCCACTTGAAGCAGCATTTGCCATCCACTGGAGCACCTGCTCTTTCCAGCCCTTGTCAACGAGGCCTATCACTATGCGGCTGCCAAAGAAAGGGAGTGGAGTAGCCCGTCCAGTAACAGAATTGTCAGTTGTCTTTGAATAGGACATGACGGTGTTGGTTCACTAGTGCTTTCACTAACATTACCACCTACCCTACGTATACCTTGAGCACCAAGTCTGTTCCCCCTTCCACCACGACCTCTCTTTTTCCCACTCATGTTGCTCAGATACTGTAGTAGGAGCACGCTATTAGCAAAACAAAATTAGATTTTTTCCTCTACAACAGTGCTGCACACACCTGAATTTCAGCGGCACTAAATGACAAGGTAAGATATGGCTTGCTGTATAACGTTACTAACCGAACAATGTATTTTTTTTTACTGTCGGTGACGCCTGTGTAACATAGGAGATATTCTCCAAACTATTTCAAACTGAGATTTCCCTGCTGTATAAGGTTAGGAACCTAACAAAGTATTTTTTTTTTACTGTGGATGAGGCCTGTATAACATAGGAGATATTCTCCAAACTATTTCAAACTGAGATGTCCCTGCTGAATAACGTTAGGAACCGAACAAAGTATTTTTTTTACTGTGGATGAGGCGTGTATAACATACGAGATATTCTCCAAGCTATTTCAAACTGAGATGTTCATACTATATAGTGTTAGGAACCGAACAAAGTATTATTTTACAGTGGATGACGCCTGTATAACATAGGAGATATTCTCCAAACTATTTCAAACTGAGATGTCCCTGCTGTATAACGTTAAGAACCGAACACAGACAATTTTTTGCTGTGGATGACGCCTGTATAAATGGGAGATATTCTCCAAACTATTTCAAACTCAGATGTTCCTGCTGTATAGTGTCAGGAACCGAACAAAGTATTTTTTTTTTACCGTGGATGACTCTTGTATAACATAGGAGATATTCTTCAAACTATATCAGACTGAGATGTCCCTGAGGTATAACATTAGGAACCAAAGTATTTTTTTTACTGTGGATGATGCCTGTATAACATAGGAGATATTCTCCAAACTATTTCAAACTGAGATGTCCCTGCTGTATAACGTTAGCAGCAGCAAAAAATAGATTTTTTGACTCTGCACAAGCTCTGAATACAGCTGAATTTCATCGCCACTAAAAGGACTAGGTGGCTTATAGCAGAGTGTAACACTTTTGCGACAGTAAAAAATATTTTTTGGACTCTGACTAGCAACAGAAAAAATCTATTTTTTTACTCTGAAAACAGCTGAAGTTCACCACCACTAACATAATAGCGGACGAATAGCAGAGTGTATGACGTTTACCACACAAAAAAATCTTTTGTGGACTCTGCCTAGCGACTCTGCCGCTGAGGGAACATGGCCGGTTTTTATGTGGAAAGGACATGTTATTTCAGCAACCAATTACAGAAGCCCTTGTGTCTGGGACACTGTGGATGCTTCCTGCTCTCTGGTTGGCTAGCCGCACTTTCCTGACTTAAAGTTACCGCCTACAGAAAAAAAAAGCAGTGTGTCGGTGATCTGACCTGTTCTGAGCTATAACCAGCCCCTCACTTATCAATCACGTCTCCCCGCTCATCATACACAAGCACTATGCTAGCAAAACTGTTAAAAACGCTGTAGTTGCCCTGCAATCACGTAACCACGGAAATTCACCGAACGTTACCGATTTTCCAGAATTGAACACATTTTGCTCACCTTTCCAATCACGAATCCGAATGTGTCACATTCGTGTCAAACTTAAGTTTGGAGATCGGATTTTGAAAATATTCGCTCATCACTAATCCCAAGCACATATGCGATTTGCACACTTGCACATTTGCTCTCACTTGTGATTAAATCGGACAAAGGCAATCCGATAAAAAAAATCGGGTTGCATTCGGACCAATTTAATCCTGTTTCTGTGCTCAGTTGCGTTTTTTTTTCCAGCGCTGATCGGATTGCGATCGGGCTGGAAAAAAAACGCAGCATGCTGCGATTGCATGCTAGAATCGGATTGCATGCACCCATATAAGCCTATGGGTGCGTGTGAAACATCGCTCTGGACTCGGATATTATATTCCCGCTGATGCCAGCAACAGAGGAGATGGAGAAACTACTTTCTCCATCCCCTCCGCAGCTGTACTGCGATCCTCGCTGTGCGAGAGGATCGCAGCACGGAGCACAGACATTCGACTCCTTAGGCCGGAGACATACTAGCGTATGGCATCGAATGTGATATGCTAATGACACTTGGCTCCAGCTCTGCTGCGAGGGTGAGCCGAGTGTCAGTGCGCTGGGCCCCGATCCTCTCGCATCAGAGAATCGGAGCCCAGGTACGGAGAAAACATATAAAGTAATTTCTCCATCTCCTCTGTTGCCGGCGAGCACTCGGGTCAGTCCGATCTCGATCCGATCGCAGCTAAAAAAAACCACAGATGAGCACAGAATCACAAAAACTGAGAGAAGCAGGAAGAAAAACTAGTTGTCACGTGACCGTAAGTATGAAAATCGCATATGAGTGAAGTGGCCATGTCATGACTAATGGAACCCTCAAAGCTGAATCCTGAGAGTGAGTATACTGTATTATATTAGGATTGGCATGCTACAGTGCTTCATTTTATAATTAAAGGGCTTGTCCAGGTTTGTGAAGAAAGTCTGCAGTCACTCTAGGTGACAGCAGGCTCCTGTATTCTCACTGCAAATGAACTGCACACTTTTAGGATTCTCCCTTGCCGATGGCAAGAGTGGACGGTCATGTCAGCACAAGTATGTGATTTGTATACTTCTGACCACATTCCAACAAGACGTGTCTGGCCTCGCTCAATTTATTTTCATTGAGTGAGGCCACGCATGTCTAGTTGGCTCAGCACGTGACCGCATGTATGCAAATCGCATACTTGTGGTTTCGTGACCTCCCACTCTCACCGCCACCAGCAGAGAATCCTGACAGCGTGCAGTGCGCGCTGTGAGAATTCAAAAGTCTGCAGTCACATCACAAACTTGGACAACCCCTTTAATGTTCCTTATATAAATAAAAACATAGTAACCCTTAACTTGTCAAATGGCACAATACTTTATTAACAAAGCCATGTATCATGTAATCTTACAAGTTATGGATTGTGACATGTGTACAAGATCAGAACCAATAACAGCACAAGAATCCATCACCATATCCACCAGCAGTACAGAAATACACCACTAGAACACCCATTAGTACAGAAACACAGTATCACAACTCTCATCTGTACAGAAATACATCATGAGAACCTCCAGCAGTACAGACATACATCTGTATAACTCCCATCAGTACAGAAACACAGCATCAAAACTCTCATCAGTACAGAAATATATCACAAGTAGTGTTGAGCGAGCACTAAAATGCTTGGGTGCTCGAAGCTCGGGCCGAGCTCGCCGTGATACTCGGGTGCTCGACCCGAGCAACGAACCCAATGTTAGTCTATGGGAGACTCGAGCATTTTTGCGGTGGCACCCCTGGCAGTCTTTTAACCCCTTCGCAACCTTGGGTTTTGTCGTTTTTGCATTTTCGTTTTTTGCTCCCCTTGTTCCCAGAGCCATAGCGTCTTTATTTTTTGGACAATATGGCTGTGTGAGGGCTTATTTTTTGCAGGATAAGTTGTACTTTTCAACGCCATTACTAGTTTTACCATATCGTGTACGGGAAAACGGGAAAAAAATTCCAAGTGCGGTAAAATTGCAAAAAAAGTGCAATACCACAGTTGTTTTTCATTTATTTTTTTTACCACATTCATTGAATGCTAAAACTGACTTGCCATTCTTATTCTCCAGGTCATTACGAGTTCGTAGACACCAAACATGTATAGGTTATTTTATATTTAAGTGGTGAAAAAAAATTCCAAAAATTTAAAAAAAACTTTAAAAAAATAGCGCCATTTTCCAAGACCTGTAGCGTCTCCATTTTTCGGGATCTGGGGCTGGGTGAGGGCTTATTTTTTGCGCGCCGGGCTGACGTTTTTATTGATAACATTTTGGGGTAGATCCGATCTTTTGATTGCCCGTTATTGCATTTTATTGAAATTTTGCAGCGACCAAAAAACGTAATTCTGGCGTTTAGAATTTTTTTCTCGTTACACCGTTTACCGATCGGATTAATTATTTTTTTATATTGATAGATGGGGCGATTCTGAACGCGGCGATACCAAAGATGTGTATGTGGGGGGGGGGGGGTTATATTTTATTTTGAATGGGGCGAAAGGGGGGTGATTTAAACTTTTATATTTTTTTTATTTTTTTATATTTTTAAAAACATTTTTTTTTCACTTACTGCATGCTTCAATAGTCTCCATAGGAGACTAGAAGCAGCAGTTGTCTGATCGTCTCTGCTACATACAGGGGATCAGCAGATCCCCTGCATATAGCAGAAATGGTCCTGTGCTATGAGCGCCGACCACTAGGTGGCGCTCATAGCGACGAGATCATGACAACCACAGGCGTCTGCTGCAGACCCTGGGTTGTCATGCACGCCCATCGGTGACCCGCGATCACGTGACGGGGTCGCCGGTGGGCGGGGCTTATGACGCGCAACCCGGAAGTGCGCGTTAAATGTCGCTGTCGGAGATTGACAGCGGCATTTAACATGTTAACAGCCGCGGGTGGATCGCGATTCCACCCGCGGCTGTTGCGGGCACATGTCTGCTGTAAGAATCAGCTGACATGTGCTCGGTTCAGTGAGGGCTCAGTGCAGCAGCCCTCACTGAATCGGGGGTACGCAAATGTGCGTACTAATACGGCATGGGCTCTAAAGGGGTTAAAAGCCTAACAAGTGCCCAAAACGATAGTGACAGTGCTCAAATAACATGGGGACAGCATGGGGATCGCCCCAGGAAGCATTTCTGACCCCCAGGTCACTGCTGTCAACAACGTGGTCAGAGGTATTAAGCCACTTTTACGGGCTCACAATAAAACGTTCAAAAACGAAAGTGAAACTTTTTTCCTGTGAAATATGTTAAGGAAGTTCCTTTCCAGGGAAAAGACTTGTGTATAAGTTAAAATAAATCACCAAAAACAAAAATACTCCTCCACACCTTCGGCTATGTTCACAAGTAGCATTTTTTATGCGTTTTTGCACTTTTGTATTGCTTTCAACTATGACAAATGCATTCACCGGGAAATGTCATTTTAACATTTTACAACCTTATCTGGCCATGTGCTGTGTGACACATGCATAAAGTGCTGAAAAGACATGGGAACAGCATGGGGAAGACCCCTGAAAGCATCTCTGACTCCCAGGTCACTGTCTAAAAGTGTGCCCATCATAAGTAGTGTTGAGCGATACCTTCCGATATCGGGAAATATCGGATCGGATTGGATCGGACCGATACCGAAAAAGTATCGGATATCGCCGATTCCGATACCGGAAACCAATGCAAGTCAATGGGACAGAAATATCGGAATGAAAATAAACCCTTTCTTTCCTTGTAGGTTAATTCTACACAGGGCCGGCCTTTGGGGCGTGCCAGCTGTGCAACTGCACAGGGCGCCTCAAACTTGAGAGTGAAGGGGGGCGCTGCGCTGGCTCCCTCCCCGTCGGTATTTTTCTTATGGAAGAGCAGAGAGGGAGCGCCCAGCGTTTCTTCTGTGCTCAGGCGCCGGCGCCCCCTCTCTGCTCTGAAATGTCCGGCCGGGACCCGGGCGCGCTGCACTCTCTCCTCCTCACACACTTACCCCCAGCGCTGGAGACAGTGCGGGAGGCGCCGCCTGCAGCATCTCTCGTCTCCTTCCATTGGCGCGGGCACGGCACTGTGACGTCACACAGCTCAGACACAGTGCCGCGCCGGGGATGCTGCAGGCAGCTCAGCTACAAAGTGGTGGTGACTGGTGACTGAGTGCTGTGCTGCTGAGCCTGATATGATGAACAAACTTGAATAAAGACGTTAACAATAAGGTGCAGACAGACAGACATCCCCCCAATGTCCCCATTGCCACCCTGTGAGTCAGCCATTGCAAAACTACGACTCCCATCATAAATGGACAGCCTTTGTTGGTAGAAGATCAGTTCCCTGACTATCTGTTCTTTGTTGCTGCATTATAATAAAAAGATGAAGAATATTTAGAATATTTAAGTTTCAATAATAATAGTGTTATTATTATATACATTTTTCAGTTTAATTATGGGCCCCAAAAAACTATCAGGAGCACAAAATCGAAAACGAAAAGCACTTAAAGAAGTTGAAGACAAAAAATGTGCAGAGTCTTTCAAAAAGCTTTTTCAGAAATCCAGCGACCAATGCTCTTCTAAAGAGACAGCTGCAGAACAATATGAAAGTGTAGCGACACATAGAGAAGGTCCAATAGAAATCGATTTGGATGAACCTTCCACGTCAGGACAATTTTCAAACCCTGATGGCTCTCTAAACGATGAATCAGAGATAGCAGAGGATCCTCAATTTTTAGAAAATTTAACTGAAAATGTTGAAAATCCAGAGGAACATTCTGCAGCTGACACAGGCACTGGTCACCAGGAAACTGATATCCCAGAATTTCCAAGCAATCAAGATCTAATACTGATTGACACTGATCCCGCTCTATGGCCTTCATTGACTACCAAAGTTATAGATCATGTTGTGGAAACTGGGCCTGTTCATATAACAGATATGGAGTTTAAAAAAGATTCAAATGACCGTCACTTTTCTGCTAAATTCTATAAGAGAGTTTTGGTTAATGGACAACACTGCAAGAGACAGTGGTTGGTTTACTCAAAATCTGCAAACAAAGTATTCTGCTTTTGTTGTAAATTATTTGATAGAAAACCAAGGTCATCTCTTGCTTTAGATGGATCTCAAGACTGGCAACATATATCATCTATATTAAAATCACACGAGTCCTCACCAAATCATTTTTTAGCAGAACGTAAATGGTTGGAGACTCAGGTTCGGCTCAAGACGAATACAACAATAGATTCCAACATGCAAACTCTTATGAATAGAGAAAGACAACACTGGAGAGGAGTGTTGGAAAGGCTTGTATGTATTATTCAATTTCTTGCAGAACGCAATTTGGCATTCAGAGGAAGTTCTGATCGTCTTTTTACCCCCAATAATGGAAACTTTTTGGGGTTTGTGCAGGTACTTGGAAAGTTTGATAGAGTGATGTCAGAACACCTGCATCGTGTTGTCTCCAAAGAAATATCAGACCACTATTGTGGTAAAACTATTCAAAATGAAATTATTGCTCTGATGGCAAGCCAAGTCATTAACCACATTGTAACGCGCTGCAACCAGGCTAAATATTACTCTATAATACTAGACTGCACCCCTGATTTAAGCCACAAGGAGCAAATGTCATTTACCATTCGCTTTTTGGATGAAGTATGTGGCATATACACAATTAAGGAACATTTTATTGGATACAAAAATGTTGTAGACACAACAGGAAAGGGATTGACCGATGCCCTTCTTGACTTTCTGAGTGAGAAAAATTTAGATATTACTAATTGTCGTGGTCAAGGCTACGATAATGGTGCCAATATGGCAGGAAAACACAACGGTGTTCAAGTTCAAATTTTAGAGAAAAATTCTCGTGCTGTCTTTGTACCATGTGGATGCCATTGTCTTAATCTTGTGGTTGGAGATGCAGCAAGATCTAGTAAAGACTCAAAGGACCTTTTTGGTTTAATCCAGTGTATTTATGTTCTTTTTTCTGGCTCTGTTAAAAGGTGGAAAATCTTGACTGACCATATTTCAGGTCTGACTTTGAAACCCATGTCTACTACAAGATGGGAATGCAGAATAGACTGCCTTAAACCCTTTCGTTATCATTTAGGAGACATACATGAGGCACTAATTGCACTATCTGAGGAAGAGAGAGTTGAGCCAAATGTATCTTTTGAAGCCAAGACTCTTGCTCAGAAGATTACGGACTTTAAGTTTATCATGTCGTTTATCATTTGGTATGACATATTGTTTCAAATAAATATCGTAAGTAAAGCCATGCAAAGACAAACTTCTGATCTCAGTACAGTGACAGAACTAATTCACAAGTGTCTAGAATTTATTAGAAACTTTCGTGAAAAAGGATTTGACATGGCACTGCAGAGTGCAAAGGAGATTGCTGAGAATTTGAATTTGGAGCCAGTGTTTAGGCCAGAAAAGCGCATCAGAGTGAAGAAAGCTAGTTTTAGTTATGAAGGACGGGACGAAGCAATAACAGACCCGCAATCTAAATTCAAGGTAGATTTTTTTTTCGTTTTAGTAGACACAGCGTCAGCATCATTGGAGGAGCGCTTCAAACAATTAGAAAACCATAACGGAGTATGGGGATTCTTATACAACATAAAAAATAATAGTTTTTCTAGAGAAGACCTGACAAGAAGTTGCCTAAATCTACAAGCTGCATTGGTTAGTGGAACTGAATCTGACGTAAACGGAGAAGAGTTTGCCCAGGAATTCTACCACATTCAAAGTCTTTTACCTAGTGATACCATAAATCCTCTTGATGTGCTAAACTTCATAAACAAAAATAGTCTGACTGACACTTTCCCCAATCTGTGGGTAGCACTTCGTATTTTGCTGACAATTCCTGTCACGGTGGCTTCAGGAGAACGTAGCTTTTCCAAATTAAAACTGATAAAAACTTACTTGAGGTCGTCAATGTCAGATGACAGACTAACAGCTTTAGCAGTCCTGTCCATTGAAAATGACATTCTTCAGAGTCTGGACATGACCACCACTATCGATGAGTTTGCAAGAACAAAAGCCCGAAAAGTTATTTTCTAAGCACATTCATTTGGGACTCTTTGCAATGCACTTTGAATGTGTATTTTATGGTTGAAATTGATTGTTTCAGAAATAAAAATTGTACCTGTTCAAAACACTTTATACTTTATAATGACCGTCTGTTCAACTTTTGTTGCTTGTTATTACTTGATCATTTGATTAATAAAAAATGCACTTGTTGTTTTCACCTACATGAGTTTAATTTTTTTTCTTTGGGGGGGGGCGCCAAGAGGGATTTCGCACAGGGCGCCATATACCCTAAGGCCGGCCCTGATTCTACATGAAGGAAAACAACTAAGAATAATGTAGAATGTATTGGGGGAGGTGGGGGAGACAATAAAGGCATAGAGGTTTAGCCCAATCAAATGGAATAGCAGGAATTAATATTTTTTTAAGACGTTCTGAGTTACGGAAATATTGACTATGTTAAGTATTTTTATATTTTGTCAGATATTTATGTTTCACTACTTCCATGCTCTTCACCTTCTTTTTTACTTCTCCCACACTTTCTCCTTCATCATCCTCAGCATCTTTTTCATCCACTTCTTCTTCACCTTCTTCATCTTCTTCTTCATCTTCTTCGTATTATTCTTTTTTTTTCATTCTTCATATTCTACTTCTTCATCTTCTTCATATTCTTCTTCTTCATCATATTCTTATTTGTGACAGACATTCCTGTAGTTGTTATCTATAAAAGGTTGGACATTACACCTTTCGTTCTGCCCGTCACAAAAGATTTACAACAGGATTTGTCTGCGTTCAGTTTGGCCTGCAGCAGCAGGTCTTTTCCAGGGGCACCACGAGGAGGAACGGACTCACCCCCATACACTGCTTAGTCATCTTCTGCTTATAATTTAGATATTATCTTTTGCTCTGATTTTTAGTCTTATGCTTAATGTTCTTCCGCTTTTTGTTCTGCAGCTTCTTGTATTTCTGCTTCTTTGTTTTCTGTCTCTTGTTCTTCTGTATCTTGGTGCTTGTCTTCTCTTCTTTGGCCTCTTGGTCAACTTCTTCAGGGTCATCTTCTTGGTCTTCTTCGGGGTGGTCTTCAGGGTCGTCGTCTTCGGGGGTCCTCGTCTTCGGGGTCCTCGTCTTCTTCGGGTTGGTCTTCTGGGTCCTCGTCTTCGGGGTCCTCGTCTTCTTCGGGGTGGTCTTCAGGATCCTCGTCTTCTTCGGGGTGGTCTTCAGGGTCCTCGTCTTCTTCGGGGTGGTCTTCAGGGTCCTCGTCTTCTTCGGGGTGGTCTTCAGGGTCCTCGTCTTCAGGGTCGTCGTCTTCGGGGTCCTCGTCTTCTTAGGGTTGGTCTTCAGGGTCCTCGTCTTCAGTATCCTCGTCAGGGAGATCCAGAGTGATTACCAAGAACCATTTCAAAAAGCTTGAACTTGGAAATGTAGCAGAAGGTACAAGAAAGCTGAGGAACTACTGAGGACCAGCTGACGGTACTGGAACCCGGATGGGTAGCAGAAGGTACAAGAGCCAATGGAACTGCCGAAGACCAGCTGACGGTACTGGAACTCGGTTACTAAGCATGAGGTACCTGTGCCAGAAAGCACTACCAAGGACCAGCAGACGTTGGTGGAACTTGGACACCGAGAAGGAGGCACCTAATCCAAAGGCACTGCCGAGAACCAGCTGACGGCACTGGAACCCGGATGGGTAGCAGAAGATACCCATGTAAAAATAAGTTCAAGGCCGCGAGCCGGCCGCAGTTACCAAAACCCACAGTCCTACAAGGGGTGCTTGTCCTATTGGCACTATGGAACCAGTCTTCATTGCCAGATCCCGCAGCCCACATAGGAGTCACCTAAACTGCAGGCACCATAGAGTCGGCTAACCCGACCGCAACACGACAGGACAACGCATTGGAGGCAAAGTGACGTTGACACTACCCGGAAACAGCTGGCGTGCTGGAACCAGGCTGGGCAGGAGGGAGTACCCGTGCCAAAGTCACTGCCGAGAACCAGCTGACGGTACTGGAACCCGGATGGGTAGTAGAAGGTACAAGAGCAAATGGAACTACCGAGGACCAGCTGACGGTACTGGAACCCGGATGGGTAGCAGAAGGTACAAGAGCCAATGGAACTGCCGAAGACCAGCTGACGGTACTGGAACTCGGTTACCAAGCAGGAGGTACCTGTGCCAGAAAGCACTACCAAGAACCAGCAGACGTTGGTGGAACTTGGATACCGAGAAGGAGGCACCTAATCCAAAGGCACTGCCGAGAACCAGCTGACGGTACTGGAACCCGGATGGGTAGTAGAAGGTACAAGAGCAAATGGAACTACCGAGAACCAGCTGGCGGTGCTGGAACCCATGGTAAATACTAAAAACAGAGTGGAGCCAGAGGTGTAATTGGAGCAAGTTTTAAATCAGTAGTACAGTGGATGAGGACAAAGCAGGAGAATTTGCCGGACACACAGCAGGGGAACAGCTGACGTTACTGAACCCCAATAACACTGGAGCAAGCGTTGACTGTGCAGACGGCACTTCTGAGCAGCAACTAGCGGTATTGGAGCCCAGGGTAAATACAAAAAACAGAGGAGCCAGAGGTGTATTTGGAGGAGGTTTTAAATCAGTAGTACAGTGGATGTGGACAAAGCAGGAGAAATTGCCGTCCGCACAGCAAGGGAACAGCTGACGTTACCGAACCCCAATAACATGGCAGCAAGTGTTGACTGTGCAGACGGCACTTCCGAGCGCCAACTGGCGGTGTTGGAGCTCAGGGATAATACTGAAAACTGAGGAGCCAGAGGTGTATTTGGAGGAGGTTTTAAATCAGTAGTACAGTGGATGTGGACAGAGCAGGAGAAATTGCCGTCCGCACAGCAGGGGCACAGCTGACGTTACTGAACCCCAATGACACGGCAGCAAGTGTTGACTGTGCAGACGGCACTTCCGAGTGCCAACTGGCGGTGTTGGAGCTCAGGGATAATACTGAAAACAGAGGAGCCAGAGGTGTAATTGGAGCAACTTTAAAATCTGTAGTAGTGAGAATGTGGACAGAGCAGGAGAAATTGCCGTCCGCACAGCAGGGGAACAGCTGACGTTACTGAACCCCAATAACATGGCAGCAAGTGTTGACTGTCCAGACGGCACTTCTGAGCGCCAACTGGCGGTGTTGGAGCTCAGGGATAATACTGAAAACTGAGGAGCCAGAGGTGTATTTGGAGGAGGTTTTAAATCAGTAGTACAGTGGATGTGGACAGAACAGGAGAAATTGCCGTCCGCACAGCAGGGGAACAGCTGACGTTACTGAACCCCAATAACACGGCAGCAAGTGTTGACTGTGCAGACGGCACTTCCGAGCGCCAACTGGCGGTGTTGGAGCTCAGGGATAATACTGAAAACAGAGGAGCCAGAGGTGTAATTGGAGCAACTTTAAAATCTGTAGTAGTGAGAATGTAGACAGAGCAGGAGAAATTGCCGTCCGCACAGCAGGGGAACAGCTGACGTTACTGAACCCCAATAATATGGCAGCAAGTGTTGACTGTGCAGACGGCACTTCCGAGCGCCAACTGGCGGTGTTGGAGCTCAGGGATAATACTGAAAACAGAGGAGCCAGAGGTGTATTTGGAGGAGGTTTTAAATCAGTAGTACAGTGGATGTGGACAGAGCAGGAGAAATTGCCGTCCGCACAGCCGGGGAACAGCTGACGTTACTGAACCCCAATGACACGGCAGCAAGTGTTGACTGTGCAGACGGCACTTCCGAGCGCCAACTGGCGGTGTTGGAGCTCAGGGATTACAGTTCAGGTGGTAGAAACATGAACAGAACAGGAGACCTGGATACTGTTGCCAACCAATTATTTATTCTGGAAGAGGACTGGCAAATTCATGAGAGATCCAGGCCTTGTTCATTTTGAGAAAAGTAAGCCGGTCAACGTTATCAGAGGATAGTCGCATGCGACGGTCTGTTAGTACACCACCTGCGGCACTAAAGACGCGTTCCGATAATACACTAGCAGCAGGGCAAGCTAGCACCTCCAATGCATACTGACTAAGCTCTGGCCATGTATCCAGCTTACAGACCCAAAACTTGAAGGGAGAAGAGCCGTCTGGGAGTACACTAAGAGGGCAAGACATGTAGTCTGTCACCATCTGACGGAAACGTTGCCTCCTGCGGACTGGAGCCGTCTGTGATGGTGTAGACATTTGTGGCGGCGGAGACACAAAACTTTGCCACATTTCGGCCATACTGGTCTTGCCTTGTGCTGAGGCGCTGCTTCTGCTCCCTCTTTGTGCAGAGCTTCCTCCACTGCCTCGACGCACTGAGCTGCTTTGTAAAGCACTAGCAGCACTGCTCTCGGTTGGAATGGAGAACATGATGGAATGCACCAGTGCGTCTTGGTACTCCTGCATTTTACGCTCCCGGTTCAACGGTGTTATGAGGCTTTGTAAGTTGTCCTGGTAGCGAGGATCTAGGAGGGTGGACACCCAATAATCAGCCGTGTTGAGAATGTGGGCGATGCGGCGGTCGTTTCTCAGGCACTGCAGCATGAAATCAACCATGTGCTGCAGACTGCCAACTGGCCAAGAAACGCTGTCCCCTGCTTGAGGCGTGATCTCTGCCTCCTCTGCATCACCCCACCCTCGCTCTAGATACTGACTACTAGAGCATTGTGTACCTCACTCCTCTGGACAGATGTCTTCCTCATCCATTGACTCCTCCTCATCCTCCTCACAAAGTGTCCCCTGCCTAGGCCTTTGTGAGGAACCACGTTGCGCAGACTGTAGAGAAGCAGATGGCATTTGTGACTCCTCATCCTCCACCTCTTCCAAAACCTCGTCCTTTAGTGCTTGCAGTGTTTTTTCAAGCAGGCAGATAAGGGGGATAGTCATGCTGACTAGTGCATCATCTGCACTCGCCATCCGCGTGGAATAATCGAAGGCACGCAAAACGTGGCAAATGTCCTTCATAGAGGCCCACTCAGTGGTGGTGAAGTGTGAACGGCGCGCACTGCGACTTGTTTGCGCCTGCTGCAGCTGGTACTCCATTACTGCTGCCTGCTGCTCACACAACCTCTCCAACATATGTAATGTTGAATTCCACCTGGTGGGTAGGTCACATATGATGCGATGTTCCGGAAGACGTAATCGGCGCTGCAGAGCTGCAATGCGTGATCTTGCATTGCTGGAACTCCGCAAATGAGCGCACTCTATGCGGATCTTGTGAAGCAGTGCATCAAGATCCGGATAGTCCCTCAAAAAACTCTGCACGACCAAATTGAGCACATGTGCCAGACATGGGATATGAGTGAGGTTGCCTAGGCCCAGAGCTGCCACCAGATTTCGGCCATTGTCACACACTACCATGCCTGGCTGGAGATTCGCTGGCACAAACCACACGTCGCTCTGCTGCTTGATGGCATTCCAGAGCTCCTGCGCTGTGTGGCTTTGATTCCCCTAAGAAATTAATTTTAATATGGCCTGTTAACGTTTGGCCACGGCTGTGCTGATATTGGTCACCATAACAGGTAACCGTTCACGGGTCGATGTGGAGGTAGACCGTGACGGCTCCTGCAGCGCTGATTCAGAGGAACTGGAGTATGAGGAGGAGTCAATGTGTACAGACTGGATTCCTGCAATCCTTGGAGTTGGCAGAACACGTACAGTGCCACTCTCAAGATCTGTACCCGGCTCCACAACATTTACCCAATGGGCAGTGAGGGAAAGGTATCGTCCCTGTCCATGCTTACTGGTCCAAGCATCGGTGGTCAGGTGGACCTTGCTACTGACGGGGTTTTGTAGCGCATGTTTAATTTTTCCCTCCACATGATGTTGCAGGGCAGGGATGGCTTGCCTGCTGAAATAAAAGCGGCTGGGCACGTTGTATTGTGGGACTGCCAATGCCATAAAGTTACGGAATGTGTCAGTCTCCACCAGCCTGAATGATAGCATTTCAAGGGCCAGTAGTTTAGCAATGCCAGCATTCAGAGCCTGTGCTCGGGGGTGGTTTGCCGAGTATGGGCGCCTTTTCTCCCATGCCTGTGCTAACGATGGCTGTAGACTGGCCTGGGAGTGTGAGGATGACTGGGAAAGTGGTGCTGTGGGTGGAATTACACTGTGTCTCTGTACAACAGTGCCAGAGATTCTTCCATGGCGATTCTGTGAGGAAGCCGAACCAGCTGTGTGTGAGCTGGAGGAAGAGGCTACAACTAGTATTGAGCCACCCCCGTAGTGTTCGGGTTCGGTTCGGTTCGTCGAACACCGGGATGTTCGAGGAACTGTTCGTCGAACTGTTCGTCGAACACCTTAGAACACCGTCGAACACCGTTAAAACCAATGGCAGGCAAACAAAAACACATAGGAACACATAGAAAACACCTTCAAAGGTGTCCAAAAGCTCACAAACTGCTCAGAAGACGCTTTCTTTAAAAAAGCCGGCCGGCAATTCAGCAGCGGCATACACAGGTACCCGACAATTTAGACATGAAGGAATAGAGCATCACACATAGATTAGATAGATAGAAACATGTCAGTCACATATATATGAAGTACAGTGACAGTGTTGCTTACTGTACTTGTCATTTAGTGTAAAGGATTTATTAAAAAATATAATAGTGTTTTCGTGCACCGTCTCTTTAAAAAAGCCGGCCGGCAATTCAGCAGCGGTACCCGACAATTTATAACAGACAGAATAGAGCTTCACACATAGATTAGATAGATAGAAACATGTCAGTCACATATATATGAAGTACTGTGACAGTGTTGCTTACTGTACTTGTCATTTACTGCAAAGGATTTATTAAAAAAAATAATAGTGTTTTCATGCACCGTCTCTTTAAAAAAGCCGGCCGGCAATTCAGCAGCGGTACCCGACAATTTATAACAGACAGAATAGAGCTTCACACATAGATTAGATAGATAGAAACATGTCAGTCACATATATAATAAGTACAGTGATAGTGTTGGTTACTGTACTTGTCATTTAGTATTAAAATAAAGGATTTATTATTAAAAAAAATTGGCGTGGGGTTCCCCGCAATTTTAGTCTCAAGCGGAGGTTAAGCAGACAGCTGGAGCAGATGTTTGAAGCCTGGGAAGGGGGTAATACCCACGGAGCTTCCCAGGCTACTAATTTCAGCCCCCAGCTGAATACCTAGCCTTTACTAGCTATTTAAATGGGGGACCCCCCCAAAAAAATGACGTGGGGTCCCCCCTAATTTAATAGCTAGCAAAGGCTAGGCAGACAGCTGGGGGCTGATATTAATAGCCCAGGAAGGGAGCCATGAATATTGGCCCCCTCCCAGGCTAGAAACACCAGCCGTCAGCCGCCCCAGAAATGGCGCATCCATAGGATGCGCCAATTCTGGCACTTAGCCTCGCTCTTCCACGCTGCCCTGGTGCGGTGGCAGTGGGGTAATAGGGCTGGGGTTGATGTCAGCTTATAATGCCAGCTGACATCAAGCCCAGGTTAGTAATGGAGAGGCGTCTATAAGACACCCCCATTACTAACCCCATAGTCAAAGTTAAAAAAAAAACACAAACGCCCAGAATAAAGTCCTTTAATTGAAATAAAGACACAATTCTTTATTGTTCTAAATTAAACCATACTTACCATCACGCCCATTCCAGCTGAAGCCAACGATCTCCTGCAATAAAAGAAAAATAATAAAGCAACATCATCCTTACCTTTCCATGGTTCCCAGGACAGCTTCAGCTCTGCTACATCGAGATGACAGGCTGGACCTGCAGAACGCTGCCATCCAGCCTGTCATCCCGCGGACACTGAGAAGCGCAGGCATGCTTGCGCTCCTCAGTGTCTCGCTGTGACGGCATCCAGATGAGCCGACAATGAACTCGGCTCACCTCATGTACGTCACTGACAGCGTGGGAAAATTCTCCTGCACTCAGCGCTTCAGCGTGAGAATTTTCCCACGCTGTCAGTGACGTGCATGAGGTGCGCCGAGTTCATTGGACATGACCTCGGCTCATCTGGATGCCGTCACAGCCAGACACTGAGGAGCGCAAGCAAGCCTGCGCTTCTCAGTGTCTGCGGGATGACAGGCTGGATGGCAGCGTTCTGCTGCGGTCCAGCCTGTCATCTCGATGTAGCAGAGCTGAAGCTGTCGTGGGAGCCATGGAAAGGTAAGGATGATGTTGCTTTATTATTTTACTTTTATTGCAGGAGATCATTGGCTTCAGCTGGAATGGGCGTGATGGTAAGTATGGTTTAATTTAGAACAATAAAGGAATGTGTGTTTATTTCAATTAAAGGACTTTTTTCTGGGTGTTGTGTTTTTTTTAAATACTTTACTAGAAATTCATGGTGGTCATGTCTAATATTGGCGTGACCCCATGAATTTCGGGCTTAGGGCCAGCTGATAATACCAAGCTGGCCTTAACCCCTTTATTACCCAGTGAGCCACCGCACCAGGGCCCTGGATGAGTTGGGTACAGCGCCAGAAGATGGCGCTTCTATGAACGCGCCATTTTCCGGGGCGGCTGCGGACTGCAATTTGCAGCGGGTGGGGCCCAGAAAGCTTGGGCCTCCCTGCGCTGCAGATTCCAGCCCCCAGCTGCCTAGTTGTACCTGGCTGGACACAAAAATAGGGCGAAGCTCCACGTATTTTTTTTTTAAATTCATGGAATAATTAAGAAAAAAAGGGCTTCCCTATATTGTTGTGTCCGGCTAGGTACAAATAGGCAGCTGGTGGTTGGGAGCAGCCCGTTCCTGCCTGCTGTACCTGACTGGACACAAATATAGGGCGAAGCCCCACATCAATTTTTTTTTCATTATTTCATGAATTTCCTGAAATAATTTAAACAAAAATTGACGTGGGGCTTCGCCCTATATTTGTGTCCAGTCAGGTACAGCAGGCAGGAACGGGCTGCCCCCAACCACCAGCTGCCTATTTGTACCTGGCCAGACACAACAATATAGGGAAGCCCTTTTTTAAAAAAATTATTTCATGAAATAATTTAAAAAAAATTGACGTGGGGCTTCGCCCTATATTTGTGTCCAGCCAGGTACAGCAGGCAGGAACGGGCTGCCCCCAACCACCAGCTGCCTATTTGTACCTGGCCAGACACAACAATATAGGGAAGCCCTTTTTTAAAAAAATTATTTCATGAAATAATTAAAAAAAAATTGACGTGGGGCTTCGCACTATATTTGTGTCCAGCCAGGTACAGCAGGCAGGGACGGGCTGCCCCCAACCACCAGCTGCCTATTTGTACCTGGCCGGACACAACAATATAGGGAACCCTTTTTTTCTTAATTATTCCATGAATTTCATGAAATAATTTAAAAAAAAAATGCGTGGGGCTTCGCACTATTTTTGTGCCCAGCCAGGTACAACTAGGCAGCTGGGAGCTGGAATCCGCAGCGCAGGGAGGCCCAAGCTTTCTGGGCCCCACCCGCTGCAAATTGCAGTCCGCAGCTGCCCCAGAAAATGGCGCGTTCATAGAAGCGCCATCTTCTGGCGCTGTACCCAACTCATCCAGGGCCCTGGTGCGGTGGCTCACTGGGTAATAAAGGGGTTAAGGCCAGCTTGGCATTATCAGCTGGCCCTAAGCCCGAAATTCATGGGGTCACGCCAATATTAGACATGACCACCATGAATTTCAAGTAAAGTATTTAAAAAAACACAACACCCAGAATAAAGTCCTTTAATTGAAATAAACACACAATTCTTTATTGTTCTAAATTAAACCATACTTACCGTCACGCCCATTCCAGCTGAAGCCAATGTCTTCTGCAATAAAAGTAAAATAATTAAGCAACCTCATCCTTACCTTTCCATGGTTCCCACGACAGCTTCAGCTCTGCTACATCGAGATGACAGGCTGGACCGCAGCAGAAAGCTGCCATCCAGCCTGTCATCCCGCGGACACTGAGAAGCGCAGGCATGCTTGCGCTCCTCAGTGTCTCGCTGTGACGGCATAAAGATGAGACAAGTTCATGTCCAATGAACTCGGCGCACCTCATGCACGTCACTGACAGCGTGGGAGAATTCTCCTGCACTCAGCACTTCAGCGTGAAAATTCTCCCACGCTGTCAGTGACGTACATGAGGTCAGCTGAGTTCATTGGACATGAATGAGCTCACTTCATGCACGTCACTGACAGCGTGGGAGAATTCTCACGCTGAAGCGCTGAGTGCAGGAGAATTTTCCCACGCTGTCAGTGACGTGCATGAGGTGAGCTCATTCATGTCCAATGATCTCAGCTCACCTCTTGCACGTCACTGACAGCGTGGGAAAATTCTCCTGCACTCAGCGCTACAGCGTGAGAATTCTCCCACGCTGTCAGTGACGTGCATGAGGTGAGCTCATTCATGTCCAATGAACTCAGCTGACCTCATGTACGTCACTGACAGCGTGGGAGAATTCTCACGCTGAAGTGCTGAGTGCAGGAGAATTCTCCCACGCTGTCAGTGACGTGCATGAGGTGCGCCAAGTTCATTGGACATGACCTCGGCTCATCTGGATGCCGTCACAGCCAGACACTGCAGAGCGCAAGCATGCCTGCGCTTCTCAGTGTCTCCGGGATGACAGGCTGGATGGCAGCGTTCTGCTGCGGTCCAGCCTGTTATCTCGATGTAGCAGAGCTGAAGCTGTCGTGGGAACCATGGAAAGGTAAGGATGATGTTGCTTTATTATTTTTCTTTTATTGCAGGAGATCGTTGGCTTCAGCTGGAATGGGCGTGATGGTAAGTATGGTTTAATTTAGAACAATAAAGGAATGTGTCTTTATTTCAATTAAAGGACTTTATTCTGGGTGTTTGTGTTTTCTTTTAACTTTGACTATGGGGTTAGTAATGGGGGTGTCTTATAGACGCCTCTCCATTACTAACCTGGGCTTGATGTCAGCTGGCATTATAAGCTGACATCAACCCCAACCCTATTACCCCACTGCCACCGCTACAGGGCAGTGGGAAGAGCGAGGCTAAGTGCCAGAATTGGCGCATCCTAAGGATGCGCCATTTCTGGGGCGGCTGACGGCTGGTGTTTCTAGCCTGGGAGGGGGCCAATATTCATGGAACCCTTCCTGGGCTATTAATATCAGCCCCCAGCTGTCTGCCTAGCCTTTGCTAGCTATTAAAATAGGGGGGACCCCACGTCATTTTTTTGGGGGGTCCCCCATTTTAATAGCTAGTAAAGGCTAGGTATTCCGCTGGGGGCTGATATTAGTAGCCTGGGAAGCTCCGTGGGTATTACCCCCTTCCCAGGCTTCAAACATCTGCCCCAGCCGTCTGGTTAACCTCCGCTAGAGCCTAAAATTATGGGGATCCCCACGCCAATTTTTTTTTAAATAAATCCTTTATTTTAACACTAAATGACAAGTACAGTAATCAACACTGTCACTGTACTTCATATATATGTGACTGACATGTTTCTATCTATCTAATCTATGTGTGATTCTCTATTCCTTCTATTCTAAATTGTCGGGTACAGATGCTGAATTGCCGGCCGGCTTTTTTA
The DNA here is from genome assembly GCF_046119375.1 of Phyllobates terribilis. NCBI lineage: Eukaryota > Metazoa > Chordata > Amphibia > Anura > Dendrobatidae > Phyllobates > Phyllobates terribilis. Next base: position 105,757,826 of record NW_027362767.1, read on the forward strand.
AAGAGACGGTGCATGAAAACACTATTATTTTTTTTTAATAAATCCTTTACACTAAATGACAAGTACAGTAAGCAACACTGTCACTGTACTTCATATATATGTGACTGACCTGTTTCTATCTATCTAATCTATGTGTGATTCTCTATTCCTTCTATTCTAAATTGTCGGGTACAGATGCTGAATTGCCGGCCGGCTTTTTTAAAGAGACAGTGCATGAAAACACTATTATTTTTTTTAATAAATCCTTTATACTAAATGACAAGTACAGTAAGCAACACTGTCACTGTACTTCATATATATGTGACTGACATGTTTCTATCTATCTAATCTATGTGTGATTCTCTATTCCTTCTATTCTAAATTGTTGGGTACAGATGCTGAATTGCCGGCCGGCTTTTTTAAAGAGACGGTGCATGAAAACACTATTATTTTTTTTAATAAATCCTTTACACTAAATGACAAGTACAGTAATCAACACTGTCACTGTACTTCATATATATGTGACTGACATGTTTCTATCTATCTAATCTATGTGTGAAGCTCTATTCTGTCTGTTATAAATTGTCGGGTACCGCTGCTGAATTGCCGGCCGGCTTTTTTAAAGAGACGGTGCATGAAAACACTATTATTTTTTTTGATAAATCCTTTACACTAAATGACAAGTACAGTAAGCAACACTGTCACTGTGCTTCTTATATGTGTGACTGACATGTTTCTATCTATCTAATCTATGTGTGAAGCTCTATTCTTTCGGTTCTAAATTGTCGGGTACCGGTGTATGCCGCTGATGAATTGCCGGCTTTTCATGTTTCACTGTTGGCACTGTTCCCATCGATTTGGGCAATCACTGTAATGCCACAATCACCATGGCTGTGGCATTACAGTGAGTGGCAGACATTCCCTGCATGATTGGTGCTCTAAATAGCTCCAGACATGCAGGACAAGCTTTTGGTGCACGAACAGTTATCGAACATAACCTCGAACAGCCAAATTTTTTGCAAATCGTTCGGGTTCGTCGAACAACTCGAACACCGCCCAAAACAGCTCGAATTTGAGATTGGCGAACAGTTCTAGTCGAACACCGCTCATCTCTAGCTACAACACGAGCTGAAGAGGTGGTAGGTGGCGCTGTAGGTTGGCCTAGGTCTTCAGTGTGTTTTTGTAACTCCACCACGTGCTTGGTCCGCACATGTTTCCACATATTTGTGGTATTGAGGTTGCTGACACTTTTCCCTCTTTTCACCTTCTGATTACACAGCTTGCACTTGACAAAGCAAATGTCATCTGCAACTGTGTCAAAAAAGGACCAGGCACTGCAAGTCTTGGGAGCGCCCGCTTTGGATTTTGGAAGAGCCATGCTCCTAATGGGTGCCGAAGTGGAGGCTACAGGCAACCAAGTCTGCCCCCTCCCTCTCCCTCCTTTTTGGGCTGTTCGGGGAATCTCTTCCTCAGAGCTGCTCCCACCACCTTCCTGTCCCTCACGCCATGATGGGTCAAGGACCTCATCATCTACACCACCCTCTTCAAACAACTGCTTCTCCTGGGTAGTCTCGACAGCACAGTACGCACCAGAAAGTGGCACCTGAGTCTCATCATCAGATGCGTACTGAGGTGTGCTGCTGACCATAGGCACTGGCCCACCCGCCTCTTCAGATTCAGAGAGACAAAACGTTTGCGCATCACTGCATACTACCTCTTCTTCAAATTCTCGAATTCTGCTTGGCTGGCCCCCTCTTTCCAAGCCAAGAGATTCAGAGAACAGAAGTAGAGATGGCTCCTGTCCAGGGCTCTCTGACTGCCTGGGCAATTTGGCAGGTGGTGAAGAGACAGATGGGTGCTCTTCAGTGCTCAGGACCTGAGAGGATCTGGAACTAATTGAAGTCGATGCGTTAGCTGCCATCCATCCGACAACAGCTTCAATTTGGTCCTCCCGAAGCAGTGGGGAATGGCTAGCTCCTACAAAGCTGCGCATAAAGGACTGTTCCCTGGTAAAACTGGGGGATGCTGAGTCACTGGTGCCCGCAGCAGGCACAGAATCCCCACGTCCTCTCCCTGCAGGCACAGAATCCTCACGTCCTCTCCCTGCAGAAACTCCACGCCCACGCCCACGCCCACGACCACATGCCTTACTCCCTGCCTTCTTCATCTTGGTAGACTGATAAAGATAGGCAGAAAAGTACTAAGGGCTTAGTGTGCTTATTCCTGAACAGCTGCTAACAGGTATAAGAAACACTAATTTTATAAAGTGTGGACTAGACTTTAATATGAGCTAATGTGGCCTACACAACTGTAAAGTGGAGTGTTTGGTGAACTTTATTTAGGTTTTTTTTGTCACAAAAAGACACTGGATGTGCCTAAAGATGTAATAACGATAGTATCAAAAACTTTTTGTAGATATTACAATGTAGGAAGGTAACCTACAATGCAATAGATGAGGCTACAAAAAATAGGCTAATACTAATCTGGCTGGGGCTGCAGGGCCCAATGCTGCAGAAAGGCTCCTCTAACTACTCCTATATAGTGTGTTTGGAACCAATTTAGCTGAATACGGATGGAACCACCACACTAATAGGAGAAATCAGGAAAAATTATGAATTGGCAAAAAAGGACAATGTATGAGGCAGTGACACACACTGAGTGCACTACAACCAGACGTGGTTGAAGCACACACTACAGGGTGAGCTGCACTCACACACCAGACCTTGCAGACAGCGGTGAACAGTACAGATGCAGAGCACTGTGCACTAGTGCTGCAAGACCAAAAAAATTTCTCTATCTACTCCTATATAGTGTGTTTGGAACCAATTTAGCTGAATACGGATGGAACCACCACACTAATAGGAGATATCAGGAAAAATTATGAATTGGCAAAAAAGGACAATGTATGAGGCAGTGACACACACTGAGTGCACTATAACCAGACGTGGCTGAAGCACACACTACAGGGTGAGCTGCACTCACACACAGAGACCTTGCAGAAAGCGGTGAACAGCACAGAGAACTGTGCACTAGCACTGAAAGGCACAGCGATTTATAAAGTAGCTTGGGTAAAGCAGAATAGACCAAATAGGTAGCTAAAACTGTCCCTCAGAACAACAGCGTCCTATCCCTAACTGAATTCACAGCAGAGTGAGCTCAAAATGGCGGCGGCGGCTTTTATAGTGCATCATGACATCATTTCAGCAGCCAATCACAGCCATGCCATTAGTTAAGATGCCTACATGCCTAACAGGATGTGCCCACACTTCTTAGGATTCTCATTGGCTGAATAAAATGAAAATGGCTCATTGCATTATGGGAACTTATGATTCCGGTATACGATATTGCAAAAGTATCGGAATTAAGTATCGGAATTCCGATACCGAGAATATCAGCCGATACCCGATATTTCAGTATCGGAATGCTCAACACTAATCATAAGTGATCCTTGCCGTATCAGAAGATGCAGACTTGCAACTATCCCCATGCAAGTTCTAGTCCCAGGGCAGTGTTCAATTGTACCTCCCCCATTCCTTGCAACACAAGCGCAAGTATGCAGCCTGCCACCCACCCACCCCCAGGCTGCAATACCATACTGCTTGCTTGAACTTGAAATTGGGCCTTTTAGGCATGTGGAGGCAGTATCTGGCCACAACGTCATGGCTGTGTTGGCGGCCTGGAATCCATACTCAGTCCCCAGCCGCCCGGCGGCCGGGTGTCCATACTCGGTCCCCAGTCACCCTGCGGCCGGGTGTCCACACACGGTCCCCAGCTGCCTGGGGGCAGCCGGGTGTCCATAAACGGTCCCCAGCCGCCCCTATTTCCCCTTGGAACATCCCCCCACACACTTTTCTTAGCCCGGCCTGCTTTAGGCAGCATTGGACGAGCCCACCAGAGAACCAGACTCCTCCGGTGGGCCCTGACTTCTCCATCGCTGGAGTTGAGAGTGCCAAGGTGAGGAGCATGATGATGATGACAGAAGTTAGCATCTGCTATGTTTTCTTTTAATGCAAGTGTAAGTGTGCAGCCTGCCACCCACCCACCCCCAGACTGCAATTCCATACTGCTAGCTTGCACTTGAAATGGGGCCTTTTAGTTTGGAGGAGGCTGAAGCTGGCCACTACCTCATGGCTGCTTCGGCAGCGAGGTATCCATACTCAGTCCCCAGCCGCCCCTATTTGTCCTGGTGTGCCTTATACATAAGATTAAGCGCGTATACCAAAACATTACCTGTGCCCTGGCTGTGTCGGCGGCCTGGTATCCATACTCAGTCCTCAGCCGCCTGGTGGCCGGGTGTCCCCGCTTGCTCCCCAGCCTCCAGGGGGTGGCCGGGTGTCCATACTCGGTCCCCAGCCACCCCTATTTGTCCCGGTAACCTTTCCCACACTTTTCTTAGCCTGGCCTGCTTTAGGGCAGCATTGGCCGAGCCCACCGGACTATCAGACTCCTCCGGTGGGCCCTGGCTTTTCCATCAGGGGAGTTGAGAGTGCCAAGGTGAGGAGCATGATGAGGATGATAGAAGTTAGCATCTGCTTTGTTTTGTTGTAATTCAAGCGCATGTATGTAGTAGCGGCTGGGCCTGAGGTGGTCAGCGTTTTGGCGCATAACCTACCTCCTCCAAGGATTGCTGGATGTTTTCCTGCTACTATCCAAGTTCTATGACTCCCGTTAAAACAAAGCTTCAGGTGATAAATGATGGATGAGGTAGTGGCAAAGGAGAAAGAGCAGGAGGAACAGGGACCATTCACATCAATATCAGGCCAGTCAACCAGATATGTCTTGTAGGATATGTTTCTGTAACAAAAGGAGCGGTTCGGCTACACAGTTATAGGGCATACAGTGAGTGCAATGCCTACCAAAAATTTCGAGGAACTCCAATGCCCCTTGGAAATGACATGGAGGTCAGAGGGCGTTAACTAAACCTTTTTTTCCATTTATAGCAACTGGGTCTCCTGTGCACTGTTGGCCTAAGCAGTGAATGGAAGGCTGTCCAAAAATTATGAGGAACTGCAATGCCCCTTACAAGAGCCATGTGTGGCACCCCAGGGGTCTGGTCACCACAGTAATAGAGATATTACGTCGGAGAGCCAGTGGGAGGTTTCCTGATCAGGATCCCTTAAACATGCAACATCCTCCTGCCTGGGAGGGGAGAATTCTGCCCTTATAAACTGGATCTGGGGTGGGGTTGAGTGAGTCAGAGAACAGTCAGAGTCAGAGTGAGAGCAAGGGAAAGTAACAGCAAGGAGCTCTGTAGGAGCTAGGAGCTAAAGACCAGGGGCTGGAAGCTGAGCAGAGCTCGCCCTGGCAGAAGACAATAGGAACCGGACACAGGAGTCCGAGGCTGTGAGGACTTATATATCCAGCAGCAGAAACCAGCCGGCAGGGGATTTCAGGTCCTCTGGCCATAGAAGCCCGGAGGCTCAGTCACAAGCAAGGGACCAGCACCCCCGTCGTGGAGTGGAGGCTAACAGAAGGCCCCAAGTCACCAGCCATACGGGTAAGCACTACACGGTACACTCAGGGACGTGGGCTACTTCTACCCGCTTACAGCAAGGTAGCCAGGAAGAGTGCAGACAGACGGGGAGGCCTACAACTCCACCTGGCCAGGGGAACTCCTGCTCGCTCACAGACTGACCAGGCCTCTTATGCTAGCCAGTACTCCCGGGAGGGTCTACCTTATAATCATCAGTAAAGACCCTGAACTGCACTGCAAAGACTCTGAGTTGTTCCTGCTGCGCTCGTGCACCATCACCCCCATCATCCACACTCATTGCCCTGAGGCTATACTCCTCCCGTGGGGAGTTATCCCATTCTCTGCTGCGCACACAACACCAGCCTCAGCGGTCTGCCTCGCAGTGGTGGTACTCCCTGACCGCAATCCACGGGTGGCGCAGTCGGACAATTAACCTCAAAACCTAAGAAAGAGTGCCACTGGTTTGACCAGCCTGAGCCACGGGACCGGGTCACCGCCACGGAGACTACAGACCCCAGAGACCCGGCACCGGGTATCCAACACACGTGTACACACGGCCCAGGGGGCGCGTCACATGCAGTACAGCATATTACAAACATAAGTCCCATTATTGGGGAGTGGGTCTCCCATAGTATTTGCTTATGCCTTGCAAGCAAAAGCTGCCAAAAATTAGGACGGAGCAACTTGCAATGCCCCTTACAAGAGCCATGCAGTACAGCATATTACAAACATACGTCCCATTATTGGGGAGTGGGTTTCCCATAGTATTTGCTTATGCCTTGCAAGCAAAAGCTGCCAAAAATTAGGACGGAGCAACTTGCAATGCCCCTTACAAGAGCCATGCAGTACAGCATATTACAAACATAAGTCCCATTATTGGGGAGTGGGTCTCCCATAGTATTTGCTTATGCCTTGCAAGCAAAAGCTGCCAAAAATTAGGACGGAGCAACTTGCAATGCTCCTTACAAGAGCCATGCAGTACAGCATATTACAAACATAAGTCCCATTATTGGGGAGAGGGTCTCCCATAGTATTTGCTTATGCTTTCCAAGCAAAAGCTGCCAAAAATAAGGACGGAGGAACTTGCAATGCTGGCACCCTGGTGGTATAGTGGTGGTGGAGGCTGAGGATAAGGAGAAGAAGATAAAACAGCCGAAACGAGGAAGCGTATACCCATGTGTGGGTGTGAAGCGGTGCATGTGAATACACCTCCCGAAATAACACAGTGGATTTGACTTTATGTTACTCTGCTGTCATTTGGTGGTGATGAGAAGTCTTGCCCAATCCAGCCCTTGTTCATTTTGATAAGGGTCAGCTTGTCAGCATTGTCAGTTGACAGGCAAGTGCGCTTATGAGTTATAATTCCCCCAGCGGCACTAAAAACACGCTCCGATAACACGCTAGCGGCAGGGCAGGCCAGGACCTCCAAGGCGTACACAGCGAGTTCATTCCAAGTGTCCAGCTTGGATACCCAATAATTAAAAGGCACAGAGGAATCACGGAGGACGCTGGTACGGTCGGCAAGGTACTCCCTCACCATCTTTTGAAACTTTCCACTCCTTGTGAGAGTACCCCGCGCCTCAGGGCCTGTAAGCTGGGCGGGTGTCAGAAAACTGTCCCAGAACGTTGACAGTGTTCCCCTGCCTCTGCTGGATTGGAGTTGCATCTCTCTCGCCTGTACGCCTTGGTTGGGCAACGAATTGTGACCTCTGCCGCTAGCGTGTTCAGATGGGATTTTTTTTTAAGAGTTCTGCAGCAAGGGCCTTCTGGTACTTCCCCATTTTTGTAGACCTCTCCACCTCAGGAATAAGAGAGTGAAAGTTCTCCTTGTAGCGGGGGTCTACAAGTGTCACCAACCAGTAATGACTGTCACCCAACATTTTGACAATGCGAGGGTCACGGTTAAGGCAGCGTAACATAAAGTCAGCCATGCGTGCCAGACTGGTAAAGAACAAGATTTCCGTGTCCTCACCAAGATGACGACTGACCATGCTCTCCTCCTCCTCCTCCTCCCCCCTGTCCTCAGGCCACCCACGCTGAACCGACGGTATTACACTTGTACAGGTACTACCGTCTACAACGCATGATAGCAGCTCCTGTTCTTCCTCCTCCTTCTCCTCCTCCTCCTCCTCTACCTCATTGTCCCCCAATGCACATTGGGATGAGATGAGGCTGGGCTGTGTGTAATCGCCCGCTACGGCTTCTTGATCCATCTCATCATACTCTGGCTGCAATGCCTCCTCTTTAATTCTCTGCAGAGAGCGTTGCAAAAGACAGACAAGTGGGATGCTGACACTAATGATGGCGTCATCACCACTCACCATCTTGGTGGCCTCCTCAAAGTTTGTCAGGATGGTACATATGTCAGACATCCAGGTCCACTCCTGAGGTCTTATGTGTGGAGTCTGACCTGAATATCGACGGCCTTGTTGCAGCTGGTACTCCACAACTGCTCTCTTCTGCTCACAAATCCTTTGCAACATGTGGAGGGTAGAGTTCCAACGTGTGGGGACATCACACACCAGTCGGTGTGCCAGAAGCTGCAAACGCTGCTGCAACACAGCAAGGGCGGCGGAAGCTGTAGCCGACTTGCGAAAATGAGCTGACAGGCGGCATACTTTCACGAGCAGATCTGGTAACTCGGGGTACGATTTAAGAAACCGCTGAACCACGAGGTTAAGCACATGAGCCAGGCATGGTACGTGTGTGATCTCACCTCGCCTCAGAGCCGCCACCAGGTTACGGCCATTGTCACACACGACCATGCCGGGATGTAGGTTCAGCGGTCTCAGCCACAGATCTGCCTGCTCTTTCACAGCTGTCCACAACTCACAAGCAGTGTGAGGTTTATCACCTAAGCTTATGAGTTTCAGCACAGCCTGTTGCCGCTTGGCGGAGGCAGTACTGCAATGCTTCCAGCTTGTAACTGATGTGGTGATATCTGAGATGAAGGCTGAACATGAGGAGGAGGAGGAGGATGCGCAGGAGCTGTACACTGTGGGGGCAACTCTGACTGACATAGGGCCTGCAATCCTCGGTGTGGGGAGGATGTGTTCCGTCCCAAGGTCCGACTGGGTCCCGGCTTCCACTATGTTTACCCAGTGTGCCGTCAGAGAGATGTACCGTCCCTGGCCACAAGCACTTGTCCACGTGTCCATTGTCAGGTGGACTCTCCCAGTAACTGCGTTGTTGAGGGCACGGCAGATGCTTTGGGACACGTGCTTGTGTAGTGCAGGGATGGCACACCGGGCAAAATAGTGTCGGCTGGGGACCGGGTACCGAGGGACGGCCACCGCCATAAGATTGCGGAAGGATTCCATCTCCACCAGCCTAAAAGGCAGCATTTCCAACGCAAGCAGTCGTGAAATGTGCGAATTTAGGACTGTGGCCTGTGGGGCGTTAGCTGCGAATTTCCGCTTTCGTTCAAAGGTCTGGGATATGGACAATTGAACACTGCGGTGGGACGTGGACGTGGACGTTGATGCTGTTTCTTGAGAAACTGCCATAACAAGTGAAGACTGAGAGGAGGGTGCATCTTTACATGCAGTATGGACAGGGGATTGCCTTGCACACACAACAGGGGGTTCTATTGCATGCAAAACAGTGGAAGAAGCAGTGGTGACACCCGCTGACACTGGTCGTGGACCCTGGGTTTCGCCCCACAAAGTCGGGTGCTTTGCTGCCATGTGCCTGATCATGCTGGTGGTGGTCAGGCTGGTAGTTTTGTCACCCCTGCTGATGCTGGCATGGCAGGTGGAACATATGGCCTTTTTGGGGTTATCAGCAGAGTCTTTAAAAAAATTCCAGACTCTGGAAGACCTACCGCTTGTACTGGCAACGTCCCTCGTGTTGGTGTTACGGGGAACGGTTGCCTGCCTTCTGTCTGCGGCCACCACACTGCTTCTTCCTGCCTATTGGGGTACTCTGCCTCCCTCCCCCTGTGTGCTGCTGGCCTCACTCTGCATGTCCTCCTTCCACGTTGGGTCAGTTACTAGATCATCCACCACCTCCTCCTCTTCCACTCGCGCACCACGATCCTACTCCTCACTTCCTGGCAATTGTGTCTCGTCATCGTCCACCTCTTGTGACAGATTGCCAACGTCAACTTCCTGTGGCCGTGGCTGTTCAAATATTTGGGCATCGCAACATGGGATCTCCTCTTCCACCACTTCAAGCGTATCAGGCGAGGGGCCCAAATATGGAAACGGACCAGTGAACAGCTCTTCAGAGTGTCCAAGTGTGGGATCACTTGCTGTCTGACGACACTCGGCATGGTGGGAGGAAGGAGCATCAGGGTGAGGAGGAGTATGCGGTCGAGACTCACGGCTACTAAGATTTGACCGTGTGGAAGACAGACCGGAGGTGGTGGTGCCCAAGTAACTGGAAGTATTATCTGCTATCCAATTAATAACCTGTTCACACTGATCAGTTCTCAATACTGGTGTTGTTCTGTGCTTCCCTAGTAATTCGGTCAAGAAGTGGGAGCGAGAAGATGTGGCTGTTGGTTGTGGCACATTTTCACCTTGGCCACGGCCCCGTCCTCTGCACAAACCATCACCAGAACGTCCACTTCCACGTCCCTTGCCACACGCCTTGCCCATTGTAAATTAAGTAAAATAGCTTACACTTGCACTATCAATGGAAAAAAGGTAATAAAGAGTAGATTAGAACCGTGGAAGAGGAAAACCACAGTTATTGTTTACTGGGGTATACCACACTTTTTTAAATAGAGATATTTGCAGCTGAACAGTGAGCGACACACTCAAACTGCTTTTTTTTAGATACCAAAGGCCCAAAACTGGATAGTACAGCGATTTGACCCGAGGAACTGCGAAACCACACTGGGATGTCGGGCCTACTCAAGACTATTTTCAACAGATATATTTTTGTGTCACAACAGTCAGGAGACACTACTGTTTTTCTTTACGGAAAAAACTACCAAAAGCTGAATAATAGAGATTTTTTACCGTGGGATGGCAAAACCACAGTTATTGTTTACTGGGGTATACCACACTTTTTTAAATAGATATATTTGCGGCTGAACAGTGAGCGACACGCTCAAACTGCTTTTTTTTTAGATACCAAAGGCCCAAAACTGGATAGTACAGTGATTTGACCCGTGGAACTGCGAAACCACACTGGGATGTCGGGCCTACTCAAGACTATTTTCAACAGATATATTTTTGTGTCACAACAGTCAGGAGACACTACTGTTTTTCTTTACGGAAAATATACCAAAACCTGAATAATAAAGATTTTTTACCGTGGGATGGCAAAACCACAGTTATTGTTTACTGGGGTATACCACACTTTTTTAAATAGAGATATTTGCGGCTGAACAGTGAGCGACACACTCAAACTGTTTTTTTTTTTAGATACAAATGGCCCAAAATGGATAATACAGAGGTTTGAACCGTGGAAGTACAAAACAACACTTCTGTTTCTCTAGCCTACACCAGACTATTTTCAACAGTTATATTTGTGTCTGAAAAATCAGAGACACGCTTTTTTTTGGGGGGGGGGTGGACACACCAAAAGGTTAATAAGACGGGTATTTGTACAGTGTGAAGGAGGAAAAAAAAAGGAGGATTTAGATGAAAAAAAAAGGATTTTTCCTGGCCCCCGACACCTGGTGCTAAGTCCAGCAATTTCAGCAACAGGAGCACACAGGACTGTAATGCAGCGTTTGCTGGTATAACCACTGTGTCTCCTATACAGCCTGCCTGCCTGGTATCTGGGATGGATATTAGTCCTGAAAAGGACTGTTTGTTTGTTCTGGCAGCCTTTACAGAACCTACACTATTTCGCAGTTTATATCTCTCCCTAAATCAGCAGCACTGTCCCTACACTGTCTAATCCGGAGCGACTGTGTCCAAGATGGCGGCGCCCGGTTTTAAATACTGAGGTGACGCTGTGCGGCCAGCCAATCACTGTAATGCCCACAACCAACATGGCTGCAGCATTACAGTGACTGGCTGGCAATCCCTGCATGTTCATTGGCTCTGTAAAGAGCGCCAAACATGCAGGGCGGAGACCCGAGCTCCCGCCCGAGTAACCCGGAAATGCTCGGTGCTCGCCGAACATCCCGAGTAGAGATGAGCGTTGTTCTACTCGAACTGTTCGCCAATCTCAAATTCGAGCTTTTTTGGGCGGTGTTCGAGCCGTTCGGCGAACACGAACGATTTGAGAAAAATTCGGCTGTTCGAGGTTATGTTCGATAACTGTTCGTGCACCAAAATCATAACTGGATTTTTTCTCAGTAATGATGAAAACTAATGTTAATACGCAGTTTGAGTGTACAACGGGGTGGGGGGAGGGGCAGGGGATGGATCTCTGTAGGAATAATGAAGATCTCCATTTTTTTTTCTCTTTCCTGCATTTACAGTGGGGAGGTGCAATCTGTCAGCCTATCAGCAGCGCACACACGGAGCGAAGTGCTTTTTTTCACAAAAGCAAGGGCATGTGTCATTGGCAGTGTATGTCACATGTCCTTGCCCTATAAGACCAAGCCATTTTCCCGGTCGCCACCATTTTCTCACTGCTGCAGCTGCGTGTTAGACGGCACCGCTGTTTCTGTGTGCGCTATACCTTGTTAATTTCAAGCCAATTTTCGCACAAATCTACAGATAGCTTGGGAGTAGGGAATAGTTGTGATTGCAGTCCTTTTAAAGACTAGGTTACAGCATTTCCTACGACTTTAATCAGGCAGGTCTGTGCTCTTAAATAGATAGGTTGTGGGAGTAAAGACTAATTGTAATTGGAGTCCTTTTCAGGACTAGGTTACATCAGTTCCTATCAGTTTTTGCCAGGCAGGTCTGTGCCAGTGCTGTGCAAGTTTTTTTCACAGCATTTGGCTGAATCTAGCAAAGCTAATCCTTTTTGGCCTATTGCAGAGTGTGTTAGTCAGTGGAGTAGCCTATCTGTGTTGCAAGATATACCACCTGTGTATAGAATACCAATTTTTTTACTGCACCTAGTGAAGTAAAATCTTTTGGGCATAGCATCATTCTATTAGTCCATCTATACTGACCTCCATCAGGTTGCAAATTGAATATAATTTTTTTCTGCATCTAGCTCTGAAAAAATATTTGGCCTTCTAGCAGTGTGTGGGACTTTCTCTATTAGTCCATCTATACTGACCTCCATCAGGTTGCAAACTGAATAAATTTTTTTCTGCATCTACCTCTGAAAAAATATTGGGCTTGTAGCTGTGTGTGGGACTTGTTCTATTAATCCATCTATACAGACCTCCATCAGGTTGCAAACTAAATATAATTTTTTTCTGCATCTACCTCTGAAAATATATTTGGGCTTCTAGCTGTGTGTGGGACTTGTTCTATTAATCCATCTATACAGACCTCCATCAGGTTGCAAACTGAATATATTTTTTTCTGCATCTACCTCTGAAAAAATATTGGGCTTGTAGCTGTGTGTGGGACTTGTTCTATTAATCCATCTATACAGACCTCCATCAGGTTGCAAACTGAATATAATTTTTTTCTGCATCTACCTCTGAAAAAATATTTGGGCTTCTAGCTGTGTGTGGGACTTGTTCTATTACTCCATCTATACTGACCTCCATCAGGTTGCAAATTGAATATAATTTTTTTCTGCATCTAGCTCTGAAAAAATATTGGGCTTCTAGCTGTGTGTGGGACTTCTTGTATTAGTCCATCTATACTGACCTCCATCAGGTTGCAAACTGAATATATTTTTTTCTGCATCTACCTCTGAAAAAATATTGGGCTTCTAGCTGTGTGTGGGACTTGTTCTATTAATCCATCTATACAGACCTCCATCAGGTTGCAAACTGAATATAATTTTTTTCTGCATCTAGCTCTGAAAAAATATTTGGCCTTCTAGCAGTGTGTGGGACTTTCTCTATTAGTCCATCTATACTGACCTCCATCAGGTTGCAAATTAAAAATAATTTTTATCTGCATCTAGCTCTGAAAAAATATTTGGGCTTCTAGCTGTGTGTGGGACTTGTTCTATTACTCGATCTATACTGACCTCCATCAGGTTGCAAATTGAATATAATTTTTTTCTGCATCTAGCTCTGAAAAAATATTGGGCTTCTAGCTGTGTGTGGGACTTGTTGTATTAGTCCATCTATACTGACCTCCATCAGGTTGCAAACTGAATATATTTTTTTCTGCATCTACCTCTGAAAAAATATTGGGCTTCTAGCTGTGTGTGGGACTTGTTCTATTAATCCATCTATACAGACCTCCATCAGGTTGCAAACTGAATATAATTTTTTTCTGCATCTAGCTCTGAAAAAATATTTGGCCTTCTAGCAGTGTGTGGGACTTTCTCTATTAGTCCATCTATACTGACCTCCATCAGGTTGCAAATTAAAAATAATTTTTATCTGCATCTACCTCTGAAAAAATATTTGGGCTTCTAGCTGTGTGTGGGACTTGTTCTATTAGTCCATCTATACTGACCTCCATCACACTGCAAATTCAAAATAATTTTTTGTCTGCATCTAGCTCTGAAAAAATATTTGGCCTTCTAGCAGTGTGTGGGACTTTCTCTATTAGTCCATCTATACTGACCTCCATCAGGTTGCAAATTAAAAATAATTTTTTTCTGCATCTAGCTCTGAAAAAATATTGGGCTTCTAGCTGTGTGTGGGACTTGTTGTATTAGTCCATCTATACTGACCTCCATCAGGTTGCAAGCTGAATATATTTTTTTCTGCATCTACCTCTGAAAAAATATTGGGCTTGTAGCTGTGTGTGGGACTTGTTCTATTAATCCATCTATACAGACCTCCATCAGGTTGCAAACTGAATATAATTTTTTTCTGGATCTACCTCTGAAAAAATATTTGGGCTTCTAGCTGTGTGTGGGACTTGTTCTATTACTCCATCTATACTGACCTCCATCAGGTTGCAAATTGAATATAATTTTTTTCTGCATCTAGCTCTGAAAAAATATTGGGCTTCTAGCTGTGTGTGGGACTTGTTGTATTAGTCCATCTATACTGACCTCCATCAGGTTGCAAACTGAATATATTTTTTTCTGCATCTACCTCTGAAAAAATATTGGGCTTCTAGCTGTGTGTGGGACTTGTTCTATTAATCCATCTATACAGACCTCCATCAGGTTGCAAACTGAATATAATTGTTTTCTGCATCTAGCTCTGAAAAAATATTTGGCCTTCTAGCAGTGTGTGGGACTTTCTCTATTAGTCCATCTATACTGACCTCCATCAGGTTGCAAATTAAAAATAATTTTTATCTGCATCTAGCTCTGAAAAAATATTTGGGCTTCTAGCTGTGTGTGGGACTTGTTCTATTACTCCATCTATACTGACCTCCATCAGGTTGCAAATTGAATATAATTTTTTTCTGCATCTAGCTCTGAAAAAATATTGGGCTTCTAGCTGTGTGTGGGACTTGTTGTATTAGTCCATCTATACTGACCTCCATTAGGTTGCAAACTGAATATATTTTTTTCTGCATCTACCTCTGAAAAAATATTGGGCTTCTAGCTGTGTGTGGGACTTGTTCTATTAATCCATCTATACAGACCTCCATCAGGTTGCAAACTGAATATAATTTTTTTCTGCATCTAGCTCTGAAAAAATATTTGGCCTTCTAGCAGTGTGTGGGACTTTCTCTATTAGTCCATCTATACTGACCTCCATCAGGTTGCAAATTAAAAATAATTTTTATCTGCATCTAGTTCTGAAAAAATATTTGGGCTTCTAGCTGTGTGTGGGACTTGTTCTATTACTCCATCTATACTGACCTCCATCAGGTTGCAAATTGAATATAATTTTTTTCTGCATCTAGCTCTGAAAAAATATTGGGCTTCTAGCTGTGTGTGGGACTTGTTGTATTAGTCCATCTATACTGACCTCCATCAGGTTGTAAACTGAATATATTTTTTTCTGCATCTACCTCTGAAAAAATATTTGGCTTCTAGCTGTGTGTGGGACTTGTTCTATTAATCCATCTATACAGACCTCCATCAGGTTGCAAACTGAATATAATTTTTTTCTGCATCTAGCTCTGAAAAAATATTTGGCCTTCTAGCAGTGTGTGGGACTTTCTCTATTAGCCCATCTATACTGACCTCCATCAGGTTGCAAATTAAAAATAATTTTTTTCTGCATCTACCTCTGAAAAAATATTTGGGCTTCTAGCTGTGTGTGGGACTTGTTCTATTAATCCATCTATACAGACCTCCATCAGGTTGCAAACTAAATATAATTTTTTTCTGCATCTACCTCTGAAAATATATTTGGGCTTCTAGCTGTGTGTGGGACTTGTTCTATTAATCCATCTATACTGACCTCCATCAGGTTGCAAACTGAATAAATTTTTTTCTGCATCTACCTCTGAAAAAATATTGGGCTTGTAGCTGTGTGTGGGACTTGTTCTATTAATCCATCTATACAGACCTCCATCAGGTTGCAAACTAAATATAATTTTTTTCTGCATCTACCTCTGAAAATATATTTGGGCTTCTAGCTGTGTGTGGGACTTGTTCTATTAATCCATCTATACAGACCTCCATCAGGTTGCAAACTGAATATATTTTTTTCTGCATCTACCTCTGAAAAAATATTGGGCTTGTAGCTGTGTGTGGGACTTGTTCTATTAATCCATCTATACAGACCTCCATCAGGTTGCAAACTGAATATAATTTTTTTCTGCATCTACCTCTGAAAAAATATTTGGGCTTCTAGCTGTGTGTGGGACTTGTTCTATTACTCCATCTATACTGACCTCCATCAGGTTGCAAATTGAATATAATTTTTTTCTGCATCTAGCTCTGAAAAAATATTGGGCTTCTAGCTGTGTGTGGGACTTCTTGTATTAGTCCATCTATACTGACCTCCATCAGGTTGCAAACTGAATATATTTTTTTCTGCATCTACCTCTGAAAAAATATTGGGCTTCTAGCTGTGTGTGGGACTTGTTCTATTAATCCATCTATACAGACCTCCATCAGGTTGCAAACTGAATATAATTTTTTTCTGCATCTAGCTCTGAAAAAATATTTGGCCTTCTAGCAGTGTGTGGGACTTTCTCTATTAGTCCATCTATACTGACCTCCATCAGGTTGCAAATTAAAAATAATTTTTATCTGCATCTAGCTCTGAAAAAATATTTGGGCTTCTAGCTGTGTGTGGGACTTGTTCTATTACTCGATCTATACTGACCTCCATCAGGTTGCAAATTGAATATAATTTTTTTCTGCATCTAGCTCTGAAAAAATATTGGGCTTCTAG
The DNA here is from genome assembly GCF_046119375.1 of Phyllobates terribilis. Lineage (NCBI taxonomy): Eukaryota > Metazoa > Chordata > Amphibia > Anura > Dendrobatidae > Phyllobates > Phyllobates terribilis. The sequence goes on from NW_027362767.1 coordinate 105,774,529, forward strand.
CTGTGTGTGGGACTTGTTGTATTAGTCCATCTATACTGACCTCCATCAGGTTGCAAACTGAATATATTTTTTTCTGCATCTACCTCTGAAAAAATATTGGGCTTCTAGCTGTGTGTGGGACTTGTTCTATTAATCCATCTATACAGACCTCCATCAGGTTGCAAACTGAATATAATTTTTTTCTGCATCTAGCTCTGAAAAAATATTTGGCCTTCTAGCAGTGTGTGGGACTTTCTCTATTAGTCCATCTATACTGACCTCCATCAGGTTGCAAATTAAAAATAATTTTTATCTGCATCTACCTCTGAAAAAATATTTGGGCTTCTAGCTGTGTGTGGGACTTGTTCTATTAGTCCATCTATACTGACCTCCATCACACTGCAAATTCAAAATAATTTTTTGTCTGCATCTAGCTCTGAAAAAATATTTGGCCTTCTAGCAGTGTGTGGGACTTTCTCTATTAGTCCATCTATACTGACCTCCATCAGGTTGCAAATTAAAAATAATTTTTTTCTGCATCTAGCTCTGAAAAAATATTGGGCTTCTAGCTGTGTGTGGGACTTGTTGTATTAGTCCATCTATACTGACCTCCATCAGGTTGCAAGCTGAATATATTTTTTTCTGCATCTACCTCTGAAAAAATATTGGGCTTGTAGCTGTGTGTGGGACTTGTTCTATTAATCCATCTATACAGACCTCCATCAGGTTGCAAACTGAATATAATTTTTTTCTGGATCTACCTCTGAAAAAATATTTGGGCTTCTAGCTGTGTGTGGGACTTGTTCTATTACTCCATCTATACTGACCTCCATCAGGTTGCAAATTGAATATAATTTTTTTCTGCATCTAGCTCTGAAAAAATATTGGGCTTCTAGCTGTGTGTGGGACTTGTTGTATTAGTCCATCTATACTGACCTCCATCAGGTTGCAAACTGAATATATTTTTTTCTGCATCTACCTCTGAAAAAATATTGGGCTTCTAGCTGTGTGTGGGACTTGTTCTATTAATCCATCTATACAGACCTCCATCAGGTTGCAAACTGAATATAATTGTTTTCTGCATCTAGCTCTGAAAAAATATTTGGCCTTCTAGCAGTGTGTGGGACTTTCTCTATTAGTCCATCTATACTGACCTCCATCAGGTTGCAAATGAAAAATAATTTTTATCTGCATCTAGCTCTGAAAAAATATTTGGGCTTCTAGCTGTGTGTGGGACTTGTTCTATTACTCCATCTATACTGACCTCCATCAGGTTGCAAATTGAATATAATTTTTTTCTGCATCTAGCTCTGAAAAAATATTGGGCTTCTAGCTGTGTGTGGGACTTGTTGTATTAGTCCATCTATACTGACCTCCATTAGGTTGCAAACTGAATATATTTTTTTCTGCATCTACCTCTGAAAAAATATTGGGCTTCTAGCTGTGTGTGGGACTTGTTCTATTAATCCATCTATACAGACCTCCATCAGGTTGCAAACTGAATATAATTTTTTTCTGCATCTAGCTCTGAAAAAATATTTGGCCTTCTAGCAGTGTGTGGGACTTTCTCTATTAGTCCATCTATACTGACCTCCATCAGGTTGCAAATTAAAAATAATTTTTATCTGCATCTAGTTCTGAAAAAATATTTGGGCTTCTAGCTGTGTGTGGGACTTGTTCTATTACTCCATCTATACTGACCTCCATCAGGTTGCAAATTGAATATAATTTTTTTCTGCATCTAGCTCTGAAAAAATATTGGGCTTCTAGCTGTGTGTGGGACTTGTTGTATTAGTCCATCTATACTGACCTCCATCAGGTTGTAAACTGAATATATTTTTTTCTGCATCTACCTCTGAAAAAATATTTGGCTTCTAGCTGTGTGTGGGACTTGTTCTATTAATCCATCTATACAGACCTCCATCAGGTTGCAAACTGAATATAATTTTTTTCTGCATCTAGCTCTGAAAAAATATTTGGCCTTCTAGCAGTGTGTGGGACTTTCTCTATTAGCCCATCTATACTGACCTCCATCAGGTTGCAAATTAAAAATAATTTTTTTCTGCATCTACCTCTGAAAAAATATTTGGGCTTCTAGCTGTGTGTGGGACTTGTTCTATTAGTCCATCTATACTGACCTCCATCACACTGCAAATTCAAAATAATTTTTTGTCTGCATCTAGCTCTGAAAAAATATTTGGCCTTCTAGCAGTGTGTGGGACTTTCTCTATTAGTCCATCTATACTGACCTCCATCAGGTTGCAAATTAAAAATAATTTTTTTCTGCATCTAGCTCTGAAAAAATATTGGGCTTCTAGCTGTTTGTGGGACTTGTTGTATTACTCCATCTATACTGACCTCCATCAGGTTCCAAATTGAATATAATTTTTTTCTGCATCTAGCTCTGAAAAAATATTGGGCTTCTAGCTGTGTGTGGGACTTGTTGTATTAGTCCATCTATACTGACCTCCATTAGGTTGCAAACTGAATATATTTTTTTCTGCATCTACCTCTGAAAAAATATTGGGCTTCTAGCTGTGTGTGGGACTTGTTCTATTAATCCATCTATACAGACCTCCATCAGGTTGCAAACTGAATATAATTGTTTTCTGCATCTAGCTCTGAAAAAATATTTGGCCTTCTAGCAGTGTGTGGGACTTTCTCTATAAGTCCATCTATACTGACCTCCATCAGGTTGCAAATTAAAAATAATTTTTATCTGCATCTAGCTCTGAAAAATTATTTGGGCTTCTAGCTGTGTGTGGGACTTGTTCTATTACTCCATCTATACTGACCTCCATCAGGTTGCAAATTGAATATAATTTTTTTCTGCATCTAGCTCTGAAAAAATATTGGGCTTCTAGCTGTGTGTGGGACTTGTTGTATTAGTCCATCTATACTGACCTCCATCAGGTTGCAAACTGAATATATTTTTTTCTGCATCTACCTCTGAAAAAATATTGGGCTTCTAGCTGTGTGTGGGACTTGTTCTATTAATCCATCTATACAGACCTCCATCAGGTTGCAAACTGAATATAATTTTTTTCTTCATCTAGCTCTGAAAAAATATTTGGCCTTCTAGCAGTGTGTGGGACTTTCTCTATTAGTCCATCTATACTGACCTCCATCAGGTTGCAAATTAAAAATAATTTTTATCTGCATCTACCTCTGAAAAAATATTTGGGCTTCTAGCTGTGTGTGGGACTTGTTCTATTACTCCATCTATACTGCCTCCATCAGGTTGCAAATTGAATATAATTTTTTTCTGCATCTAACCCAGCCAATAGTTTTGGCCTAATACCACAGTTTGGCCACTCAGCTCTGCTCGGTTCCCATCCATTGTTTTTTTGTGCAAACAACTCCAGAGTTGTGAATTAGTTAACCACCAAAATGAGTGGAAAAAGGCCTGCTGCTGGTGGAAAGGGGAATAGGCGTGTTGGGAAGGGGAAAAAAGGTTGTGTCCGTGGGGTAGGTGTTAAAGCAACAGTAACATCTGCAGAAGAAAGACCATCTTCCAGCCAAACTAAAATGTCTACTTCTTTTAGCGGACAATGTGATAAGATCCCTTTCTTACGGCCACGCCAATCGCTACAAATTCCAGATGAGGCACAAAAACAGCAGGTGCTTCAACGGATATCAAGTGCTCATTTAAGTCGGCTCTCCTCCACATCAACTTCAACATCACAAATACTCCAGTCCTCAAAGGTGTCACCCCAATCGCACTTGCTTCCTCACAGCTCCCAAATCTCCAGCTGCCCGTCTGAGTATGAGGTAGAACAGATGGTTGAGTCTGCAGAGCTGTTTACTCATACTATAGCCTGGGAATCAGAGGTCGACTCCAGCACTTCTGTGAATCCAGACGAGGAAATGATCTGCACTGATGCCCAGAATCTTTATGAGTCGGATCCAGGACCAGACGCAGAAGGTTCTGATCATAATGTAGACCCTCATTCCCAAACTGTAACTTCTGTTGGTGGAGACAATGAGGAAGACGATGATGAGACTCAAATACCTGATTGGAGCGACAACTTTAGTTTTTTGTCAGGGCAGGAACAGGTTGGCTCTGAGGACGACGGGTGTGATAACGCACAGGGTGATGATGATGAGGTTGGAGATCCCAATTACTGTCAACCCACAGTCAGCCAAGAGATGAGGTCAGCAGAGGAGGTGGAGGAAGATGCTAGTGACGACGAGGTCAGGTTGCGCCTTCCTGGACAGAGACGTAGTACTGGAAGCACGTCAACAACTGCATTCTCAAACACAACTCTGCCTCTCACCACAAGTCGTGGTGGCTCTTCAGGTCGCATGGGTGCTAAGCCTTGCATAGCCTGGGCATTTTTTCAGATCGATAAAGATGACCCAACTCGTGTTATCTGTAACATTTGTCAGCAAAAGCTAAGTAGAGGCCAAAAAATACATAGTTTGAGTACTTCATGCATGAACCGGCACATGGACATGAAGCATAAGTTGCAGTGGGAAGCTCAGTGTGCTACAATGCGGCCTAGCCGGCCGGGCCAACCACCGTCTGCCATATCTTGTGCATCCGCGGCCTCTTCATCCTCTGTGACTGGGGGGACAGCAGTCACACCTGTTTTGGGGCGCAGACCTGCCACCTCTTTACCCGCAACAGCCAGCGTGATTCGCAGGTCATCATTTTCTTTGGAGGTGGTAACACCAGCTGGTGTTGAGCGCTGTCCGACATCGATAGCACCACCTTTGGATCAAGGCAACCTAACATGTCCGCCTGCATCTTCCTCACAGACCGGCAGTTTGCCGGGGACACCCTTATCAACCCCGTCTAAGCACAATAGCCAGCCCTCGGTCCCTCAGATGTGGACAAGTAAAAGACCATTTCCTCCTAGCCATGAGAAAGCTAAGAGGTTGAATTTCACCATCTGCAAGCTCTTGGCTACAGAAATGCTGCCTTTCCGCCTGGTGGACACAGAGGATTTTCGAGACCTTATGTCCGTCGCAGTGCCCCAGTACCAGATGCCCAGTCGGCACTACTTCTCAAAGAAAGGTGTGCCTGCGCTCCACCAGCATGTCGCACACAACATCACCGCTTCTTTGAGAAACTCTGTGTGTGACAGGGTGCATTTCACCACAGACACTTGGACGAGTAGGCATGGACAGGGGCGTTACATGTCGCTGACTGGGCACTGGGTAACTATGGTGACAGCAGGACAAGGGGCTGCTGTCCAAGTCTTGCCGTCCCCACGAGTTGTGCGTCAATCCTCTTTATGTCAAAGCTCCTCCACTGCTTCTGCCTCCTCAACCTCCTCTCGGTCTTCCACCTGCACCCAAAGCCTGTCTGGTCATGCCACAAGCTTTCTAACTGTGCAGAAGGGATCCTGCACACCTCCTTACTATGCTGGCAGTAGGGCTCAACGTCATCAGGCGGTTTTTACTTTGAAATGTCTGGGAAATGTGAGTCACACAGCTGAGGAGTTGTGGTCAGCTCTGGAGAACCAATTTCATGAATGGTTGTCTCCACTGGACCTGAAACCAGGGAAGGCCGTGTGCGACAATGCTGCAAACCTGGGTGCGGCCCTTCGCCGGGGCAATGTCACACACGTACCTTGTATGGCTCACGTGTTGAACCTGGTTGTCCAGCAATTTTTAGCCCACTATCCCAGACTAGATGGCCTTCTGCAGAGGGCACGGTCGCTGTGTGCTCACTTCCGCCGTTCGCATCCGCAGCTCAGCGACTTACATCTCTACAGAAGTCGTTGGGCCTGCCACTTCACCGGCTAAAATGTGATGTGCCTACCCGGTGGAATTCAACTCTGCACATGTTGCAGCGACTGTGGCAGCACCGACAAGCCCTGGTGCAATACGTTCTGACGTATAGCCTGGGCCAACGAGATCCAGACGTGGGGCAAATCACGCTGGAGGAGTGGTCTCAGATCAGGGACCTATGCACCCTTCTGCACAGTTTTGAAATGGCGATGAAGATGTTTAGTGCTGACGATGCCATTATCAGCATGACTATTCCGGTGATTTACATGCTGGAGCACATGTTAAACAATTCGGAGTCAGGTGGTGGCACAAGAGGAGGTGGAGGAAGTAGAGGAGGAGGAGTTGTATGCGGAAGGGCTAACATCTGCAAGGTCCATACGGTCGGCAGCACCAAGGCGGCAGGCATGTGAGGGTGGGGGAGATGGTTTTACCAGGGCGCATGGTAGCAGCCAAACTAGTGAGGAAGGTGCAGGAGCCCAGGAAGAAGTGGAGGACGAACTGATGGAAGACTCATCAGATGAGGGAGACCTTGATCACATTTCTGTTGTGCGAGGTTGGGGGGAGAGGACAGAGGAAGGAAGCATGATTGTTACCTCGCCACCAACACAACAGGGACTTGGTGCTCCTGGATGCGCAACACACATGAGTGCCTTCTTGCTGCACTACCTGCAACATGACCCTCGAATTGTGAGAATTAGAAATAATCCTGACTACTGGGTTGCCACACTGTTAGATCCCCGGTACAAAAGTAAATTTGCAGAAATTATTCCTGCCATAGAAAGGGATGCACGCATGCAGGAGTATCAGCAGAGACTGTTGCAGAATCTTACATGTGCTTTTCCACAAAACACCAGTGGTGCACGTAGTGAATCTCACAGTTCCAACTTGCCAACCATGGGACCGTCAAGTGTTCAGCACTCAAACCATAACAGAACCACAGTATCTGCTGGTAACATCAATTTTGAGCAATCATTTCACCACTTTTTTAGCCCATCCTTTGCAAGGCCACAGGAGACAAGAAGTCTGACACATAGTCAACGCCTAGAGACGATGGTACAGGAGTATCTCCAAGTAAACATTGAAGCCATGACTGTGTCACTGGACCCTTGCTCTTTTTGGGCTTCCAATCTGGATAAATGGCCGGAGCTAGCCACTTACGCCTTGGAGATCTTGTCATGCCCCGCAGCCAGCGTTCTGTCTGAACGTGTGTTCAGCGCTGCTGGTGGTGTGCTGACAGATAAGCGCACGCGGCTCTCCACTGATAATGTAGACAGACTCACGTTCATAAAGATGAACAAATCATGGATCCGAAACGACTTTTCTACCCCTGTGTCATCCCGGGGAGAGTAAAAGATGGATGATTGGTTAAAATCACCCTACCAACCGTTTTAAGCTTTCAAATTACTAATCATGTTTATCTGTATCTTGGCTGGAAAATAATTTGGGCTTTGTAGCAGTGTGCAGCACTGATTCTATTAGGCCATCTATAATAAGCTCCACCAGATTTAAAATTACTAATCATATTTATCTGTATCTTGGCTGGAAAATAATTTGGGCTTTGTAGCAGTGTGCAGCATTGATCCTATTAGGCCATCTATACTAAGCTCCACCAGATTTAAAATTAATAATAATTTTTATCTGCATCTAGCCCGGAAAATAATTTTGGGGCTCCGAGATGCGCAAGACACATAAGTGCCTTCTTGCTGCACTACCTGCAACATGACCCTCATATTGTCAGAATTCGAAGTAATCATGACTACTGGGTTGCCACACTCTTAGATCCCCCAAACTTTTCGATCAACCTTTTCATTTTAATAAAGACCAAAAAAATGGTCATTTTTGAAATTATAAGCATTAGCAGGTTATTAGAAACTGAAATCAAACAGTTTTCAACTCAAAACTTTATTCTAGGTGATGTTACATTTTCACATAGGACCCTTTGTTCGAAAAGAGCTTCTGAACTCTCTCGTCCATTGAATTTGTCAGGTTTTGGATGGTTTCTGCTTCAATTGTTTTGCATGAGGACAGAATACCCTCCCAGAGCTGTTGCTTAGATGTGAACTGCCTCCCGCCATCATAGACACTCCTTTTGATGATGCTCCAGAGGTTCTGAATGGGGTAGAGGTCAGGGGAGCATGGGGGTCACACCATAAGTTTGTCCCCTTTTATGCCCATATCAGCCAGAGATGCAGATGTTTTATGTGCAGCATGAGATGGTGCATTATCATACAAAAAAATGATCTTGCTGTGAAATACACGGTTCTTCTTCTTGAACCATGGCAGGAAGTGCTGTTTGAGAAAATCCACATACATTATGGAGTTCATCTTTAGCGCCTTCAGGGATCCTAAAGGGGCCGACAATCTCTCTCCCCATGATTCCAGCCCAAAACATTACTCCACCTCCTCCTTGTTGGCGCTGTAGCCGTGTTTGCGTGGGGTGTCCATCAACCAGCCATCCTCCACTCCATCCATCTGGACCATCGAGCGCTGCACGGCACTCATCCGTGAACAAAACAGTTTTGAAATCAGTCTTCATGTAATGTTTGGCCCACTGGAGCCGTTTCTGCTTGTGTGAAGTGGATAGAGGAGGTCGACAGGATGGCGTATGCACAGCTGCAAACCTCTGAAGGACCCTGCATCTTGTTGTTCGGGGGACGTTGGAGGCACCAGCAGCTTCAAAAAACTTGTCTGCTGCTATGACAAGGCTTTTTTGCCGCTGCACTTTTAACCTGACGTAATTGCCTGTAGGAAAGAGTCCTCAATTTGCCCTTATCAGCACGCACACTTGTGTACTGTGAATCAGCTACATACTTCTTGATTGCTAAGACACTTCATCCTGATCATCGCACAATGTTGATTGTAGTCATGCCTTGACCTAAACACTCCACAATTTGTTGCTTCTCAGCAGCCGACACATCCTTTTTCTTTCCCATTTTGGCAGAAAATGTAGGCTGCTTAATAATGTGAGACAGCCTTCTTAAGTAGTCTTGCCTTTCATTGGACACACCTGCCAAACTAATTAGCACAGGTGTCTGCAATTGCTTACAGTGATATAAAGAGCCCTGACACACATCACCATCAATGAGTTTAGCTGACAAACAAACAAATTCTTCCCTTATCACTCCTAAACACTTTTTGCATAATAATTTGGAACACAGTGTACATGTGCTTTTCCACAAAACACCAGTGGTTCACGTAGTGAATCTTACAGTTCTAACTTGCCAACCGTGGCCTGTATGGAGTTGTTCAATAAAGGGCCCAAAATTAAGATAACATAGATGGGAGAGGTCTCTATGAATAGGAATTCCTAAGTATTTGATACCCTGTGAGGGCCAGGCAAAGGGAAAGTTGGACTGGATGGAATCCTATATGGATTTGGGGAGGGAGACATCGAGGGCCTCAGACTTCGCTGCATTGATTTTAAAATTTGACCATGTAACAAAGTGATCTATTTCAGCCATAACAGCATGGATGGATATATGTGATTGAGTGATATATACTAGGACATCATCAGCAAATAGAGAGCACTTGTACTCGGTGCCTCCCACCTCAATCCACCTAATATTGGGGTTATGGCGAATTGATGAGAGCAGGTGCTCCGTCACTAGGATGTATAAGAGAGGGGACAGAGAACATCCCTGCCTTGTCCCATTGGTGATTGTGAAAGGTGATGAAAATGTTCTGACGCGCCCCCTGGGCCTTGGGACACCCGGAGCCGGACCCTTTTTGGTGGATGCTGGTGGTTGTAGTCTCCGTGGCGGCGACCCGGTTCCGTGGCTCAGGCGGGTCAAACCAGTGGCGGAACTATTTATGTGGTTTTGATGTTTAAATGTCCGACTACGCCACCCGTGGATTGCGGTCAGAGTGAACCGCCGCTCCAGGGCAGACCGCTGAGGCTGGTGTTGTGGGTGCAGCAGAGCGTAGCATAACTCCCCACGGGAGGAGTATAGCCTCAGGGCAGTGTATGCGGAGGATGGGGGTGATGGTGCAGGGCAGCAGCAGTAACGACACGGAGTCAGTGATGCAGTCCAGGGCCTTTACTCACAGTTCTTATTATCCAGACCACGTCTGCAGGTAACGGCTGCCCACGTCGTACTGTGCTCACCAGGTGAGGGGCTCAGACAACTCCCAGATAACTTTGGAGCGCTTCACAGGACCCCCTTTGTGTGTCCTTTGTCTGGCCTTTCTTACCAACCCTTCTGTCCGGCAGCCTCGGGCCTCCTCTTGGTAAACTTGGCGCCAGTTTCCCTGACCCTATGTGGTGCCTTCCTAGCGGGTGTAGCAAGGGGCTGCGCCACATAAAATGTCACAGCCTCCTGTTTCTAGCTGAGGGTCATTTCCTGCCTCCACTAGTTTCGGGGACCGGTCTCCCCCTTTGGCCTGACCCCTCCACGCAGGTGGATTCGGGCGTGCGGTGGCGACTCGCCCGTCCGCACCCCTGGGATCCCTTCGTTCCTCGTTCCTGGAGCCTTCTCCGCTCCTCTTCCTTCCTTCTCCCTCTTCCAGGCCTGGGCCTCTGTTACTAGGCCCGCCTCCGGAGCAGAGCTCATGCAGAGCCCCTGCTCCCTGCCACTTCTGCTCAGACTTCTCTACACTGAACTAAGATGGTGCCCACCTTTTATACTCCCTTCTCAATGCACCCAGGAACTGCTTCCTCCCTGCTCCTGCACTACAGGGTTCCCCTTCCTCAGTGTTCCCTCCCCCCACTCCAGCCAGGGACAGGGACTATCGTGCCCATCTCAGGGGCATATTGGTCGCCCTGCCCCACGGCAATGTGGTGTAATGCATGCAGGTGTCGGGTCCTGATCCACACTGCATCCTTACCTGAGAGTGAGATATCACACCTCTGGGTGAGGTGCAATACCTCTGTAGCAACCGAGCCCTCAGGGTAATACAGTTCCATTTATCTTCAGCCTAGGTGACGTATTGCGATACAGGGCCGTGATTTTGGCTATAAAAGGGTCCCCTAGACCCCTACCCCAAGCTTTTTAAGAGAATCATATATGGCGTGCCAGGAGACTCTATGGAATGCTTTCTCAGCATCCAACGAGAGTATCTAATTACAAATTTTTAACTGCATCTAGCCCAGGAAATACTTTGTGCCTAGTAGCAGTGTCTGCTAGTCAGCGGATTATCCCGGCTGTTAAGCAAGCTACACCACCTGTAGTTTTGACACTTAATTTTTTCAAAGGAAATGCTTCGGGACCACGGGATACTCAGTGAAGAGCATCAGGAGGCACCCCAAGGCATAGGGGCTGGGACTGGCAGTAGGATGCCTTGCGGTGGACAGCCGAGCTCGATCCTTATAAAAGCTTTTTAACTGCAGCAGCTTTAGTGGACGCTACTGGAGCTGGAATTACGCGGCTGCTGGCAAGAGACTTGCCCTCCAATAGATCCTTGTAAATGGATTTAAAGTGTATTCATTCAAATTAGAGAGACAATTTAAATTAAAAAGCTTAGAGCTGCCTCCACCACATGGGGGCTCGCTCGACCCACCAGCGGACAGGCACCAGTATTGGGAGAGGGGGGCTGGCCGTCACGGTTCACCGCGGCTCTGGCACAAACCCGGCGACACGGTGGTGACGCGGGCAGGAGCGGACTGAACGTGTCGGCTTCTCACTTTTTGGATTTTAGAAGGGCATGACATGCCTATATCTGTGTCTCCCCCTCCTTTTACTCCTCCACCTCTTTTCTTTTCGCATGACTATATGTACTTGTCACTTTTCCATGTGTTAGTTGTGTCTTCAGAGCAGTTTGTCAGCTTTTGGACACCTTTGAAGGTGTTTTCTATGTGTTTTTATGTGTTTTTGTTTGCCTGCCATTGGTTTTAACGGTGTTCGAAGGTGTTCGACGAACAGTTCGACGAACAGTTCGGCGAACACACGGGTGTTCGACGAACCGAACCGAACTCGAACACTACGGGGGTGGCTCAACACTAATCCCGAGTAGCGTGATGCTCGGGCGAGTACCGAGCAGTGTCGAGCATGTTCGCTCAACACTAATCACAAGAACTACCATCAGTGCAGGAATACATCACCAAGACCACCATAAGTACATGAGTACATCACCAGAACCACTATCATATTATTGTACATCAATTGTACTGTCAGGTCAGACCCATATACATTTGTATCACATGAACCTACAACTTCCAGTACGTTCTTAACAATGTAAGGATATACTGGGATTTGTTGCTATCAGTCATCATCAGGCTGCGGACCGTACAGGAACCACAGTACTGATGAGAATTAGTCAGTATCACAAAAATATATACATCCAGGTTCCTTATAGATGACGTTACCTCTGATTGGAGTTAATCTCTTTTCTTCATCTTGTCTAGATGCCATGATGACTTTTCACAGCGTCAGCTCGTCTCTGCAGACTTCCATCTCCTCTGGTCTTGTGCAGCACATTCCCACAAGATACCCTTAAAAATAGCAGTGTAATTATAATGCTCCTGAATAAAAATATCTGCCCTATGCGGAGCCCCTGAATAAATAATTGCCCCTCACTATATTCCCAGCACAAAATATGACCCCCACACTGTCTGTCTTATTGTACATGCTCTCCACACTGCCCTCTCCTTTCCATTCTGGGCCCCCTTTTCATACTGTCCTCTCACACTGTCCTCTCACACCTATAGGGCACAGTCTCTATACTGTGCCCCCTCATCAAACACCCTCTCCTTGGCATACTGTCCCCCTATGCTACCCACCAAACTGTTCAGTCTCTATTCTGTGCCCACTGACACTTTTCTCCCTCCCATAATGTTTGCTCACACTATTCACCACAATAGTCTCCTCACACATTTCCCCCTCCCTCCTCATACTGCCTCCTCACCCCCCCCCCCCTCCATATTGTGGCTGCACACACCCATTCCTTCCTGTTTCCCCATACAGTGGCCTCATCTCACATTCCCCCCTCCCCCTACATATTGTGGCTGCATGCACCCATTCCTTCCTCTTTCCTCATACTGTGGCCATATATCTAACTAACAACCCCCCCCCACCACCACCACCACCACCAACAACTGTTACAATAGATCTTCAGTGTCTTCAGCTCCACTGGAGCATTTACCACCAATGTACGCCTTGGTCTGCTGCGCCGGTGAGTGAGGTCAGCAGTGTGATCACATGACCTGATCACACTGCTGATGTCGCCCTTACTCGGCAGTCAGAGCTTCACTGGGAGCCGGCACAATGCACTTTCTCTGAGCCAAAACTGACAGCCGGCTCAGAGAAAAGATTTCCTGTATTAGCAAGTGAAGAGAACTCTGCTCCAGCCGCCCTGAGAGGCCATAACAATGCTTGTCGCATGAGGAGTAAACCATTACTTTCAGAGACACAATATACCGTGAACTTTGCCTGTAAGAGAGACTGTATCCTGTTACCTCATTCACTAAAATTGTTATGTTTCCAAGTTCACCTGCATTTCTCGCTGCTTGAGATTGCACAAACATCCAAAACCTGCACCCAGACACCACCGTTACAATAGTGCCCCCGGGGGGTCCTATACCATCCACAAGTGCCACCTCCCGCTTTTGAAATTGTTGTGGACACGAGGGAAGTGTTGAGGGGTCCAGCGACCCACTCCAGCTACTGTGACATTATTATCTGCTGCCAGTGAGGCTACACACCCCAGCTGGCTCTTCTGCAACATCTGGCGCCTCCACAGTGGCCCACCACAGTAATATAAAACTTAGTCTTTGCAGAGATTTTTTTTCAGTAACAGCAGGGTCATCTGCTGAGGCTATCCTATAACCACGTTTAGGCTGCGCCAACATAGCTGTAATTAGGATTACCTGTTAGATGTTTCTCCCCCCTGAGCTGAACCCCCAGCTACGCCTCTGAGTATGGGCATCACTAATAGGCTGCAAGTCAGACACTGTGCACTACCTGTGTGTGACCAGCGCCCTATACAAATCTTTTCTGTGTGCAATTTTTATACTAAGCAGTCACCCCCTCCATGAATGGTCAGTGTGTGAGTGGTTGTCTCATCAGTATTTTGCACCTGTGCTGCCTCAGACTTTATCAAGGGGGTTTGCTGCATTAATTTTTGTGACCTGGACAGGTAAATACTGTTGCCCCTATTTTTGGCTATGTTAACAGGTGCAAGACGTTCCCAAGTGTACTGCTGCAGTGCAGATTTGTCATGTGTAATTGGATGATGGTACTATACTTTTGGTAGACTTGGGGCTGCACATCAGAATGACTCCCAGCAAAACAAGTGCCAAAAGGATGACTTTTTAACTTAAGTTGCCACAATGAGTTTTTGAGCAATTTTTGACCCTGCATTTTTTCGCTGTGCAAAATACGCAACGTCTTACAGTTCCTGCAAAGTGGATGATATTTAGAGAAATCCCATTTCTATGTGTTGCGTAAACTGATCTGCAGTGCGTGCTTGAAATTCAGAACATCAAAAACAAAGCAGCCTTATTTAAAACATGGCATACCAAAAAGAGACAAAAAATCGCAGCGTCAAGAATGCTATAAAAGGATATGGAAAAAAACACACTCAAAAACCCAATGAAAAATCCTCAAGTAACTTAGTTTAGCTAACGGGTGCAGAAATGCTACAAAATAAAAAACTCACAAAATACTCATCTAGGGAATGTGTCTAGAGATGAGTGAAACCCAAACTTAAAAGTTCAGGGTTCGTTACGGACCGTTCATGTCTAGTGCTAAACTCCGAACACGGACTTCTCCCAGAAGTCTGTTGCAGTGTTCAAGAGAGAGAGATTGATTTTCCAGCTCAAAGGCTCGGATCAGGTTCTGGTTCAAGTTCAGGTACAGTTCTGGTACCCAAACCGAACTTAGGAATAAAGTACCAGATCGGGTCGGGTACCAGAACCCGAACTTCCACGGGTCCACTCATCCCTAAATGCAACTTAAAAATGTGTGGGAATGTCGACATATTTGTGGCGCCCTGCTGCGCATTGGTGCCACAGAACCCAGAAGGGTCCATGGATGGACTTCTCCACAAGAGGCCCTCACACATTCACACACCTCCACCCTACCACCTCAGACCAGCAGAGGGAGCCCTGACAGGGATATATAAAGGGAGGGTGGAGTTAGGCAGCTAGTGAGTCTAGTTCCTGATGAGACACAGAGAGGAACAGAGGGCAGAGTTGAGCTGAGAGCGTGCTGCCGCTCAGAGAGCAGTGAAGAGAGCAGCAAGCTGGCTGCTGTGCTTAGGCGAGCCAAGGCCTACAGTACGTGTGGAAGCCTAGTGAGGGCCTGAGTGTGGCCGAAGGCGAGAGGAGAAGGAAGAAGTAGTGAGGGGGCAGAGGAGCATACCAGGCTCACCCCGATATATATACCGGACACCGGGTCCGCGCCTACAGGGACTCTTTACACCCAGTAGGAACCACCGGAACCCCTGGAGGACTACAGGTCCCAGGTTCACCAAACGCTGACTACAGTACCAGGGCTAGGAGTCACGGAGGCCCCAGCGTCCAGGGAGAGTGATCTCCAAAGAGAAGGCCCTATCACCAGGTCAGCAGGTGCAAAGAGAGACAGTAATCAAGCTAGGCCTAGCTCCAGGCAGGTCACAAGCTTAGCAAGAGGAAGCAAAGGATCAGGAGGCCCTATACCCGCTCACTGGGGAGAGTCCAAAAGTGCGCCCTTCGCCTGGAGTACCCTGGACCGTGCCTGCAGCATCACCAGTAAAGGTACTGAGGCTTAACCCCGTGTGAGTGTCCGTCTTTCCTCCAGGACCGTCCTGCTGTCTCTCCCCTACACCACCATCCATTACATCCCACGCTGCCATGGAGCTAGCTCTACCTGTGGAGAGCCACACCATCCCTGCTGCCGTAACACCAGCTCCAGAGGACTGCTCCGCAGTGGCGGCCCCCTTAGCCGCATCCCACAGGTGGCGTCACGAACTTTCCCAAATCCCCTATAAACTATTCCCCTTTTACTGACCGCCCTGGGTCACGGACCGGGCCAGCCACCGTGATATCCCCCCAGCAACCAGAGGCCCGGCTGCCGAGTACCCCACGGCCCAGGGGGCGCGTCATATTCATTAGGAATTGAAAGGAAACCCTGCAAGTATGATATTTTACGGGGCTCATGGACTCTATTGTTCCTGGGGTCCAGTATCATACCCGTGGAGAATTTCCTATTCCTTGGTAAGTAGAATTGTTAGCGATGGCTATAAATATAGCAATAAATATGACAATTAGTTCCTCTATGCATACCTGGATTTTAGGGCACATGGTTTATAGAAACAGATAGAAACACACATGATCTCGTAAAGCCAAACACATGTATCACGTAAAAGCCTTTAAGCAGTTGTTAATTAAGCTATTATTCTACTGTGAAGAAGACATAAAACATATTCATTCCATGTATTATTAGCCAGTAGTTGTTGTTACTGGTGAAGTGTTACAAAACCCCTTAAGTCTGTCACCAACTAATTCATCTCCTTAGAGAGTTTGTCAGTGTACAAGTTTTGTTTTCCTTGAAACTAATATACCTGTTCCCCTTGAAAACCCCTTCAGCCCTGCAGGGAATGTGCTGATACACACAGCAAGTAAAGGTTCATTTAGAGCTTGCTGAGAGATGGCTGGCTGTAAAGAATTGGACTGATGTCACACACTATACAGAGGAGGTAATGAGCCATTATTAGAATGCCTCCCAAATTCACAATTTTTGACACTATATGTGTACATTAGATTTGTTGCCACAGCTACATTTTTCCTTGTATCCTTAAAGGAAGCCAACCAGAACAAATTAAAACAGGCTCTTTACATTACATTAAAAGGAGAAATATTTAATACCTTCCTTCTATACTGAGATATGAACATATTTTGTGTCCCTGACTTTGATGCGAGCTCCGGCACTGAGCCACATCTTTCCCCGCACTTGATGGCTGATTTAATCAGCTGTCATGTGCCTTTAACAGCCTCGGGTGGATCAGTGCTCCACACGCAGCTGTTAACCTGTTAACACTCGCAAGACAGAAGAGCGTCATGAATCCCACCCATCGGCGCCCCTGTCACGTGATCAAGAGGGCACCGATGGGTTGTCATGCCAGCCAGAAGTCTGCAAAAGACCCGTGCCTATCATTACAATACTCCTATGAAAGCCTTTCTCCTGCTGTCTTCAGATTATATAGCAAAATCCTGCTGACAGATTCCCTTTAAAATGGCGGTTGGGTCTCCTTCGCAGCTTCATCGGAGGCTTTCTACAAGATTTTGAAGTGTGCCGCTGGGAATTTTTGCCCATTCATCCAGAAGAACATTTGTGAGGTCCAACACCGATGTTGAACGAGAGGACCTAATTCACAATCTCCGTTCTTGTTCATCCCAAAGGTGTTTTATGGTGTTGAGGTCAGAGCTCCTTGTAAGCCAGTTGGCATCCTCAACAAATTTCCCCAACCATGGTTTTATAGACCTTGCTATGCACAATGAATGGAGCAGAAAAAGGGCCTTCCCAAAATTGTTGCCGCAAAGTTGGAAACATAAAATTGTCAAAAATTACTTATATGCTGAAGCTTTAAGATTTCTCTTCAGTGGAGCGAAGACACCTAGGCTGACACCTGAAAACATACCCATAACACGACCATAGCATTATCGCTTCTCCAACAAGTTCTATAGTAGGCACAATGCAGTCAGGCAGGTAATGTTCTCCTGGCATTCACCAAACCCAGACTCTTCCATCAAATGTCAGACAGAAAAGCGTGACTTATCACTCCACAGAACATGTTTCCACTACTCCAGAGTCCAGTGGTGAATTCAATGACTAAAATGAGTATCCAAATACTTTGTCCTTCGTCCAGCACTGTTGCCTGTTATAAATAGCAGACAACCAGACAGAAATATTCCTCCTCCAGACAAAGTTGATGTCTGGAAACTCAACCATAGATGAAAAGAAATTTTCTGAGACACATATGGTAAAATATTGTATCTGTGCATTGTCACACATGGACAACTGGGCAACAGGTGGGAACAGTGAAGTGTGCATCATAGTCAAAATAACGTATACAGTAAAACTATGCAATAAGCAATTAATATATTAAAAGTGAAATTATTATTGGACACTATTCAACAGTCCTAAATTAAAAAAAAAATAGGATTAAAAATTAGGAATATTGATATACCTGTAACAACATCGAAAAACAAAACCATAACACGAAATCCATAGCCTTATCCAGGTGCTAACTAAATATACACTGCTGAACTAGTCCCAGTTTGGTCAAACAAAATGGCTATTGTCAATAGTAATCACTGATACTTGAAGTTTGGTGCACATGGCCTGTGCAGTCTCTTCTCAGAGAGAAATTCTGGAATGGTTGGGACTCGCTCTAAACTCCTTGCTTGTTGGCCTGGTCAGAAGGTAATATTCTGGGTATCAAAGTGGCAGAAACTTTGAGTTACTAGGTCACCCTCATGTTCAGGACAATTTAAAGCTCTGCAGGATCTGCGTGTAGTCAGATGGTGCCAGATCTCGGATTTGGGCAGAGGCAGGGGGATATGTAGCAAAGCCAGGTGGTCTAGGGTTAAATCCTAGACCTACAGGCTCTGATTATTTGCACCTGGCTCTGCATATAACCAGACTAGGTGTTTACCTTAATCAGTCTGCCAGGGGAAGTTGACCAAAGTGGATTGGATTGGCGCTGGAGAGACAGGCAAGCCAGGGTTTTAGTAGGTTGCCATAATATATGGGAAAGGGCTTTCTTATTCCTGTTTGGTGTACTTTATAGTTGACCTCTCCCACCTTTTCCACCACCCTATAGGGTCTCCGCCATTGGGTGAGGAACTTTCTCTCCATTGTGGGCACTAATGCAAATACCCGATCCCCAGGCTTAAATTGTCTCACTCAAGTCAACCAATTAGAGGAGGAGCTTTTTAACTTATCCCTTCACTTTGGTCCCACGACACAACAGATCGTTAGGTCTGGCCAATATTGGAAAATAATTATTGGCTACTGGGGAACATCATTTAACCCACTTACATTTTCCAGAATATCTTTTACCGTAAAGTCCCTGAGCTGGGCAGTCCCAAAGTTGCCCTGGAACTCCTCCAGGTCAGGTATATTGGCTTCAGGGGATGCTTCCTCATCCCCCTTTCTTGCCAGTACAGTGAAATAAACTTCCCCATTTACATCATATGACCTTGTTACCATAGCCGACTCCTGGCGGCATACCGGACTACTGGGTGTTACATCTTTAGCCCAAAAGTTCCAGAATGAAGGAAAATCCTAACGGATAATAATAGCACACAACAAGTCCTTGACTACTCTCACTTCATGGGACATGGAACCACAATCTGTGCGCATGTTGACTTGGGCCATGGGAAAGTTCTTGGCATCTCTGTGGATACACCTTACCTCCACCCCTTTCCAAGGGACTTGCACTTATAGAAGTTTGGTACTTACCAGGGTCGCCAGACTTCCTGAGTGCAGAAGTACCGTCACTTGGACACCATTCACAGTCACCTGGCAAGTCTGAGGCCATCGCAAGGATGAGGAACAGCACTGCAGACAGTGTAGGTGAAGTAGAAGTAGTGCCGACCAATTCTGCAGTCCATTCGTTCTGGAACTTGGTCACTTTCACCTTCTCTCTGAAGCACCGTCCACATCTATTCCCAACCTGCACAAATGCCTCATCCTGCTGATACTCCAATTCTGAGCCTCTGCTACCCTATGTGTGCCTATTACTGCACCTACTGTGTGCCCTCTAAATGTTAAAACAAACCTCTAGCACAGGGGTCTCAAACACGCGGCCCGCAGGCCGCATGCGGCCCCTCCAGCTGCTTCTTGCGGCCCGCAGGCACATAGACCCCGAAATGATCGCGGCTCTCTCCAGCAGCCGCCGACATCAGCGCAGCGGCGTATGACGTCACTGCCATGTGCAGATGTCAGCTGCTGGCCTCTGATAGGCCGGCGCCTGGCACTAGTATTGCTGTGCAGAGAGCCGGTCTCTGCGCGGCAATACACTGCACTATAGCGTTGATGTCGGCGGCTGCTGGAGAGAGCCGCGATTGTTATGGGGTCTGTGCCTGCCGGCCACAGGTGCAGAAAGGACGCCGAGGGAACGGAGGACAGGTGAGAATCTTTTTTTTTTTATCTGTCATGTGAAATACACCACAGGGGACCTGTGCTCAGTATGGGGGGGGCACTGTGCACCAGTATGGGGGACGGTGACCCTGAGCGCAGTATGGGGGGACGGGGACCCTGAGCGCAGTATGGGGGGACGGGAACCCTGAGCGTAGTATGGAGGGATGGGGACCCTGAGCGCAGTATGGAGGGACGGGGACCCTGAGCGCAGTATGGGGGGACGGGGACCCTGAGCGCAGTATGGGGGGACGGGGACCCTGAGCGCAGTATGGGGGGATGGGGACCCTGAGTGCAGTATGGGGGGACGGGGACCCTGAGCGCAGTATGGGGGGAACGGGGACCCTGAGCACAGTATGAAGGGATGGGGATCCTGAGCGCTGTATGGAGGGACGGGGACCCTGAGTGCAGTATGGGGGGGAACGGGGACCCTGAGCGCAGTATGGAGGGACGGGGATCCTAAGCGCAGTATGGAGTGACGGGGACCCTGAGCGCAGTATGGAGGGACGGGGACCCTGAGCACAGTATGGGGGGACGGGGACCCTGAGCGCAGTATGGGGCGATGGGGACCCTGTGCACAGTATGGGAGGACAGGGACCCTGTGCGCAGTATAGGGGGACGGGTACCCTGTGTGCAGTATAGGGGGACAGGGACCCTGTGCGCAGTATGGGGGGACCCTGTGCACAGTATGGGGGGGACCCTGTGTGCAGTATGGGGGGGACCCTGTGCGCAGTATGGGGGGGGACCCAGTGCGCAGTATGGGGGGGGAACCCTCTGCGCAGTATGGGGGGGGAAACCCTGTGCGCAGTATGGGGGGGGAAACCCTGTGCGCAGTATGGGGGGGAAACCCTGTGCGCAATATGGGGGGGACATGTCAGCAAAATAAGGACCGGGATGGGTGACCATGTCTGCAATATGGGGACCATGTCTGCAATATGGGGGACCTGGATGGGGGACCATGTCTGCAATATGGGGGACCATGTCTGCAATATGGGGAACCTGGATGGGGGACCATGTCTGCAATATGGGGACCATGTCTGAAATATGGGGGACCTGGATGGGAGACCATGTCTGCAATATGGGGACCATGTCTGCCATATGGGAGACCATGTCTGCAATATGGGGCACCTGGATGGGAGACCATGTCTGTAAAATGGGGACCATGTCTGCAATATGGGGGACCTGGATGGGAGACCATGTCTGCAATATGGGGACCATATCTGCAATTTGGGGACCATGTCTGTAATATGGGGGACCATGTCTTCAATATGGGGGACCATGTCTGCAATATGACGGACCTGGATGGGAGACCATGTCTGCAATATGGGCACCATGTCTGCAATATGGGGGACCATGTCTGCAATATGGGGAACCATGTCTGCAATATGGGGTACCTGGATGGGAGACCACGTCTGCAATACGGGGGACCTGGATGGGAGACCATGTCTGCAATACGGGGGACCTGGATGGGAGACCATGTCTGCAATACGGGGGACCTGGATGGGAGACCATGACTGCAATACGGGGGACCTGGATGGGAGACCATGTCTGCAATACGGGGGACCTGGATGGGAGACGATGTCAGCAATACAGAGGACCATGTCTGCAATACGGGGGACCTGGATGGGAGACCATGTTTTCAATACGGGGGACCTGGATGGGAGACCATGTTTGCAATACGGGGGACCTGCATGGGAGACCATGTCTGCAATATGGGGGACCTGGATGGGAGACCATGTCTGCAATATGGGGGACCTGGATGGGAGACCATGTCTGCAATATGGGGGACCTGGATGGGAGACCATGTTTGCAATATGGGGGACCTGGATGGGAGACCATGTCTGCAATAATAAGGACCTGGATGGAAGACTATGTCTACAATAATAAGGACCTGGATGGGAGACCATGTCTGCAATAATAAGGACCTGGATGGGAGACCATGTCTGCAATAATAAGGACCTGGATGGGAGACCATGTCTGCAATATGGGGGACCTGGATGGGAGACCATGTCTGCAATATGGGGGACCTGGATGGGAGACCATGTCTGCAATATGGGGGACCTGGATGGGAGACCATCTCTGCAATATGGGGAAAAAAAAAATACATTTAAATTACAGCATACCCAGAGCTACCACGAATCCCCATATTATTTGTGACAGTACCCCCCTTTCTACGAGGGGCCTCCGGATCCTCAAGACCGGAAATGACATACAGCAGAAACACCACAAAACACCAGTATTCACCTCCGAAGACCCTTGGTCCTCAAGGTTCCGGCCAACCCAGACCGATGGTGATGGTAATGAC
Organism: Phyllobates terribilis; assembly: GCF_046119375.1. Classification (NCBI taxonomy): domain Eukaryota; kingdom Metazoa; phylum Chordata; class Amphibia; order Anura; family Dendrobatidae; genus Phyllobates; species Phyllobates terribilis. The sequence goes on from NW_027362767.1 coordinate 105,796,609, forward strand.
GTAGGCTCTGGAGACGCGACAAATCTCCTAAGCGACGACCTGTGGAATACCTTAAGGAAACGCATCACTAGGGGTAACTCCAACTGGAAAGTCGTAGGGCTGAGGACGGCCGTAACCCTATATGGACCGATCACCCTAGAACCCAGAGTCCTCTGAAGCGTACTTCCACCTGATGTTTTTAATGGACACCCACACGTACTCATTCACACACAGGTCTGGACCTGAATTTTTATTACCACACATATATTTAGAACCAGATGGTACTTTCCTTGCAGGACCGACAACGGAGGCGCTCCCCTATGTCACAAAACTCCTACCCTTAGAAAACTCAGTGGTAACAAACACCCCCCGCAACCAGTCCACCTGGGGGGACACTGAGGTCCAGAGTTATCTGGGGTATAGGTAGAGTCTCATCCCTATTCTCCAGTAGCACCTTAGCTACCTCCACCGGAGAAGGAGGGGTAGGTTTCACTAAGACAGCAGAGATAGTAGCACCCAAGCAACCGTTCTCACAAAATTTGCCCCAACTGACTACTTCTCTAGACCGTCTTCTGTGACCAGATTGTGTTTCTTCAGCTAGGGAAGGCCTAAGCCAATGGGGGTAGGCAGACCCTCCAAGACGTAGTACGACAGGAACTCACTATGTAGAGTCCCAATGCGCAAGTTCACATAATGTACAGTACAACTTGGGTCAAATTCCTCTGGCCAAAGGGAGCGGAATGAATTGCAAAAATAGGAATGGATCTCGCTAGTGCCCTACAAATAAGACCATGGGACTGAGCAAAGCGAGCATCCACCAAACTGACTCCAGCTCCACTATCCACCAAAACTGGAATAGTCTCAGTTTTCCCACCCACAACTATGTCAGCTGAAATGGAAAACGAAGACGTATTAATGGAGGAAGTGTACACACCCTGGTCGTCTCCCTCCACGCGACCAGGGGGACGCGGCTTATGTGATGGAATAGCAACGTTGGCACGAGATGGACAGACAATGATGTAATGATCCGTAAGACCATAGTAAAAACATGCCCCCTTCCCACAGTGAACCACAGGCAACCTAGTGTGAACGGAGGTACCCTCCAACTGCATGGGTTCCTCCGACAGCACCTGCATGGCCTTCTCCCTAGGAATCAAAATTGGGGTAGAATTGGTGTAGATCTCTCCCTGAGGCATCAATCCATTCTGATAGCAAGGGCCATAGCGGCCTCCTACAAACTTGAAGTACCGTATTGGGCCAGAGAATCCTGCAACCTAACTGACAGACCTTCACAAAAATGACTCCTAAGGGCCGGATCATTCCACTGAGTGTCAGTGGCCCACCTCCGGAACTCCGAGCAGTACTCCTCAGCCGGCCGGGCCCCTTGCTTGATCCTACGGAGTTTAGACTCAGCCAGGAAGACACCATCAGAATCACCATATACTAGGGCCACAAAAAATTCATCAACCGACTGCAAAGATGGAGAGTCGGTCAGTAGGGAAAAGGCCCAGGACTGGGGATCGCCCCCAAGAATAGAGACCACAATCCCCACATGTTCTTCCTCACTCCCTGAAGAACGAGGGCGGAGCCTGAAATATAATTTGCAGGCTGCCCTAAAAACAACAAATTTATCTCTCCCTCCACGGAACTTGTCGGGGAGAGAAATTTTGGGTTCAGGCTGGGCATGAGCCGAGACCCAATACCCAATGCTGAAGCTGCTGCCCCACCTGTGACCGCAACTGAGTAAACTCATCCGTGAGGCTCTGAAGCAGCTGGCAAAAGCCTGAGCTTGAGCAATAGGAACCAAGGGAAAAAAAATGGTGCTGGCCAGTTATAATGTCACGGAACGACAAGGGGATGTCCGGCGGACGGCACAACACAGATACAAAGGGATAATAGGAGGGGGAGGGCCCTAGCGGTAGGGAACGAGGGAAGGGACACCGCCTGACACCAACCTGTGTCTGTCCCTAAGCTCCCCTATTATCCCTAGATGGGTCCTTCCCCCCGTGCGCGATCACGTGCCTAAGCCCTTGCTGGCTCTGGACTTAACCTGGCTAGTGCGCAGGCCAGCGAGACACTAATCTCACCACTACAATCGGACAATACAAGGAAGGTAAGACAAACAATGGGAGATAACAACATAAAATACACTTAGCTTTCCAACAGGAAACTTCATCGCTGCAACTACAATGAACACCACAGCTTCTCCAGAGACTGGTCCTTCAAAGAGGTCAGCATAGAATGAACTATAACCGGCGGTCAGCTGATGGATCATGTGGCTACTTAAAGGGGGGTGGGAGTGGCACCAACCAACATCAGCTGACCATCCTAAAAAGGCTGCCAGCAAGACACTAAGATTAACCCTTGCTGGACCAAAATTACAGCATACCCAAAGCTGCCACGAATCCCCAAATTATTTGTGACAGTCAGTGACGTCAGACGCAGAGGGGGAATAATGGGAAAGAGAGTGTCGCGCTCCCTCTCTCATCATTGAACTTGCGGAGGGCCTGATGTTGGCACCAGGGGGCTCCCCGCCCTCCTGCCCAAGGGCCCCATGGCAACTGCCTGGCAATGCAGGGACATCGAGTTTCCCTGCTCTGCCCCAGAGTGTAACTGTATAGGTGTGCTGCACACGCCCATGCGGTTACACTAGTGTAGTTCCGCTTGGGTGCCTGAGAGTGCGGGGCCCAGGGCCACCACCCCCTCTGCCCTCCCGGTAGTTACATTGCTGCATAAAAACAAAATCCATAGCTTTTTCCAGGTGCTAACCAAACAAAATTGACCCTGGACACTCATACACGGTTGAGCTAGTCCCAGTTTGGTCAAATAAAATGGATATTGTTCAGTTTGGTGCACACAGCCTGTGCAGTCTCTTCTCAGAAAGAGATTCTCGCTTATCTGGCTATCTGGCTCCAATACAATCCACTCTGGTCAGCTTCCCTAAGCTGACTGCCTAAGGTGAACACCTAGTCTGGTTATATGCAGAGCTAAGCAAGGTGCACCTAATCAGAACCTGTAGAGCTAGGATTTAACCCTAGCCTACCTGGTTCGCTACACTATCTAGCCCCCACTTGTCACATTTCTTCTCTCTTTACCTTATAGCATTGGCTTCTTTGCTGTCAGATTACAACACAGCATTAGCTACAACAGAGCATTAGCAGGGATAAAGCAGGGAAGGTACTGCGCATGTGAATTCTTCACTGTAGGTGAGTCAACATGCCAGCAACATGAGAAACAGCTGTGGCCACTACTACAGATCAAAATATAATGCATGGCCAAAACTGCATATTATTTTTAATGGGTGTAAATTGCAAATACACTTCTTTTGATATGCTCTATTTAGTTTTAATTAATATTTTTCATGAGACAACCCCTATAACTCCTCCATTACAGCACAGATTCTGCATTCTTCTCTGCTCCTGTCTCCTGGGTTTGGATTTGAGCAGATAATTTGGAGCTCTCCAATGTTAGTAAAGCAAGAAGAAAACTAATTTAAAAAATGCAAGAGACAGTCATGTCGTGTCCTTATTCTGAAACGCCACTCTAAGGCTGGCACTTTTTATGGCCACCTCAACAGTTTTTAAAAGAGGAGATGGGTGAAATCATTTATGATGTGCTGTTTTTCATGTAAAATATTAATGTAAATGTAGATTAGGAGGTAGAAAAATTGTCAATTGCTTACCAAGTGTCATGCTGATGGGTGTGGACCCACTGCACCACGGGCATGGCTTACCTTGAAGGGATGTAACTAATGGGCTACCTGGACTTCACTAGAGCCTCTGGGGGTGAGGTTAGGCTTGAGCTGCAGGTAGCCGCCAAGTACCATCTCAGGGTAGTCCCCGGTACTACAGCAGCTGACCCCGAGGGTCAGGGAAGCAGGTATGGACTCGGAGTGACAGGTAGGGCAGGGTCTGGATTACCAGTAGTATAGACACTGGTGTTGTTCAGATGGACCAGGTTCTGACACAGGTGTAGATTCTGACAGGACGGGTTCGAGATCAGGTTCGTGTACAGACAGTATGGGTTCGGGTTTAGGCAAAGTTTAGACAAGTTTAGGAGCACAGGATGGACTCAGGTATAGGGTCGCCGGACGGATACGAGAACACAGGACAGATTCTGGTACAGGGTTGCAGGACGAGTACAGGAACACAGGGAATTAACAAAGGATGAGTGGGCTAAGGACACACTAGGTAATGAAGTTGCTTAGGCACCTCCTTACAGGGGAGGGTGCCTTAAATACTTAATGCCTTCCAGCTATAGACTGGGGGCATTTCCAGAGTGCGCGAGCTAGCCCTTTAAGAACCAGGGAGCGCGAATGTCCTAAGCACATTACCAGGGGACTTGCGTAACTTGCATGAGTACTGGGACCTGGAAGCTGTGCCATAGCAGGAGACATGGCGGTGACCATGTCGACATCACTGCTGGGAGGAGAGAGAGAACCATGCAGGGACACCGGCGTTACACCGACTTGTGCCAAGTTTATCATGCTACTTGTGCAATTTTGATAAATTGGCACTTTATTACTCAGGGCGACCATATACTGCAGCTCTCTCAGGCACAGACACACTTGACAGAGTCCTCATGAACAGGTTTCATACACAGTAAGTTTCTTCACAAAGGCACAGTAGTACACAGCATTCCTTATAGCGCGATGAGATGGGGGAAGGGGGGAGGGTTCGCTGAGGGAGATTATCCCTGTAACACAATTCATTCCAGTCCTTATCTTCCTGCCCGATGATAAACTTTCTCAACTAGCAGTACAAGAGGGGGGTTCTGACCTTTGTCCAGCTTCACTTTTTCCTGGAATGGTTTACTTGTCTGAACTTCTGTGAGAGACAGATCACACACACCACTCATCCCTTCGATTGCTGCCAGAATAGTAAACATGTTCCCCACAATCACCCTGGGGCTCTGCTAACCACTCATTGTTTTTTGTGACTGTGTTAACCCCTCTAGTTGCTTGGATGCTTCTGAAGCAAACCACTTCCTGTCTCCTGTGACTGTGTTAACTCTTCTAGTTGCTGGATGCTTTTGAAGCAACAGCACTACTTCAGCATGTCACATATAGATTCACATTTCTATCACCTGTATGCACATATTAGAGGTCTGATAAGTGACAAGGGGTGACAGATTCCCTTTAACTCTGAAATGCTGTGGCATTTCAAAGAAAAATATAGTTTAATAGCTGCCGGGAGCCAACCCCCACAGGAGACTAGTCGAACATGCAGGTCCCCAGCAGCTTCTCCTTGCCTGCTCCCATTGAATGAATGGTCTATCACTATGGGGGCACGCAGGGGGAGAGTTTTCAATCAAAGTGAATCAGGCAGCATGTATCAGCTGTCAGATTCCCTTTAAGTGCCTTTGTTTGCTGTGTTAAGTTACTAAAAGGATAACATAAATATGCTACATACTCATACCTTCCCATGAAGAGCAGCACAGTGTGTATTTTCTCCCACAGATTTGCCTCAATTTCTACTCTACTCCCACAAATGGTTATAACTTAAGAGGGAAGTAAAAATTTCTTGTCAAGTTCCTTATATGATTCTGAAATAAACGTTACTGTTTTTGACAGATAACACTTTTTACAACTATTGGCAGATAACTGATATGTAACTGCTACTTAGTAGTAAAATATACAGTTAGAATAACTTGAAACTCCTTGTAAAATGCAATAAGTGCTTTATTTGATAGACAATCTAAAAACATCCATATGACGTTTCGGTCTTGTAAAAACAGACCTTCATCAGATACAGACATTCTCCACAAACTAGGACTAAGCCACCAGATCTGTGTCTTCATGAGCCATTATTTTCTTCTGTAGGGCATGGAGGACAGCAGACAGACAAAAGGAGAAGAAAGCACCGGATTAAATAAAGTTGTGAGGATACACACAGGAACAGTACATTTATAGACAATCTGGAACTAGCAACAAGCAAATGGTTAATAGCAGGACAGCAGTGATGTAATAGCAACTGGTTCTTGTTGTAGAAGTGTGGTTACACACAGGAGAAATAGATGAATGGGCAGTCTAATAGCTTGAGTCATTCATTACCTTGATTGCAGAGACTGAGGTGAAAACAGCACCGAGAACAATTTTCAAGAAGTTGGTACTCTGGAAACTTGTTTGCAGAGATGGGTTATAAATAGCAGAAAAAGGGGGTTTAGCCGGCTTTTCGTGAGGTTGTTCCCATGCAGTCTGGAGCATGGATGGCGGCTCTGCCTAGGCACGAGAAGACTGTAGTATAGGAAGGATATGTTCAATTGCCTTTTTTCCCTGTTTTTTTTTTTTGCGTTGTTCCAATACACATAAAGGAAATAAACATGTGTATAACAAAACATGTGTAATTGCAATAATTTTCTGGAACAATCTCAAGGGTGCCAACACTTTTGGCCATGACTGTACATAACTGCTTAGATTATACTGACAGACTAAAATATGTTTGGCAATATTCCCTGAAATCTCAGAGGGACTTCATGTAACGTTGTGGCACCACTATATTACCAGTGATCAATCCTTAAATCCTTAAACCATACTTATATCACATTAATTATGGTTATTAATTAACTTAAATAAAATTGTGTAACTTTACAAAGTGTATATGATTCCTATTTCTCTTGTTCATATCAATATAGCATTTATAAAACAGTACCATATTTTTAATTGATTTACCACTCTGTGCAAAGGTTTTAGGCAGCTGTAGAAAAAGTGCAGCAAAGTAAGAGTGCTTTAAAAATAGAAGTGTTTATTTTATCAATTAACTAAATGCAAAGTGAAAGAACAAAAGAGAAAACTAAATCAAACTAATATTTGATGTGACCACCCTTTGCCTTCATAACAGCATAAATTTTTCTAGGTACACTTAAGTCGGTCGACAGGGGTAGGGGTACTCGGATACCGGGATGGATGGGTTACTTCTGTGGGGATCACGGTTGGTCGATTACTGGTTCCGTGCCCTAGACCGTCAGTAAAGGGATGGGGGTCAGGATGATGGGAGAATTGTGTCCTGACGCCTCCTGTGGTAACTGGTAAAGTCGGTTACCAGCGCTTTGTATGGTTGCTGAGGTGATCAGCATACGGCTTGTACGAACGCTATAGGCAGTAATGTCAAAGTAGGCACACACACACATTAAGTCTGTGTTTCAGTATCTTTCTTTTACTGATGTCCGGTAACAGGTACAGTTCAGGAGGGTAACCAGGTTTTCAGTGCAGGTAGAGATATTCACTCTGGAGATTTGTGAGGCCTCCTCTAACACTGTGTGCATTGTTTGGGATCAGTCCTGCCTTAAGCTGAACCTGCCACCTTTTACTTCCTTTGGGGTCCTTCTCCACAACTGACAATGAGGACCTTTCCTTGGGGCTACCAATTCTCTTTCTGGGCCCCTGGTCCTATACTTGGTCAAGTTTGGCAACTGTCTCCCCTTCTTCTTCAGGGGGAGTAGATCCTCCTGATCTGTCCGGGTTTTCTATGCTATTCCTGAATTAATAGCAATCTCGGACTCCGGTGTCCGGGTGAGCTAAAGGGATAATAGTTTTATCTCTTTCTCTCTCCTTTTAGCCTCCGTCCCTCTCTCTAGGGCGCTTCACAACACAGACCTGTTTCCTAGTTCAGGGCTTAACTGGTCCTCAGCCAACAGCTCTCTCTCTCCTCCTTCACCCGTCTCTAGACCAACTGCCGCTTTGCTGTTTCCCTGGAAACTGACTCCTCCCCTCAGACCTGGGGTGGAAGGTGTTGTGTGTCCGCAAGTGTACATCTCTCCCTGCACCTATGGATCCTGTGGTAATCCCCCGCAGGGGTGCCACATTCCCCCCTAGTTAACTTCAGTCCTCCGGGACTGAAACAATTTTTTTTTTAGCAAAGATAACATAACATTAATATTTATATTTGTAATTTGAACAGAGTCTCAAAAATAAAATTTAGGAAAATGGGAAAGATGGATAACCAGTCCATACAACGCTAGTCAATCTGCTGCAATCTGTTAAAGGGAAAGTGTTTTTGCCACCACCAGTCTTGTGGCTTCGGTCCATTTTTAAAAATTTGCAAAAAGTTTCAGATGTCCAAACAGGTAAAGTCTCTGTAGGCTTAAAGATTCAAATAGACTTAATAATTCACAATACACAACAAGACATTTACTACGTGTGCCTCGGCTCAAGGGTCCTATGTACTGCAGGGGCCTGTCCCGGTCATAAGCACTGTAGGCCCTTTGGCCCTGGGGTCACCTATTGGCCAAGATTTTGCTCTCCCTAGACAGCTTCTTACGCCAACTCTACTCACCCCCTTTTTTTATGTTGTGTACCTGGTGTAACCTGCTTTGGTCTACTCGTCACCCTTCTATATACTGACTTTAACTACATATTTACATTTTTGAACCTATTTACATTTCCCTTTTGTTATGGTTTACTCCCTGTATCTGAGTGGTGGGTGTCCAAAATTAATACGTGATGACCTCCGTAAAACTGGTATCCCACTGGTGCGTAAGCCTGGTGTGGAGCGAACACTACTTACTGATTCAGGTGTTGGTCTACGTAGCACAGGTATGCCGGAGTGTCTTCCCACTCCCCTAGTGGGAACGGCAGGTACTCCGATTGCAGGATTCCCTGGCTCGGCTACAGCAGGTGGTTCTTCTTCTCTTGATCCTTCTACTGGTTGTGGGAATGTCAACATGGGAATTAAATATGCTCCTTCTATTTAGGGCCAATCTGCAGGTAACTCTCCTAAGATTGTCTTAATTGTCCTTGGTGTCTGTTCTTCTGGTATGGGACAAGGGATATACTCTTTTTGTTGTAAGGGTTGAGGACACTTCTTTAAGTGGTCTCGGGACACTGTTGCTGTTGTTTTTCCGCTATCCTTGCTGATTAGACAGGTTTTCTGGTTGTCAAAATTGGATGGTAATACAGTGTATGGTTCTTCTTCCCATTGATTATCTAGCTTATGAAGTCTCTTTTTCCTTTTCAAAACCAATTCTCCGGGGGTTAACGGGATTCCTTGTGCATTTTTATTGAAATTGGTTTCTTGTCTTTCTCTGGATTTTGCTAGACTTTTCTCAACACACTCTTGTATTTTCTTGTATTGTTCTGTTCTTCTAGTATCCCAATCTCCACTTGAGAGGTCTTCCTCAGGAACTACAATGCCCATTTCAAAGTCTACTGGCAATTTTCCTGGTCTCGCTCTCATCAAGTATGCCGGGTTATAATTAGTTGAGCTTACTGGGATGTTGTTATAGATGTCAATCAGATCTGGTAATTTCTTTGGCCATCTGTTTCTGTCTTCCAAGGGTAGAGTATTCAGCAATTCTATTACCACGTGATTCTTTTTTTCGCACATTCCGTTAGTTTGGGGATGGTAAGGCGTGGTACGAATTTTCTTGCATCCATACAAGCTACAGAACTCTTGAAATATTTCCGCTTCAAACGCAGGACCCTGATCTGTCAATACCTGTTCTGGATATCCATGTGGCCTGCAGAAACAAGCTTGAAAGGTTCTTGCTGCTGTCTGAGCTGTCAAGTCCTTCACAAGAGCTACCACTAGGAATCTGGAAAAGTGGTCCACCATGGTAAGAGCATAAGTATAGCCTGATCTACTGGGTGTGAGTTTGACATGATCCAGGGCTACTAGTTCCAAGGGCTGTTTGGTTATGATAGGCTGGAGTGGTGCTTTCTGGTTGTTACGATCTCCTCTTCTTAATGAGCATGGGCCACAATTTTTACACCATTTTTCTATGGAAGACCTCATGCCAATCCAATAAAACCTCTCACGTAACAGTATTTCCAGTTTTCTCCATCCAAAGTGTCCTGCTCCATTATGGTATGCTTCCAATACCATTTGGACGTCTCTCTTTGGAACCACAACTTGCCATACCATTTCATGCGTCCTTGGATTGATATACCGTCTGCACAATTGGTTTTTATAGATAAATAACCTGCTTCTTTCTTTCCACAGGTATTGGGCCTCTGGGGGAGCATTCTTCTCAATTTTGGAATCCGGTTGGGTTACCAGCCTCTTTACTAGGCTCACTGCCGGATCGCTGTCTTGGGTTTCTTTCCATCCATAATGAGGCAGCGGGTTTAGTGCAACATCCTGACGGTTCTGGTAGATATGGGTTTCTGTCATTTCCCATTTTCTACTTTTATGGAAAGCTGGAAGTTCTATTTCCTCCAAGTCATCTGTTTCTTCTTCAAGCCCTTGCAAATGTACTTGAGGGTTTCTGGAGAGGGCATCAGCATTTGCATTTCCACGGCCTCTTCGGTACTTGATGGTAAAGTCGTAGTTCGATAGCCGGGCCATCCAGCGCTGCTCCAATGCACCAAGCTTTGCAGTATCCAAGTGTGTTAGTGGATTATTGTCCGTAAAGATGGTAAATTTTGAAGCTGCTAAGTAATGTTTGAACCTCTCCGTGACTGCCCAGACCAAGGCCAGGAACTCCAACTTAAAGAAACTGTAATTTTCCGGGTTCCTCTCGGTAGGTCGAAGTCTTCTACTGGCATGGGCAATTACTCTTTCCTTGCCTTCTTGTATTTGGGACAGTACTGCTCCCAGGCCTACATTACTTGCATCCGTGTAGAGGACAAATGGTAGGTTATAATCTGGGTACGCCAAGATTTCCTCACCGGTCAGGGCCTGTTTCATTTGTTGGAAGGAGTCTTCTTGTTTCTTTCCCCATTCCAACGGCGGCTCTGCAGACCTTCTCTTCTTAGCTTGGCCTACTAGAAGACCTTGTAGGGGCGCTGCCATCTTCGTGTAGCCCTTAATAAATCTTCTGTAATACCCAACCAAACCTAAGAACTGACGTACCTCTCTGACGATGGTCGGCCTCTGCCAGTCCTGGATAGCTGTCACTTTTTCCGGATCTGGTGCTACGCCATCCGCGCTGACCACATGCCCTAGGTATTGGACTTTTGGCTTCAGTAGGTAACATTTAGATGGCTTGAGCTTCATTCCATACTTTGTTAGAGCTGTAAATACCTCCACCAGGTGTTCCAGATGTTTTACATAGGTTTTGGAATACACTATGACGTCATCCAGGTATAAAAGTACCATCTCAAAATTCCGGTGTCCCAGGCAGCACTCCATGAGTCTCTGAAACGTCCCCGGTGCATTGCATAGCCCAAATGGCATGCTATTGAATTCACATAGGCCCATTGGTGTTGTGAATGCTGTTTTCTCCCTGTCTTCTTCTGCAACGGAGACCTGCCAATACCCACTAGTGAGATCTAATGTGGAGAAATACTTAGCAGTCTTTAATGCAGCAAGAGACTCCTCTATCTGGAGTAACGGGTAAGCATCTTTGTGAGTGATCTTATTGACCTCCCTGTAATCCACACACATCCTCATAGTGCCATCCTTCTTTCTGACTAAGACTAAGGGGGCTGCCCAGGGACTACAGCTATCTCTTATAACCCCGGCCTCCTTCATGTCCTGCAGCATCTCTTTAGCACACTGGTAGTGGTTTGGTGGGATGGGTCTATGTCTCACTTTAATCGGGGGATGATCTCCTGTGGGTATGTGATGGCGTACCCCTTTTATCCTCCCAAAATCTAATGGATGCTTACTGAATACTTGGCTAAACTCTTGTACTACCCGGTAAACTCTTTGCTTCTGGTGGTCGGGAGTGGCATCAGTCCCTATGTGCAACTGCTGACACCACTCCTCCAGCTGTCCCTTGGGGTTGTTGTCCTCCGCCTGACTTGACGGGGGCAAGGGCTCTAATGTCTGTATGTTGTTATTACTGACAGTGTACAGCTTTGCTACAGTAGCATAACGGGGTAGTTTCACTTCTTCCTCACCACAATTCAACACACGGATTGGTACTCTTCCCCTGCGTACATACACCACCCCTCTAGCTGTCAGCAGTGTAGGTCTATGCTCTGAATATACCGGTTCTATAATTGCCTGGTATTCCTTTGTTCTGATACCCATACCTGCTCGACACCATATCATCATTTCACTGTTTGGTGGTAATACAATGGGAAACGGGTCTGTTACCCGCGCACTGCCAATCTCTCCCCCAGACAGATTTACCTGTTGCTTGTGAATTAAGACACGGATTTCTCTTTGAAGGACTCTCCTCCACCCAATGCCAGCAGTCTCTGTAATCTGTTGGAGTAAAAACATCACTTCTTCAAGGCAATTTTCAATCACATTAGTACCAAGCACCATGTAAGGATATTTGTTATTGGGGTCATCTTCTACCACACATAACCCTTGGCCTCTCAACTCCACCCTCCGCAGCTTTATTCTTACTTCTCTAAACCCCACCTGATTCAGTGGTTGACCATTAGCTGCTAAAATGACAAGACTAGAGTCTGGGGGGCTAAGATCAGCATCAGACCAAAATTGCTTGTAAAGGATATGTGGGATGGTGGTGACTTGTGACCCAGTGTCCAATAGGGCCGATGCGGGGATTCCTTCTAGCGTAATGTTGAGGTACGGGCGGCCTCCCACATACCGACTACGCCAGTCATATGGGCCCTGCCGTTTTATTCCTGGGGATTGGCCCGCGGACCCAGGAATCTCGGGTTTAAACGACATCCTCTTGCAAAGAGGCCCGGTTTGTTGCAATGAAGGCAAACAGGTTGTCCTGAAGAATCCATGTGGTCGGTGACTCTGCGTTGGAATGCTGCGTTGGTCCCCTGAACGGGCGACTTGTTGATCTCCTCCACGGGCGACATGGCTCTCCGTCGGAATGGTGCGTTGGTCCCCTGCACGGGCGACATGAGCTTTCTTCTCATCCACGGAACATCCTCAGGGGATTCAGCTAACTGGATTTTGCTTGGTGGTTGTGCCTCCGGTCTGGCTTGCAAGAGTTTTAACACGTAGTCCATGTTTTTGGTTAATTGTAACACCTGATTACGTAGGTCATCAGCAGATTCGGGTACGACAGCTTGTCCTACCGCTTCTACAGAGTTTTTAGGGGTAGGCTCTAAGTTCATGTGAGAGGTATTAACCTGCCAGGATGGGATTGCAGGTTTTGCAGGTAATGGGTCTCATAGTACAGTTATAGCACGGTCTTTTAAGTTATTAAAATCCACATCTGGATGATCTAGGACCCACATGTGCACCTGCTGACGGTGAAAGTCTGATCTCAACCCATTCATAAACTGTTCTGCAAGCAATTTACCTTCGTCTTGCACACTTGCTGGATCTACCTGTTTTATGGACTGGAGTGCCGCTTGTGAACGTAGGGCAAAGTCTCTAATGGTATCTTGCGGTCTCTGCTTGCATTGGTAGAATAGCATCCTTAGTTCAGACTGTGTGCATTTTTCAAAAGCAGCTTTGAGCTTGTCAAACACATTTTCTATAGAGTCTCCATCAGCATCGCTCCAAGTCTCAGCTTCTAGCTCCGCTGCACCTATTAATTGTCCCTGCACAACGGAGGCTCACTGCTTTCCTGTCATTGCATACATGTCCAGCACCGCACACATTTTACGTTTGAAAGCTGCTAAGGTACCGGGTTTACCTTCATACGTCGGTAACCATTTGGCCCCCGGTACATACGGCAAGGCAATTGGCATTATCGGGGCCATCGCTCCAGATGCTGCGGCTCCTTCACCAGCCGAGGAACCGGCTGCTTCTGCGTCTTGGGCATCCCCTCCCTCAAGGTCTCGGACATCATCTGTTTCACTCATGACGGTGCCCCCCTGTCACGCTGTCTCAGCGTACAGGGGGTCAGGGACCTGAGCTGACCCTAGACGGGGGCCCTGACTAATCCCTCAACCTGGAGGTACTGTTAATGGTACAGAGGTCCAGGCCGCCAGCGTAACCCTAAACTCCTGAATATCCCTGAACCTCAGTAATCTAGTCCTGAGAAGGACCCCGATCACAACAATGGGGAACAGGATAGAAAATGCCCAAAACACAGTACTAGACAAATGAGACAGTACAAGGGGAAAACCAAAAACCACCTTGCATACAAAAACTAACACCACAATTACAGAGGGAACAACAACAGGTTAGGAGATAAATGATAAAGGGAGGAAGGGAACAAACCACACCGCATACTCCTCGCTCCGAACTCCACCAAACAACGATCCATTCTGAAGGTCTGCAAGAAATGCTTTCACCGACAACTTCCCTATCAGACCAGCAGGTATTTGAAGGAATCCCAATACTGCAGCATTAACTGCAGCTGGGCGAGGCTGAGCCTCGTCAAGCACAGAGAGAGAAAATTAACTCCCTCACAACCAAAAAACACAAAGCACCAAAAACTCAGCTGCGAGAAGTCAGGCTGTGTAGTCGCGACGATCTTCGTGGCGACACACCCATGACACCCCCTAGTTAACCGTTGCCAGCCGCTACGATTAACTCCTTCAGTAACCGGTGACTCTAAAAAAAAATGGTGGGGCTATCCTCTTGTTCCTTTAGCCGCGCCCCCGCGACTCTCTCCCCGCTCTGTGGCGCAGCTCAATTTCTCTATGACGCAGTAATGACGGCCCGTTTTACAGCACACAAACTTTAAATAAAGTCCAATTTAAGCACACAGTACCCGGTTCTACCGGGCCCGGAATCCTGTTCGTGACACCAAACTGAGTCAGGCAACAGGGGTAGGGGTACTTGGATACCGGGATGGATGTGTTACTTCTGTGGGGATCACGGTTGGTCGATTCCCGGTTCCGTGCCCTGGACCGTCAGTAAAGGGATGGGGGTCAGGATGATGGGAGAATTGTGTCCTGACGCCTCCTGTGGTAACTGGTAAAGTCGGTTACCAGCGCTGTGTATGGTTGCTGAGGTGATTGGCATACGGCTTGTACGAACGCTATAGGCAGTAATGTCAAAATAGGCACACACACACACATTAAGTCTTTGTTTCAGTACCTTTCTTTTACTGATGTCCGGTAACAGGTACAGTTCAGGAGGGTAACCAGGTTTTCGGTGCAGGTAGAGATATTCACTCTGGAGATTTGTGAGGCCTCCTCTAACACTGTGTGCGTTGTTTGGGATCAGTCCTGCCTTAAGCTGAACCTGCCACCTTTTACTTCCTTTGGGGTCCTTCTCCACAACTGACAATGAGGACCTTTCCTTGGGGCTTCCAATTCTCTTTCTGGGCCCCTGGTCCTATACTTGGTCAAGTTTGGCAACTGTCTCCCCTTCTTCTTCAGGGGAGGTAGATCCTCCTGATCTGTCCGGGTTTTCTATGCTATTCCTGAATTAATAGCAATCTCGGACTCCGGTGTCCGGGTGAGCTAAAGGGATAATAGTTTTATCTCTTTCTCTCTCCTTTTAGCCTCCGTCCCTCTCTCTAGGGCGCCTCACAACACAGACCTGTTTCCTAGTTCAGGGCTTAACTGGTCCCCAGACAACAGCTCTCTGTCTCTCTCCTCCTTCACCCGTCTCTAGACCAACTGCCGCTTTGCTGTTTCCCTGGAAACTGACTCCTCCCCTCAGACCTGGGGTGGAAGGTGTTGTGTGTCCGCAAGTGTACATTTCTCCCTGCACCTATGGATCCTGTGGTAATCCCCCGCAGGGGTGCCACACACTTGTACTCGCACGCAGTTTATGAAGGAACTCAACAAGGAGATTGTTCCAAACATCTTGGAGAACTAACCACAAATGTTCTGTGGATGTCGCTTGGGTAAATCCTTCTGTATTTTAATGAAATCCCACACAGACTGGATGATATTGAGATCAGAGCTCTGTGAGGACAGATCACTGCTTCCAGGGCTCCTTGTACTCTAAGCTGTAGATAGTTCTTAATGGCATTAGCTGTATGTTTGGGGTCATTGTTCTGCTGCAGAATAAATTTGAAGACAGTCACACGCCTCCCTGATGGTATTACATGATGGATAAGTATCTGTCTGTATTTGTTTAATGAATGATCTTCTGCATCTGGCTGTACATGGTGAATCAAGTGTACAGTGCCAACTACTGCTTATAGAGATAGATGCTGGGAAAAGAAGTAGTTTCTGCACTCTCTGGAGTCACGACAAACCATTAGTATGGATAAAAATGTAGGTTTATTGTCTACGCGTTTCAGAGTCCACCGACTCCTTCCTCAGGACAGGTTATGTATGGTTGTCCTGAGGAAGGAGTCGGTGGACTCTGAAACACGTAGACAATAAACCTACATTTTTATCTATACCAATGGGTTGTCGTGACTCCAGAGAGTGCAGAAACTACTTCCTTTCCTAGCATCTATCTCTGACATATCCATAGGAAGCTGCAGCATTTGGAGTCCAGGCTTTATAGGTGTTGTGTCCCACACAACCCTACTAGGTGAGCAGTTTTTAATACTTTTATGTATCATTTATTAATTGGATAAGACCCTATTGCGCTCTTGCATTTTTCCATAACTACTGCTTATAGGGGCTGAGGGGCCCACTAATGCACAGGGACCCTCAAGAGGATTCACCTGTTCCCCGGTGGCCCAGTTTGAGCCTCCTCACAGACATATACAGGTGCATCTCACAAAATTAGAATATCATCAAAAAGTTAATTTATTTCAGTTCTTCAATCCAAAAAGTGAAACACATATTTTATATAGAGTCATTACGAACAGAGTGATCTATTTCAAGTGTTTATTTCTGTCAATATTGATGATTATGGCTTACAGCCAATGAAAACGCAAAAGTCATTATCTCAGTAAATTAAAATAAGTAGCAAAAAACACCTGCAAAGGCTTCCTAAGCATTTAAAAAAGGTCCCTTAGTCTATTTCAGTAGGCTCCACAATCATTGGGAAGACTGCTGTCTTGACAGATGTCCAGAAGGCAGTCACTGACACACTCCACAAGGTCCCAGAGTTCCAATTTTAATTTGGAAATCAAGGTCCCAGAGTCTGGAGGAAGAGTAGAGAGGCCACAATCAAAGCTGCTTGAGGTCTAGTGTGAAGTTTCCACAATCAGTGATGGTTTGGGGAGCCATGTCATCTGCTGGTGAAGGTCCACTGTGTTTTATCAAGACCAAAGTCTGCGCAGCCATCTACCAGGACATTTTAGAGCACTTCATGCTTCCCTCTGACGACAAGCTTTTAGGAGATGGAAATGTCATTCTTCAGCAGGACTTGGCCCCTGTCCACACTGCCAAAAGTACCAATACCTGGTTTACACACAACAGTATCACTGTGCTTGATTGACAGCAAACTCACCTGACCTTAACCCCATAGAGAATCTATAGGGTATTGTCAAGAGGAAGATGAGAGACACCAGACCCAACAATGCAGACAAGCTGAAGACTGTATCAAAGCAACCTGGGCTTCCATAACACCTCAGCAGGGCCACAGGCTGATCGCCTCCATGCCACGCCGCATTGATGCAGTAATTGATGCAAAAGGAGCCCCGACCAAGTATTGAGGGCATTTACTGATCATACATTTCAGTAGGCTCCAACATTTCTGATTTTAAAAACCTTTTTCAAGCTATTGTTATAAATAGAGATGAGCGTTGTTCTACTCGAACTGTTCGCCAATCTCAAATTCGAGCTGTTTTGGGCGGTGTTCGAGCCGGTCGGCGAACACGAACAATTTGAGAAAAATTCGGCTGTTCGAGGTTATGTTCGATAACTGTTCGTGCACCAAAATCATAACTGGATTTTTTCTCAGTAATGATGAAAATTAATGTTAATACGCAGTTTGAGTGTACAGCGGGGCGGGGGGAGGGGCAGGGGATGGATCTCTGCAGGAACAATGAAGATCTCCATTTTTTTTTCTCATTCCCGCATTTGCAGTGGGGAGGTGCAATCTGTCAGCCTATCAGCAGCGCACACACGGAGCGAAGTGCTTTTTTTCACACAAGCAAGGGCATGTGTGATTGGCAGTGTATGTCACATGTCCTTGCCCTATAAGACCAAGCCATTTTCCCCGTCGCCACCATTTTCTCACTGCTGCAGCTGCGTGTTAGACGGCACCGCTGTTGCTGTGTGTGCTATACCTTGT
The DNA here is from genome assembly GCF_046119375.1 of Phyllobates terribilis. Classification (NCBI taxonomy): domain Eukaryota; kingdom Metazoa; phylum Chordata; class Amphibia; order Anura; family Dendrobatidae; genus Phyllobates; species Phyllobates terribilis. The sequence goes on from NW_027362767.1 coordinate 105,814,452, forward strand.
TAATTTCAAGCCAATTTTCTCTGAAATCTACAGATAGCTTGGGAGTAGGGAATAGTTGTGATTGCAGTCCTTTTAAGGACTAGGTTACAGCATTTCCTACGACTTTTATCAGGGAGGTCTGTGCTCTTAAATAGATAGGTTGTGGGAGTAAAGACTAATTGTAATTGGAGTCCTTTTCAGGACTAGGTTACATGAGTTCCTATCAGTTTTTGCCAGGCAGGTCTGTGCCAGTGCTGTGCAAGTTTTTTTCACAGTATTTGGCTGAATCTAGCAAAGCTAATCCTTTTTGGCCTATTGCAGAGTGTGTTAGTCAGTGGAGTAGCCTATCTGTGTTGCAAGATATAACACCTGTGTATAGAATACCAATTTTTTTACTGCACCTAGTGAAGTAAAATCTTTTGGGCATAGCATCATTCTATTAGTCCATCTATACTGACCTCCATCAGGTTGCAAACTGAATATAATTTTTTTCTGCATCTAGCTCTGAAAAAATATTTGGCCTTCTAGCGGTGTGTGGGACTTGGTCTATTAGTCCATCTATACTGACCTCCATCAGGTTGCAAATTAAAAATAATTTTTTTCTGCATCTAGCTCTGAAAAAATATTTGGGCTTCTAGCGGTGTGTGGGACTTGGTCTATTAGTCCATCTATACTGACCTCCATCAGGTTGCAAATTAAAAATAATTTTTTTCTGCATCTAGCTCTGAAAAAATATTTGGGCTTCTAGCAGTGTGTGGGACTTGGTCTATTAGTCCATCTATACTGACCTCCATCAGGTTGCAAATTAAAAATAATTTTTTTCTGCATCTAGCTCTGAAAAAATATTTGGGCTTCTAGCGGTGTGTGGGACTTGGTCTATTAGTCCATCTATACTGACCTCCATCAGGTTGCAAATTAAAAATAATTTTTTTCTTCATTTATCTCTGAAAAAATATTTGGGCTTCTAGCAGCGTTTGGGACTTGTTCTATTAGTCCATCTATACTGACCTCCATCAGGTTGCAAATTAAAAATAATTTTTTTCTGCATCTAGCTCTGAAAAAATATTTGGGCTTCTAGCAGTGTGTGGGACTTGGTCTATTAGTCCATCTATACTGACCTCCATCAGGTTGCAAATTAAAAATAATTTTTTCTGCATCTAGCTCTGAAAAAATATTTGGGCTTCTAGCAGTGTGTGGGACTTGGTCTATTAGTCCATCTATACTGACCTCCATCAGGTTGCAAATTAAAAATAATTTTTTTCTGCATCTAGCTCTGAAAAAATATTTGGCCTTCTAGCAGTGTGTGGGACTTGGTCTATTAGTCCATCTATACTGACCTCCATCAGGTTGCAAATTAAAAATAATTTTTTTCTTCATTTAGCTCTGAAAAAATATTTGGGCTTCTAGCAGTGTGTGGGACTTGTTCTATTAGTCCTTCTATACTGACCTCCAGCAGGTTGCAAATTGAATATAATTTTTTTCTGCATCTAGCTCTGAAAAAATATTTGGGCTTCTAGCGGTGTGTGGGACTTGGTCTATTAGTCCATCTATACTGACCTCCATCAGGTTGCAAATTAAAAATAATTTTTTTCTGCATCTAGCTCTGAAAAAATATTTGGGCTTCTAGCGGTGTGTGGGACTTGGTCTATTAGTCCATCTATACTGACCTCCATCAGGTTGCAAATTAAAAATAATTTTTTTCTGCATCTAACCCAGCCAATAGTTTTGGCCTAATACCGCAGTTTGGCCACTCAGCTCTGCTCGGTTACCATCCATTGTTTTTTTGTGCAAACAACTCCAGAGTTGTGAATTAGTTAACCACCAAAATGAGTGGAAAAAGGCCTGCTGCTGGTGGAAAGGGGAATAGGCGTGTTGGGAAGGGGAAAAAAGGTTGTGTCCGTGGGGTAGGTGCAGAAGAAAGACCATCTTCCAGCCAAACTAAAATGTCTACTTCTTTTAGCGGACAATGTGATAAGATCCCTTTCTTACGGCCACGCCAATCGCTACAAATTCCAGATGAGGCACAAAAACAGCAGGTGCTTCAACGGATATCAAGTGCTCCTTTAAGTGGGCTCTCCTCCACATCAACTTCAACATCACAAATACTCCAGTCCTCAAAGGTGTCACCCAAATCGCACTTGCTTCCTCACAGCTCCCAAATCTCCAGCTGCCCGTCTGAGTATGAGGTAGAACAGATGGTTGAGTCTGCAGAGCTGTTTACTCATACTATAGCCTGGGAATCAGAGGTCGACTCCAGCGCTTCTGTGAATCCAGACGAGGAAATGATCTGCACTGATGCCCAGAATCTTTATGAGTCGGATCCAGGACCAGACGCAGAAGGTTCTGACCATAATGTAGACCCTCATTCCCAAACTGTAACTCCTGTTGGTGGAGACAATGAGGAAGACGATGATAAGACTCAAATACCTGATTGGAGCGACAACTTTAGTTTTTTGTCAGGGCAGGAACAGGTTGGCTCTGAGGACGACGGGTGTGATAACGCACAGGGTGATGATGATGAGGTCGGAGATCCCACTTACTGTCAACCCACAGTCAGCCAAGAGATGAGGTCAGCAGAGGAGGTGGAGGAAGATGCTAGTGACGACGAGGTCAGGTTGCGCCTTCCTGGACAGAGACGTAGTACTGGAAGCACGTCAACAACTGCATCCTCAAACACAACTCTGCCTCTCACCACAAGTCGTGGTGGCTCTTCAGGTCGCATGGGTGCTAAGCCTTGCATAGCCTGGGCATTTTTTCAGATCGATAAAGATGACCCAACTCGTGTTATCTGTAACATTTGTCAGCAAAAGCTAAGTAGAGGCCAAAAAATACATAGTTTGAGTACTTCATGCATGAACCGGCACATGGACATGAAGCATAAGTTGCAGTGGGAAGCTCAGTGTGCTACAATGCGGTCTAGCCGGCCGGGCCAACCACCGTCTGCCATATCTTGTGCATCCGCGGCCTCTTCATCCTCTGTGACTGGGGGGACAGCAGTCACACCTGTTTTGGGGCGCAGACCTGCCACCTCTTTACCCGCAACAGCCAGCGTGATTGGCAGGTCATCATTTTCTTTGGAGGTGGTAACACCAGCTGGTCTTGAGCGCTGTCCGACATCGATAGCACCACCTTTGGATCAAGGCAACCTAACATTTCCGCCTGCATCTTCCTCACAGACCGGCAGTTTGCCGGGGACACCCTTATCAACCCCGTCTAAGCACAATAGCCAGCCCTCGGTCCCTCAGATGTGGACAAGTAAAAGACCATTTCCTCCTAGCCATGAGAAAGCTAAGAGGTTGAATTTCACCATCTGCAAGCTCTTGGCTACAGAAATGCTGCCTTTCCGCCTGGTGGACACAGAGGATTTTCGAGACCTTATGTCCGTCGCAGTGCCCCAGTACCAGATGCCCAGTCGGCACTACTTCTCAAAGAAAGGTGTGCCTGCGCTCCACCAGCATGTCGCACACAACATCACCGCTTCTTTGAGAAACTCTGTGTGTGACAGGGTGCATTTCACCACAGACACTTGGACGAGTAGGCATGGACAGGGGCGTTACATGTCGCTGACTGGGCACTGGGTAACTATGGTGACAGCAGGACAAGGGGCTGCTGTCCAAGTCTTGCCGTCCCCACGAGTTGTGCGTTAATCCTCTTTATGTCATTTTTCCACCACTGCTTCTGCCTCCTCAACCTCCTCTCGGTCTTCCACCTGCACCCAAAGCCTGTCTGGTCATGCCACAAGCTTTCTAACTGCGCAGAAGGGATCCTGCACACCTCCTTACTATGCTGGCAGTAGGGCTCAACGTCATCAGGCGGTTTTTACATTGAAATGTCTGGGAAATGTGAGTCACACAGCTGAGGAGTTGTGGTCAGCTCTGGAGAACCAATTTCATGAATGGTTGCCTCCACTGGACCTGAAACCAGGGAAGGCCGTGTGCGACAATGCTGCAAACCTGGGTGCGGCCCTTCGCCGGGGCAATGTCACACACGTGCCTTGTATGGCTCACGTGTTGAACCTGGTTGTCCAGCAATTTTTAGCCCACTATCCCAGACTAGATGGCCTTCTGCAGAGGGCACGGTCGCTGTGTGCTCACTTCCGCCGTTCGCATCCCGCAGCTCAGCGACTTACATCTCTACAGAAGTCGTTGGGCCTGCCACTTCACCGGCTAAAATGCGATGTGCCTACCCGGTGGAATTCAACTCTGCACATGTTGCAGCGACTGTGGCAGCACCGACAAGCCCTGGTGCAATACGTTCTGACGTATAGCCTGGGCCAACGAGATTCAGAGGTGGGGCAAATCACGCTGGAGGAGTGGTCTCAGATCAGGGACCTATGCACCCTTCTGCACAGTTTTGAAATGGCGACGAAGATGTTTAGTGCTGACGATGCCATTATCAGCATGACTATTCCGGTGATTTACATGCTGGAGCACATGTTAAACAGAATTCGGAGTCAGGTGGTGGCACAAGAGGAGGTGGAGGAAGTAGAGGAGGAGGAGTTGTATGCGGAAGGGCTAACATCTGCAAGGTCCAGACGGTCGGCAGCACCAAGGCGGCAGGCATGTGAGGGTGGGGGAGATGGTTTTACCAGGGCGCATGGTAGCAGCCAAACTAGTGAGGAAGCTGCAGGAGCCCAGGAAGAAGTGGAGGACGAACTGATGGAAGACTCATCAGATGAGGGAGACCTTGATCACATTTCTGTTGTGCGAGGTTGGGGGGAGAGGACAGAGGAAGGAAGCATGATTGTTACCTCGCCACCAACACAACAGGGACTTGGTGCTCCTGGATGCGCAACACACATGAGTGCCTTCTTGCTGCACTACCTGCAACATGACCCTCGAATTGTGAGAATTAGAAATAATCCTGACTACTGGGTTGCCACACTGTTAGATCCCGGGTACAAAAGTAAATTTGCAGAAATTATTCCTGCCATAGAAAGGGATGCACGCATGCAGGAGTATCAGCAGAGACTGTTGCAGAATCTTACATGTGCTTTTCCACAAAATACCAGTGGTGCACGTAGTGAATCTCACAGTTCCAACTTGCCAACCGTGGGACCGTCAAGTGTTCAGCACTCAAACCGTGACAGAACCACAGTATCTGCTGGTAACATCAATTTTGCGGAATCATTTCACCACTTTTTTAGCCCATCCTTTGCAAGGCCACAGGAGACAAGAAGTCTGACACATAGTCAACGCCTAGAGACGATGGTACAGGAGTATCTCCAAGTAAACATTGAAGCCACGACTGTGTCACTGGACCCTTGCTCTTTTTGGGCTTCCAATCTGGATAAATGGCCGGAGCTAGCCACTTACGCCTTGGAGATCTTGTCATGCCCCGCAGCCAGCGTTCTGTCTGAACGTGTGTTCAGCGCTGCTGGTGGTGTGCTGACAGATAAGCGCACGCGGCTCTCCACTGATAATGTAGACAGACTCACGTTCATAAAGATGAACAAATCATGGATCCGAAACGACTTTTCTACCCCTGTGTCATCCTGGGGAGAGTAAAAGATGGATGATTGGTTAAAATCACCCTACCAACCGTTTTAAGCTTTCAAATTACTAATCATGTTTATCTGTATCTTGACTGGAAAATAATTTGGGCTTTGTAGCAGTGCGCAGCACTGATCCTATTAGGCCATCTATACTAAAGCTTCACCAGATTTAAAATTAAAAATAATTTTTAGCTGCATCTAGCCCGGAAAATAATTTTGGGGCTCCGAGATGCGCAAGGCACATAAGTGCCTTCTTGCTGCACTACCTGCAGCATGACCCTCATATTGTCAGAATTCGAAGTAATCATGACTACTGGGTTGCCACACTCTTAGATCCCCCAAACTTTTCGATCAACCTTTTCATTTTAATAAAGACCAAAAAAATGGTCATTTTTGAAATTATAAGCATTAGCAGGTTGTTAGAAACTGAAATCAAACAGTTTTCAACTCAAAACTTTATTCTAGGTGATGTTACATTTTCACATAGGACCCCTTGTTCGAAAGGAGCTTCTGAACTCTCTCGTCCATTGAATTTGTCAGGTTTTGGATGGTTTCTGCTTCAATTGTTTTGCATGAGGACAGAATACCCTCCCAGAGCTGTTGCTTAGATGTGAACTGCCTCCCGCCATCATAGACACTCCTTTTAATGATGCTCCAAAGGTTCTGAATGGGGTAGAGGTCAGGGGAGCATGGGGGTCACACCATAAGTTTGTCCCCTTTTATGCCCATATCAGCCAGAGATGCAGATGTTTTATGTGCAGCATGAGATGGTGCATTATCATGCAGAAAAATGATCTTGCTGTGAAATACACGGTTCTTCTTCTTGAACCATGGCAGGAAGTGCTGTTTGAGAAAATCCACATACATTATGGAGTTCATCTTTAGCGCCTTCAGGGATCCTAAAGGGGCCGACAATCTCTCTCCCCATGATTCCAGCCCAAAACATTACTCCACCTCCTCCTTGTTGGCGCTGTAGCCGTGTTTGCGTGGGGTGTCCATCAACCAGCCATCCTCCACTCCATCCATCTGGACCATCGAGCGCTGCACGGCACTCATCCGTGAACAAAACAGTTTTGAAATCAGTCTTCATGTAATGCTTGGCCCACTGGAGCCGTTTCTGCTTGTGTGAAGTGGATAGAGGAGGTCGACAGGATGGCGCATGCACAGCTGCAAACCTCTGAAGGACCCTGCATCTTGTTGTTCGGGGGACGTTGGAGGCACAAGCAGCTTCAAAAACTTGTCTGCTGCTATGACAAGGCTTTTTTGCCGCTGCTCTTTCAACCTGACGTAATTGCCTGTAGGAAAGAGTCCTCAATTTGCCCTTATCAGCACGCACACGTGTGTACTGTGAATCAGCTACATACTTCTTGATTGCCAAGACACTTCATCCTGATCATCGCACAATGTTGATTGTAGTCATGCCTTGACCTAAACACTCCACAATTTGTTGCTTCTCAGCAGCCGACACATCCTTTTTCTTTCCCATTTTGGCAGAAAATGTAGGCTGCTTAATAATGTGAGAGAGCCTTCTTAAGTAGTCTTGCCTTTCATTGGACACACCTGCCAAACTAATTAGCACAGGTGTCTGCAATTGCTTACAGTGATATAAAGAGCCCTGACACACATCACCATCAATGAGTTTAACTGACAAACAAACAAATTCTTCCCTTATCACTCCTAAACACTTTTTGTATAATAATTTGGAACGCAGTGTACATGTGCTTTTCTACAAAACACCAGTGGTTCACGTAGTGAATCTTACAGTTCTAACTTGCCAACCGTGGTCTGTATGGAGTTGTTCAATAAAGGGCCCAAAATTAAGATAACATAGATGGGAGAGGTCTCTATGAATAGGAATTCCTAAGTATTTGATACCCTGTGAGGGCCAGGCAAAGGGAAAGTTGGACTGGATGGAATCCTATATGGATTTGGGGAGGGAGACATCGAGGGCCTCAGACTTCGCTGCATTGATTTTAAAATTTTACCATGTAACAAAGTGATCTATTTCAGCCATAACAGCATGGATGGATATATGTGATTGAGTGATATATACTAGGACATCATCAGCAAATAGAGAGCACTTGTACTCGGTGCCTCCCACCTCAATCCACCTAATATTGGGGTTATGGCGAATTGATGAGAGCAGGTGCTCCGTCACTAGGATGTATAAGAGAGGGGACAGAGGACATCACTGCCTTGTCCCATTGGTGATTGTGAAAGGTGATGAAAATGTTCTGACGCACCCCCTGGGCCTTGGGACACCCGGAGCCGGACCCTTTTTGGTGGATGCTGGTGGTTGTAGTCTTCGTGGCGGCGACCCAGTTCCGTGGCTCAGGGCGGTCAAACCAGTGGCGGAACTATTTATGTGGTTTTGATGTTTAAATGTCCGACTACGCCACCCGTGGATTGCGGTCAGAGTGAACCGCCGCTACAGGGCAGACCACTGAGGCTGGTGTTGTGGGTGCAGCAGAGCGTAGCATAACTCCCCACGGGAGGAGTATAGCCTCAGGGCAGTGTATGCGGAGGATGGGGGTGATGGTGCAGGGCAGCAGCAGTAACGACACGGAGTCAGTGATGCAGTTCAGGGCCTTTACTCACAGTTCTTATTATCCAGACCACGTCTGCAGGTAACGGCTGCCCACGTCGTACTGTGCTCACCAGGTGAGGGGCTCAGACAACTCCCAGATAACTTTGGAGCACTTCACAGGACCCCCTTTGTGTGTCCTTTGTCTGGCCTTTCTTACCAACACTTCTGTCCGGCTGCCTCGGGCCTCCTCTTGGTAAACTTGGCGCCAGTTTCCCTGACCCTATGTGGTGCCTTCCTAGCGGGTGTAGCGAGGGGCTGCGCCACATAAAATGTCAGAGCCTCCGGTTTCTAGCTGAGGGTCGTTTCCTGCCTCCACTAGTTCGGGGACCGGTCTCCCCCTTTGGCCTGACCCCTCCACGCAGGTGGATTCGGGCGTGCGGTGGCGACTCGCCCGTCCGCACCCCTGGGATCCCTTCATTCCTCGTACCTGGAGCCTTCTCCGCTCCTCTTCCTTCCTTCTCCCTCTTCCAGGCCTGGGCCTCTGTTACTAGGCCCGCCTCCGGAGCAGAGCTCATGCAGAGCCCCTGCTCCCTGCCACTTCTGCTCAGACTTCTCTGCACTGAACTAAGATGGTGCCCACCTTTTATACTCCCTTCTCAATGCACCCAGGAACTGCTTCCTCCCTGCTCCTGCACTACAGGGTTCCCCTTCCTCAGTGTTCCCTCCCCCCACTCCAGCCAGGGACAGGGACTGTCGTGCCCATCTCAGGGGCATATTGGTCGCCCTGCCCCACGGCAATGTGGTGTAATGCATGCAGGTGTCGGGTCCTGATCCACACTCCATCCTTACCTGAGAGTGAGATATCACACCTCTGGGTGAGGTGCAATACGTCTTTAGCAACCGAGCCCTCAGGGTGCTACAGTTCCATTTATCTTCAGCCTAGGTGACGTATTGCGATACAGGGCCGTGATTTTGGCTATAAAAGGGTCCCCTAGACCCCTACCCCAAGCTTTTTAAGAGAATCATATATGGCGTGCCAGGAGACTCTATGGAATGCTTTCTCAGCATCCAACGAGAGTATCTAATTACAAATTTTTAACTGCATCTAGCCCAGGAAATACTTTGTGCCTAGTAGCAGTGTCTGCTAGTAAGCGGATTATCCCGGCTGTTAAGCAAGCTGCACCACCTGTAGTTTAGACACTTAATTTTTTCAAAGGAAATGCTTCGGGACCATGGGATACTTAGTGAAGAGCATCAGGAGGCACCCCAAGGCATAGGGGCTGGGACTGGCAGTAGGATGCCTTGCGGTGGACAGCCGAGCTCGATCCTTATAAAAGCTTTTTAACTGCAGCAGCTTTAGTGGACGCTACTGGAGCTGGAATTACCGCGGCTGCTGGCATGAGACTTGCCCTCCAATAGATCCTTGTAAATGGATTTAAAGTGTATTCATTCAAATTAGAGAGACAATTTAAATTAAAAAGCTTAGAGCTGCCTCCACCACAAGGGGGCTCGCTCGACCCACCAGCGGACAGGCACCAGTATTGGGAGAGGGGGGCTGGCCGTCAGGGTTCACCGCGGCTCTGGCACAAACCCGGCGACACGGAGGTGGCACGGGCAGGAGCGGACTGGCCGTGTCGGCTTCTCACTTTTTGGATTTTAGAAGGGCATGACATGCCTATATCTGTGTCTCCCCCTCCTTTTACTCCTCCACCTCTTTTATTTTCGCATGACTATATGTACTTGTCACTTTTCCATGTGTTAGTTATGTCTTCTGAGCAGTTTGTCAGCTTTTGGACACCTTTGAAGGTGTTTTCTATGTGTTTCTATGTGTTTTTGTTTGCCTGCCATTGGTTTTAACGGTGTTCGAAGGTGTTCGACGAACAGTTCAACGAACAGTTCGGCGAACACACGGGTGTTCGACGAACCGAACCGAACTCGAACACTACGGGGGTGGCTCAACACTAGTGATAAAGTATTCTAATTTACTGAGATAATGACTTTTGTGTTTTCATTGGCTGTAAGCCATAATAATCAACATTAACAGAAATAAACACTTGAAATAGATCACTCTGTGTGTAATGACTCTATATAATATAGGAGTTTCACTTTTTGTATTGAAGAACTGAAATAAATTAACTTTTTGATGATATTCTAATTTTGTGAGATGCACCTGTATGTGATATGCCAGGAAACCAGCAAGGGGCACAGTATTGTACAGGATTTTTTGTTTTATTCTTTTCTAAATTTTGCAGCCCCTAGACTCAACAAGTTTAACTTTTAAAGTTGATGATGACTCCTTTTAAGCTATTTACTCAATATAGTTTTTCAAATTGTTTTCCATAGTGACATATTCCCTTTAGAGTATGATCACACATTTTTGGTGTGGATTTTGCTGCAAAAAGTTCTGAAACTACCTCATTCATCAGTCACACTTCTACCTAAAAGTAAGACAGTGCACTGCGAGACATGTGTCCTGTCCCTGTGCGGTTCCTCTTATTTGCTGGGCTTCTTTATACTGGGTGAGTGAGATATAATGCAGTATGTGGTCAGAGTGGGCACAATTACTCAGTACCATTAACTTTTAACTATCTGTATAATATTTTTACCCCTCTGTCCCTGCACGAGTACTCCTTATGACCCTTGAGAATATCCCTCTATAGAGGTCTGCATGTAATAATATAAGAACAATGGACTATTTGTCCGCATGTCCTAGTCTGTATTTAAATCTTAAATTGTTGATGTGATACATTAATTTTTAATGAACTATTTATGAAATAAAGTTTATTATGCCATTATACTCAGTTGTTCTCCTATTTACAAGTTTGTTTTGAGTAGGCAAGTCGCTGTGGAGATGGGGGTTTAATCCCTCTCTTTTGGATCCCTCACCCACATGTGATAATATGTGGGCTGCAGTTTGTTTATATATACACCCAGGCCAGAGAGCTAATTAGCAAGAGGGAGGTAGCCACTCGGTCCTAAAGACAGCCTCTTATCTAGGAAACTGTCTGCAATGCCAAACGTAGAGATCTCCTCCAACCCACTGCAGGGCGACTGTCTGTCACCTCTGACACATCCGTGACAGAAGGTGAAGCAGTTCTAACCAGTGCAGATGTATGTGTAACCAGACACTGCGATCTTCTGGCCCCACTTTGTCTCAGCATTCCTGTGACATCATCTGAAACAATGATATTCAGAGGAATGGAACTGCTGTTAGAATCAAGTATCAGAATAATGTTGGACCTTTTTTTTATAATTACATACTTAAAATATTAGGCAATTGCAAACTGTTCCATAAAGCAGTTTTAATACAAGAAAAATCCTCTCTATAAGTACATGATACTTTTAGTAATACACATTTAAGATACCCTACAGCTACCTTGCTTTTCTGAGTAAAAACTTCAGGCAGCTGAAATGTTGCACCAATGCATATTGTGTCCAATAGTGAAGAAGAATTGATGCCTGCGAAATGTGGTGCTGGATAAGGATGCTATCGATACCATGGAGAGACATGTCACTCTAAGCAAGGATCACTGAGCTACGACTTGCCTACTTTGGGCACATCATGAGAAGACAACAATCACTGGAGAAGGACATCATGAAGAATAGAAGGAACAAGGTGAAGTGGAAGACCAGGAACCCTATGGCTGGATACAATAAAAATAACAACGGAGAAGACCCTGGTGGACCTATCTAGGCTTGCACAAGACCGATCTTCCCACGGATCGCTCATCCATCATGTCGCCATGGCTCGAGATCGAGCTTAAGGCAGTTAAAAAAAATGTCAATTTTCTGTGGTCCGTGGGTTAAAATATTTTGTTTTTTTTTAGGGTCATGATAATGACAATGATTGAACTCTGTACAGACTATAAATTGAAGTGTTTGGCCTACTGGGGGAGGTGTGTGTATTGTGAGTAGCAGGATTTTTTAGCATGTTTGTTGGTGTCTTATCAAGTGAAGTTACTCAACTGGCAGTGCGACCTCGTGTAAACAGGAGAGCACCTTAATGGGCTCATGTTACCAGCACATCAACTGCTATCAATAATAACAATAGAAAGGCATTCAGAAACTCCGAGCTGCTCTAACAGTCGTCTGCACTTTGTTACACTGGCTTCCAACTGTATATTATTAAAGTCACAAAAAAATGTATCCACTCATTAAATATTGTATCTTACCTACACCAACTGTTGGAACATCAACTAACCTCATGAACTGCTTCTGTGCAGCCAACATTGCTGACACAACTTGGGTGATACTGGCAGCAAAGTTTTCCACTTTGTCTAAATATAAATATGTGCAAATATAAATAGTTTTTGTCTGCAGTTTTCTTTCCCTTTAGTATTTTTGAGCTATGAAGAATATAACGTCCAAACATATACACTGTGTGCAGAATTATTTTTATTATTGATCAACAACTATGTTCTCAATCAACCCAAAAGACTCATAAATATTCAAGCTTAATATTTTTGGAAGTTGGAGTGGTTTTTTTTAGATTTGGCTATCCTAGGAGGATATCTGTTTGTGCAGGTAACTATTCCTGTGCAGAATTATTAGGCAACTTAATAAAAAACAAATATAATCCCATCTCACTTGTTTATTTTCACCAGGTAAACCAATATCAGTGCATAAAATTTAGAAATAAACATTTCTGACATGCAAAAACAAAAAACAAAAAAATTAGTGATCAATATAGACACCTTTCTTTATGATGACACTCAGCAGCCTTCCATCCATAGATTCTGTCAGTTGCTTGATCTGTTTTCGATCAACATTGCGTGCAGCAGCCACCACAGCCTCCCAGACACTGTTCTGAGAGGTGTACTGTTTTCCCTCCCTGTAGATCTCACATTTTATGATGGACCACAGGTTCTCTATGGGGTTCAGATCAGGTGAACAAGGGGGCCATGTCATTATTTTTTCTTCTTTTAGACCTTTACTGGCCAGCCACGCTGTGGAGTAGTTGGATGTATGTGATGGAGCATTGTCCTGCATGAAAATCATGTTTTTCTTGAACGATACCGACTTCTTCCTATACCACTGCTTGAAGAAGTTGTCTTCCAGAAACTGGCAGTACGTCTGGGAGTTGAGCTTCACTCCATCCTCAACCTGAAAAAGTCCCACAAGTTCATCTTTGATGATAACAGCCCATACCAGTACCCCACCTCCACCTTGCTGGCGTCTGAGTCGGAGTGGAGCTCTCTGTCCTTTACTGATCCAGCCTCTGGCCCATCCATCTGGCCCATAAAGAGTCACTCTCATTTCATCAGTCCAATAAACCTTTGAAAAATCAGTCTTAAGATATTTCTTGGCCCATTCTTGACGTTTTATCTTATGCTTCTTGTTCAAAGGTGGTCGTTTTTCAGCCTTCCTTACCTTGGCCATGTCCCTGAGTATCGCACACCTTGTGCTTTTTGATACTCCAGTAACGTTGCAGCTCTGAAATATGGCAAAACTGGTGGCGAATGGCACCTTGGCAGCTTCACGCTTGATTTTCCTCAATTCATGGGCAGTTATTTTGCGCCTTTTTTGGCCAACACGCTTCTTGCGACCCAGTTGGCTATTTGCCAGGAAACGCTTGATTGTTCGGTGATCGCGCTTCAAAAGTTTGGAAATTTCAAGACTGCTGCATCCCTCTGCAAGACATCTCACAATTTTGGACTTTTCAGAGCCCGTCAAATCTCTCTTCTGACCCATTTTGCCAAAGGAGAGGAAGTTGCCTAATAATTAAGCACTGTTAGAACCCTCCTGTTTGTTTTTTCCATCTTGTGTTTTGCGGTCACGTGACCATCTGCCTTTATATTCCAGCTCCGCCCTTTTGGCTATGCTGGACTTCAGTGTTTGACTGTTTCTCTAGCCAGGTGCTTCTTTGCCTTTCTCTGTCAGTTCGTTTGGTCCTTCTGGGACCTCTAGTACTTTTTTGTCTGTTTGTCTTTTTGTGTTCTGCAACAACTTCTCTGTTTAAGAGGTGTCCCATTTTTGTCCCAGTCCTTAGTTCTTTTAGGGACCCCTCCCCTTATGCTATAGGTCTTCGTTCAGACTAGCCAAGGACTAAGGCGGGTCTGTTCGCTAGGAACATGCAGCCCGCTACATCGTAGGGATTCAGCTTAGTTTTACTGTAGGGACAGTTTTCCCTTATCTTTCCTTAGTACATATTGCAGATCATAACAAGCACACCTTATATAGGGTGTCAATGTCATTAGTCAGCACCCCTCCTCATTACAGAGAGGCACATCACCAGATTTACTTAATTGGCAGTTGGTTCTCAAGCCTATGCAGCTTGGAGTAGGACAACATGTATAAAAAGTATCATGTGATCAAAATACTCATTTGCCTAATAATTCTGCACACAGTGTATTAACCAAGACTACCAAAAAAATCATGGACAAGGTTACAAATAATTTTGAAAATCTAAACTGCATTATAAACATTCTAATAAGTAATATAGTTTCCAATAGGGAATACTAATGAACACTATGAACAGGAGCAGCATTTATTGTGAACTGTGAAATGATAATAATTGCAATCAGAATGATCTGCACAAGTGTCACCTGCTTGAAACAAATGATCATGGACTCATCTATTTTCTATTACTGATTCTAGCTAAAAGTCTCCTCTATTTATGGACTATGAATTCACAGACCATATAGAGGGCACTATGGTGCTAATTTCTGGGGGACTTAAATACCTGATGAAAACTAAATGCCTCTACATTGGCCTTCTGCATTGCTCATGGCCACAAAGATCTTTTTGATGATATTAGACCAATATTGAGCCATTGTGTCGTAAATAAAAAAAAAACTATGGTTTGTCATATATGTGAACATGATGCACTTATAGGTAACACCTCTGACCTCTTTTGTAATAAGGGCTCGTGCACACGGCCGATTTTCTCGGACGAGCGCTATCCATCTATCCACCTAAGTACCTATGATATTCTATGGAGCTGTGCACATGTCCGATTTTTTTTTTTTACTCAGATCGAGTGGTCCGTGGAAAAAAAAGGAGTCATGTCCTATTTTGATCCAATCAAAATCGGACATGCAAGTCTACGGGTCCGTGAAAAAAATTGAACCGCACTCGGAAGACATCTAAATGCAGTCTGACTTTCATGGACTAACAGAATGAAGAAGGTGGAGAAACTTTTGTCTTTTTGTTTTTCTCTCCACATCCGAGAAAAACGGATGCCAGTCTGATCAGAATAATTGGACCGGTTTTTCACGGATGTGATGAAAATCATCATCTGCTCCTGCCCTGAAGCCTCATTCATCCAATGTTTTTTTTGCATGTGAGAAAATCAAACCGATTATTATGATCAGATTCTGATCAGTGTGTGGTACGAGTGTCATCCGATTTTCTCGCAAGTGGATAAATTTAAAAAAAAAATCATCTTCTCCATTCTTTCAGTCCATACAAATCAGACTGCACTTGGATGTCATCCAAATGCAGCTTGATTTCTTCATTGACCCATTTATTGCTAAATTTGATCTTACCCTGTGATCTAAATTGGACGTACAAGATAGCACTTGTACATGAAAATCTGGATGCAGGATGTGATCTTTTATTGTTCAGAGTGATTTACAAGCAAAAACAGGAATATGGCTGTAAGAATTTACAATCACAGCGATGTGTCATTTTAATCATAGACTGTTAGAATCAGAAGGGACCTCCGGGGTCATCGTGTCCAACCCCCTGCTCAATGCAGGAGTCACTAAACCATCTCAGACAGATGTCTGTCCAGCCTCTGAAGACTTCCATTGAAGGAGAACTCACTATCTCTCGTGGCCGCCTGTTCCACTCATTGATCACCCTCACTGTCAAAAAAGTTGTTTCCAATATCTAATCTGTGTCTTCTCTCATTAAAGGCCCCATCACATTTAGCGACGCTGCAGCGATCCAGACAACGATACGACCTGTCAGGGATCGTTGCTGCGTCGCTTATGGTCGCTGGTGAGATGTCAAACAGTCAGATCTTCCCAACGATGCTGCAACGATACGGCGACCCGTAGCGACCTGTATAATGATGTCGGCGGTCGTTGGGACCCTCTCACATAGCAGCTACTCTGACGATTCAGACCTTGATGAGGGACGACTTTTCAGTTCTGAGTCGTCAATGAGGTCATTGGTAAGGAGTCAAACACGCCGATGCATGCTACCCAGCGGGACCTCAACGATCAAAAAATGGTCCAGGCCATTTCGACACGACCAGCGATCTCACAGCCGGGGCCTGGTCGCTGCTACTGTCAAACGTAGCGAGATCGCTGCTGAGGTCGCTGTTGCGTCACAAAACTTGTGACTCAGCAGCGATCTCGCTCAGTGTGACGGGGCCTTTAGTTTCATCCCATTGCTTCTAGTCTTTCTTTGTGCAAATAAGAATAAAGATGATCCTTCTACAATGTGACAGCCCTTGAGATATTTGTAGACAGCTATTAAGTCTCCTCTCAGTCTTCTCTTTCTCTTCTACTGTAATGGTAAATAGGATCTTACATGCCAATGCATATTTGATAGAGAATTTAGATTGTGAGCCCCAATGGGGACAGCGATGATGATGTATGTAAAGCGCTACGGAATATGATGGCGCTATATAAAAATAAAGATTATTATATTCCTGTTCACATTGATAGTTTTATTTTATTTTTTTTCTCTACCTATGAACATTCCCCTTATATAAGCCTATCTGCTATAATTGTTTCATTACAATAGAAAGGATTCTCCTAAAACAAAACCAAAGTAATTGAATATTTGCATTTCTCCAAAACCTTTGGTTGTAAAATAAAATAATAATAGGTTTGTATGATCCATTTTTGAACTGTTTAAATGAACTTCAGAAGTTGTTTTTTTTTTTACACTTTTTTTGCTTTTTATTTCTTTTTTTTCCCCCATATCTGAATAGTCCATCACTCAATCTACCATTACTGACTAGATCCCTTTGATCCTTTCTGTAGTTATTTTTGCTGGCAGTTGCAGTTCCCTATCGGTTTTCTGTTTTGCCTGCACCAGACACAGCTGATGATAAGTTGTGCGCTTTGTGCACCTGTCTGGCTTCAGAAAAAGCGGACGCGTTTTGTCTGTCCGGCTCATGCATCGTACACCACTAAGTGCAGTGCACAAGGGCAATCGATAGGGGGCGCCAGAGCACAGGAAGGAAACAGAGAAGTAAAGCGTTGACAAAATTGCAGGACTGTGGAAAGAAAATGGTTTAAGGGCCACCCCTGATCAATCAGATTACATTAGTGGATCCCTTCTAGAAGTGATAATAATCTGAATTATTGGAGGTAAATATGAGTGAATGTGAGTTGATTGAGGATATAAAATATGTTTATAAGTAATTATTGCTATTTTTTTCCTTCCTTTAGCATAGCACACAAGGATCTGTAGGTAGACTAATCAATATCAGCAATATATTCTAGATAATATTCTAAAACTAATGATAAAGGGCCAGTGTGTGATACAATACAGTCCACTCCATCTGTGTCACACACAGACAGATATCATCAGAGCAGAAGACACTTTGCACTCTAGTTTACATGGAGTTTAATACCGATTTCTCTCAGTCCCCTATAGATAATATAATATTAGCAGGAGGTTTAGAGTCTGATGAGTCCATCTGTGCTCCAAGTATCTGATATCAGCATTGTACAGGAATCTATGGCGGGGTCTTATCTGGTTCACTGCATGTGAAGGTGGAAAATGTGGGTGCAATAATTACTAGAGAAATGGTTTGTTTCCTAGATTATTCCTTCTGTTCTGTAGCCTCCCCTGATTATGTTACAGCCATCAACCATCATTAAATTGCACTAAACAATTAATAAAATGAAAAGGTTCTTAATCAGTAAATAGTCATCGTGTCCATAGAAATGTGCTGGTGTCAAATACCAATCCGAAAAAAAACCAGAATTAATATCTGCTCCTTAGAGTGACTTTCTTATTGCTAATATTATCATTAGTAGTAGTGGTAGTGGTGGTAGTATTAATGTTATTAGCAAAGGAGAAGGAGAGTCTAAATTATTACACAAGAAAGATACGACTATATTTTATTTTTATTCGATATTTGGTTTGTACATAATTTACTTTTAAGTTCTATTTTATATACTTAAATTATATATTTATATACTATTTTTTTACTATTATTTAGTTACTATTATATATATATATATATAAACACACTATATATATATATATATGTTTTTCATATATAATGTATTTATTATTTCACCATATAAATATATACAAAGACACACACGTATATATATATATAACTTGTTTATTATACATAATGCATTTATTTTTTACTTTTATTTTATATATACACAGAAATATATATCTATATAATGTTCCTTATATATAATGCAATATATATTATACGTAAAATGTTCCTCAAACATAGTGCAATTATATTAATTATAACATTTTATTTAACCCTGAAATAATAGAATAGCATACAGTATGATGAAAATGCAACTTGGAAAAAGGTAAATTGTTGTTTTTTTTTCTATACTGTAATTAAATTTGGGATGATTTATTTTCTTTTCTTTCTTTTTTTTGCCTTGCGAGCACAGATAACACTAACCCGCAGTAAATGATCAGAAACCTGTTTATTTCGCTTAAGAATAAACGTGCGGAGTTGATTTTCATCTGTTCCTAATGAGTTTATTAATATTATATCTAATTACAAAGCCTGTGTGAGCCCCAAACCCAGAGAATACAGCCTGGGAAATAATCAGGATTATTGCATCAACAGTGTCAATCCTACTACATGTAGCATAAGTGATGGGGGCAGGAAAGACTTCCAAATCGTCCAGAAAGGGTTCACATATCGCACAATAGTCTACACCCTCATACACATTCAGAATTCCACAGCTGGATATTCTAATGATTCAGTGAGGAAAATCACTGAGATTTAACCGATCCACATACTTTATCTTTAGGACACAATGGTCAACATGTCTTCTTCTACTTTCTAATCTATCTATCTATTTATCTCTAATTATCTATTTATCTATCTCTATGTATCTCTATCTATCTATCACTTATCTATCTATCCATCTATCTATCTATCGATCTATCTATCTATCTATCTATCATCTATTATCTATCATCTATCCATCTATCTATCATCTATCTATCTATCTATTATCTATCTATATCTATCTATCATCTATCTATCTATCCATCTATCCTATATCTTTATCTATCATCTATCATCTATCTATCATCTATCATCTATCTATCATCTATATATCCATCTATCCTATATCTCTATCTATCTATCATCTATCTATCTATCTATCATCTATCTATCTATCTATATATCTACCGATCTATCTTTTTATCTCTAACTTTATCTATGTATCTATCTCTATTTATCTATGCATCTATCTCTATGTAGCTCTATACATCTATGTATCTTTCTATATTTACCTATGTATCTATCCATATATCTATCTCTATCTATCTCTATCTATCCATATATCTATATATCCCTCTATCTATATCTATCTATTATCTATCTATCTATCTATCATCTATCTATATATCTATCTCTATCTATCCATATATCTATCTATTATCTATCTATCTATCATCTATCTATTATCTATCTCTATGTATCTCTAGCTGTCTATTTGTCTATATCTCTATAGCTCTCTCTCGCTCAATCTATTTATTTATCTTTATCTATCTTATCTTTATTATATATATGTATATCTATTTATCTATCGATCTCATATCTATCTCTCTATTAATCTATCTGTCCTATTTATTTATCACTATTTATCTTGATTTATTTCTATATATCTTTATCTCTATATCTATCTATTTAGCTCTCTATCAATCAGTCTTTCTCTATTTATCTCTATCTTTATTATCCATCATCAAGAAACCATAAATCCATCTAATATATTTCTAGATAAACTTTAGTCTGGAGAAATAGATGGGGGATCGGTTGCACAAGGACATCAGAAAAACACATTTATAGTAGCATCCAATGTAGAATATTTTTGTATCTACCTACAGCACATTTATCTACTTAATTATCTACCTATTGCTGGATGGATCTGTCTGGTATATATGTGTATATTTAGTATTCCATCCCATACACCACTTATACGCTGATTTGCTCTCATTTCACTGTCTAGCTGTCAGTGTCTACGATAGTGCAGAGCAGATTTCGAAGCACTGACCATTATGTCTTGCCACCGCTGGGTGGCGCCCAAGCAGTTCTAATGACTGTTACCTGAACGTACACTTTCATGGAAAGCCTTCCCTCTGTGCTAAACCTGTAGGGATCAGTTAATGAGACAGACAGAAGAATTATCTAAATATTGTATGTGACTGCATTTAATGTTATTATTTTATGCCTGTGCACTGTTGTGGTCTGGCTGTGTAATTGCATTAGTATGTGCCTTCTGTCATCTTATTGTGAGCTCTCTTGCCTTCCCATCTAGATAGCTTGCCAAGCAAAGAACAGAAGAATGTTCATGCCAGAAGCAATGGTGAGGCCAGCTCCTTAACTTTCAACGCTTTTAAAGTGCTATGTATTAAAAGCTGTCACTCCTCAAAGGCTGTTTTGTGAATCACTTGACAGATGCATGATGAGCAGAGGCCAATGTGTCCTCCTAGGCTGAGACTGTTGTTTCAATTCCCTTCTGCAAGTTGACAAAGCAAAAGGGGAAAGAGTTGTGGGTTCTTCTGCCATGTCAGGATCAGGTCTGTGGTCCTGTGGGATCTGGCATGTCTACAAACTGTGGCTACCACTCCAGCAGTAGGGCCACTAACCCCCAGGAATGTAGCAACCCTCCTCTCAGTCCTATGGTGGAATTAGCAGCATCCACACACAGGGAGGGAAGGATTGGATGGAGCTCTGGGAAGATGACCCCAAACTTGATGGGGAAGATTGTGTCTGGGTCTGGCCAGTTTGTGGGGCTTTCTGTAAATGGAGACATTTGTGTTGCGCTAATAGTGGCCATTAGCAGCCTGCACACGTAGAATAAGCCCCAACATCTGCCTGGTAATAAGCACAGAACTCCCAGAGCCTGTGCTAACATTTAGGATCAGTGCATGGGATTCTCACAAAGGAAATCTTAGAAAGCAGAGGGATCTAGTTCATTATTTTCCCTTTCTTCTCCAAGGCGTTATAAAGTGTGAATAAAGCATTGTATTCCCCAATAAAAGGCACTGGGAAAGTTCATGTACAATTGATGATTGGTATTATTATTTCCAAAGAGGATGGAAAGATTAGCAAGGAAAAAAAAAAAGGCTAAACAAAATCCTTGTTGTTTTTTTTTTTTTTTTTTTTTCAGACATCGATTTAAATAATAGTTTGGGAATTTAGCGTCTAATTGGTTTAAACCTTGTTCACACTTGTTGCTAACAGAAGAAAAACAAACAAAATATATCTGTGTATTTCTAATAATAATTTTTATTTATATAGCACCAATATATTCCACAGCACTTTACAATTAAGTGGGGACGTGTGTGTGTGTATATATATATATATATATATATATATATATATATATGTGTCTGTCTGTGTGTATATATGTGTGTGTGTATATATATGTGTGTGTATATATATATATGTGTCTGTGTGTATATATGTGTGTGTATATATATATATGGGTGTCTGTCTGTGTGTATATATATGTGTGTGTATATATATGTGTGTGTATATATATATATATGTGTGTGTATATATATGTGTGTGTGTATATATATATATATATGTGTCTGTGTGTATATATGTGTGTGTGTATATATATGTGTGTGTATATATATGTGTGTGTATATATATATATATATATATATGTGTCTGTGTGTATATATGTGTGTGTGTGTGTATATATATATATATGTGTGTCTGTCTGTGTGTATATATGTGTGTGTGTATATATATATATATATATGTGTCTGTGTGTATATATGTGTATGTGTATATATATATATGTGTGTATATATATATGTGTGTCTGTCTGTGTGTATATATGTGTATATATATATTTTTATATATATTTATATTGGTGTGTGTGTATATATGTGTGTGTGTCTGTGTTTATATATATATATGTGTATATATATATATATATTTATTTATTTATATATATATTTATATTGGTGTGTGTGTGCATATATATGTATATATAAGTATGTATATATGTTTGCATATATATGTGTATGTATATATGTGTGTGTGTATATAAGTATGTATATATATGTGTGTATATATACATATGTATAATATATATATATTACACACATGAATAGATCATACAACCACATATATACTTACACATATATATATATATATATATATATATATACATACACACACACATGTATTATTCGCTCATCTATTCAACAAAACCTATAAAGGAATAAATTAGTTTTTCATGTTACTTCATTTCTTCAGCCCAATACAATCAGTTTTCCCCATGAATTGCAGTATTTTCTCTATTGCACAACCAAGAAGAATATTTTTTTTGTTATATCATTAATTTCAGTATTATTAATATAATATTATGGTTATTATTTTACCATTTTCTAATATGTTTTAGTCTTTCGTTATTTCCAGCTTCCATACTGTTTGCAGTAATATCGGGATAGCGATGGTACATTGTGATTACGATTTATCATTCCGAAGTGAACTGAATTGATTCAAGTTATTACAAAATAAAAAATAAAAAAAAACGAAGTATATGGATATTACTTTATCTATATCAATCGATTTATTGTTTATGGATACAAAAGAAGTCGAATGAATTTATTTAGAAATAATACCAGTTCTTTTTTTTATTATTCTTTTAGTCTTTCGATGTTTGTTTGTAAATATATTTTATTTATTTAAAGTGTAGAATATTATTAGAAATTTTACATTTTTATGTTAGTTCTTCATAATCCTTAGTGCCCCGACAAAGTCAATATATAAAATAATTATGTAAAAAAAAAGAAATCAGCAAAAAACTGCGTCCAGTTTCAATAGTCAAGGAGAGTGTTATGAAATAATTAGTAGGTTCATTCCTTTTAATTGTGTCGATATAGAATATAAACCAGTGAGGAGCAGATCTTTACCAGTGTTAATACTGGAAATATATTAGTGAAATCAATAGAGCTTTGCAATGTGAGAGAGGAAAATATCATGAATTGTAGGTTTGTCCTGTAGGTGGCGCTCTGTTGGCACCGACTGAAGCTTTTTTATATATATATATATATATATATATATATATATATATATATATATATATATATATAATCTAAAGGTTTAGATGGAGAAAAAATATATATATTTCAGTATATTTAATTCTATTCATTTACAAGAAACCCCCTGAAATTCGTAAACTGGAAATGTGTTTCGTCTCCACATGCCTGCGAATAAAAAAAAAAAACTGTTTGAATAAATAGCTTATTTCTAAACATGTTGTTGTCAGTGTTAAACACCCTATGTCATTTTTATTCAAACACTAACATGATTACACCCAATTATATATTCAGCAGTCTTCCTTATTTTACAGGGAATGTGCCTGTCTTTAATAAAACCAGACATAATGGATCCTGTTCTGGATCCTGCCTTCTTTTTTTTTTTTAGGTAATTTGATTGAATTACACCTTCAGTGTGTCTGGATTTCCCCCCCTCTTTGCATTTTCCTTTTATGTCTAGAAAAGATCATATTAATATTCGAATGAAATTAAAGAAAACCATTTCTGTTCCAGTAGGATCAATGGGATATTTTTTTTTTTCTTTCTAATTTTCTGTGTTGATTGTGTTCTCTCTGCTTGGGTTGCATTGTTACTAACATAACAGAAGCCACATCTTAAGTATTGTTTAGGGATCTGCTAGTTCTAATGGTTTTGTTGTGGATAATGCGTTGCAAAACAAAGGGACAAGCAGAGACAAGTTGTTCAGTTATAATATTTATCAAGGGATGTTGGATATAGACACAAGTGCAACAGAAAAAAAAAAAAATCATACAAAAAAGCCAATTACATCTCTCCCAGCAATTAGTGCAATTATCTATATACTGTTCTTATGTCGCAGGGGCTGAGGAGCTGAGGTCTGGCGAAGTATTAGAGGAGACTGTTGCAGGTTGTGTTTATAATCTCAGAGAGATTACACCTTTCCATACAGCATAAGATTATCAACCTGGAACCCAAACAACAACATTACAATCACTGAGCAGAGCACAATGCAAGTCCTACACCCCTGCCATATGCTAAGGCAGAAAAACAAGGTGCACTGGGAGGGGGCTGTCAGCAACAACAACAAAAAAATACATATATATATATTTTATTTGTTGTGTGAAGATGCTGTAATGATACACACAATAGCTAACGGCAGTACAATAAAGTCAGCTCCACCTGCAACAAAAGACAGGGCTGCGATGCAAGGCTCATTCCCATCTGTAATGCGGTCTTCATGGAGAATTTCATTTTGGATCATGGTTCTCTCTGTATTCCAATCTATACTGCGACACTTGCATCAAATGAGCGATTATATTGCTATCATTACTAATATGATTACTGTTATTAATATTTAGCAACTAAATTCATTGGATCAAAACTACATCTGTTCTAATTATGGCCTTATAACTATTTCCATAAATATCAGCAAGTCACCGAAACCGAATAGCTGATAGACAAAGAATGATGTGTGTATATATGCAAGTTATATATACACACATACACATCTATATACATATATATACTATTATTTATTTATATATACATACACACAGCACTGTTTGTCTACCGGGTATTCGGTTTCGGTGAACTGATATTTATAGGTGTGTATATATATATATATATATATATATATATATATATATATATATATATACATACACGCAGATGTGTGTACAATATGTATATATGTGAGTGTATATATGTGTGTTGTGCATATATATACACACATATATATATACACACATATTTATAGATATATGCCTATGTATACACATATATATATATATATATATATTAGCATATCGTGGAAAACAATATATTTATTTATTTATTTTTCATTTTAGATTTTGTTTGCATAAATAAACTGCAAATTCGGTTCCACCATAAAGAACCCAATGAGAATATTTGCGATTTTCAGCAATAGATACTACACTGTGCATGATGAAACATACTTTAGCAATATTGCTGTCTGTATATTTCCTATTTGAATGTAAAAAGAGATATTTGGGAGAAAAAAATAAAGAGAATAAAATAGTGTAATAAAGAGATGGATGGATGGATGTTTTAGAGAGAAAATATACTCAGTTGAGATGCGATGTAACATGAATGGCCAAGGCTGATCATATAATATCGAGGTGGGGTAATGGAGAGGGGTCTGTACCCCACTAGTGATACTTTTAAGAGACGCTGAATATATAGAAGTATATCCGAAGAGCAATGAGATGAAGGAGTGGTCCAGGGCAGATTTGTATGAAGACTTCCAATCCCACTGAGGGTCTCTGCAGCCCCTTCTCCCCAGCCTGATGTGGCTGCACACAGGGAACAATAGACTGCAGCAGCACCCGTACATTAGATACACTTTTGGTTGAGCCCATTTATCGTGGTGCACACCTCGCCGCCTAATTTCTGCCATTCAGTCATTGGAATATATATAAGCAATTGAGAAAAGACTCAGAAGGGTCTCAATAAATCAGGCTCTATTCTATCTGCATCCATAATGATGAACTGCCAGACTGGGTCCTCTCACCTACACATACAACACACTGGAGGTGACATTCAATGGAAAGAAGGGTCACTCTACTTTTAAAGAAACAGTAGGCTTTGGGTTGGCACACAGAGCCCCCATCATAAAGCCCCCGAAGTGTTGTCAGCCAATCTTCCAACCAGAGGGGTTAAATGAGCTTGTATTACAAAGGCCGGTAGTGTGCTCCCTGCTAGAAGACGCTTCCCAGGAGCTCCCAGCAGATGTCATTTTACATCATGGATTTTCCTCTGCCTTCTTATAACAATCATACTGAGTATCTTTTCTTTTCTTTACATTAGTATGAAAAGTCAGAAGATTCTTTTTTTTCCCCAAGGCTGTACATGTATTTTAAAACAGATGCAGTTTATGCAAAAATATAGTCAAGGATTGTACATCGACAAAATGGGAAGAGATCAGAACACTAAGGGGTAGAGAAGTATCAGGTCCAAATAGTTATAGTACAGCACCAGGATTATGTCAGAGAAGAGATAGATAGATAATGGATAGATAGATAAATAGATAGATAGATAGATAATAGATAGATAGATAGATGATAGACAGATAGATAGATAGATAGATAGATAGATAGATAGATAGATAGATAGATAGATAATGGATAGATAGATTAGATGGATAGATGAGAGATATATAGATGATAGATAGATAGATGGATAGATAATAGATAGATAGATAGATAGATAGATAGATAGATAGATAGATAATGGATAGATAGATAGATAGATAGATAGATAATAGATAGATAGATAGATGATAGATAGATAGATGATAGATAGATGAGAGATAGATATATAGATAGATGAGAGATATATTGATGATAGATAGATGGATATATAGATAGATAGATAAATGAGAGATAGATATATAGATATATGAGAGATATATTGATGATAGATGGATAGATAGATGGATATATAGATAGATAGATAGATAGATAGATAGATAGATAGATAGATAGATAGATGAGCGATAGATAGACGAGAGATAGATATATAGATAGATGAGAGATATATTGATGATAGATAGATAATAGATATAGGATAGATAGATGAGAGATAGATAGATAGATAGATAGATAGATAGATAGATATGGGAGAGATAGATAGATCATGCAAATAAAAATATATATATATATATATATAATAAAATATGTAAATTAATATACTATGAATAACAATACTAATAATTTGCCACATGTGATCAATAAACCCAGATTCATCCTCCTAAACACGAAATCCGCATAATACCAGAAATACCTAAACTTTTGAAGAGTAAGCAAGAACATTAATAAAAAAAGGAAAATGCCTATCTTACTCGCAAGAGCAATCTAATCAAAATTCAGGAATCATTTCTATTTCTCCTGAACTTTGTAACTTATCTTCTTTATAAAAAATGGGGAAAAAAAAGGAAACCCCCATAACATGAGAAATTCCTTGCTGTTAGAGTGGTGATTATATGGGCAACCTTCCCACAAGCATTTCCTGCCTCCATCCTATGGCTTTACATTTAGTAGTGTAAGTGCAAGCTAATCAGCAGGTCCACATAAATGCACAGCACACAGAGGCAGGCACAAGGCCGTGTGCTTCTCACTACCAGACAGGTTAACTCCTTTCTAGTAGTTCTGCTTTGGATTTAAGGCCTCCATTCACTTACATTCATGGTGTAGTCTCCCCGTCACAGTGTTACAGGAATGGGACCTTAGCAGTAGTGGATGATCCCATGTGTAGAGTCAGGACTCTGATTTGGACACAGATTCCAGTGATTTGGAATCGATCCCTACAGGTAAAAGGTCTGGTTAGGAGAAGCTCCCTGTTCATTCTCTCATCTGTGCGTTCCTCTCTTCTTTTTTTTTTTTTTCTTTTTGCCTGTGCCATAATGTTATGATGGAAGCTTGGTAAAATGACAGGCCAGGAACAAGCCTATCTTAATCATCAGATTCCTAAATGAGTGTAGTACTCTGAATTGTTGTGTGCCTGAAATGTGTGTGTGTATGAATATATATAATATATATGTATGTATGAATATATATAATATATGTGTGTATGAATATCTATAATATATATGTATGTATGAATATATATAATATATGTGTGTATGGGTGCATGAATATATATAATATATATGTATGTATGAATATATATAATATATGTGTGTATGTGTGTATGAATATCTATAATATATATGTATGTATGAATATATATAATATGTGTGTGTATGGGTGCATGAATATATATAATATGTATGTCCGTATGAATATATATAATATATGTGTAATATATATGTATGTGTGTGTGTGTAATACAGATATGTGTGTGTGTTTCTAGGTAGCTAATTACATATAGGTGTGTGTATATATGTGCAAAATTATATATCTATATATGTACATTGTGTGCTTATGTATATGTATGTGTATACGTATGATTTTATGCGTATAGTATATACACCTTATATATAAAAGCGTGTACATATTTAGAGTAAGGGTGTATATAAGTTACATATATGTGTGAGATATATATATGTATATATAGTGTAACTGTACATATGTTTATACATATATGTGTGTTTCAGTGTGAACGCATGCATGTGTGCATATTGAGTATACACACTATATATATATATATATATATATATATATATGCATACAAATCTATGTATACATAAATTACATATATGTTTAAGATACATATGCAAATATATATAGTGTGTGACTGCACATTATATTTGTTTTATACATATACTTGTGCATAAATGTGAATGTATGCATGTGTTCATATTGCGTATACACCTTATATATACAAATATATATATATATAGAATATATATATATATATATGTGTGTGTGAGATATATATATAGTGTGAATGCACATTATGTATTTATGTTTATACAGATGTGTGTATAACTGTAAATGTATGCCTGTGTTTTTATTGAGTATACATACATTTATGCATATATTTACAGTATGTGTGTGTGTGAGTGTGTATGAGTGTGTGTGTGTTTTCTCTGAATGTGCTGACAACCTGCAGATCTCTTAATGAGTGATAGGGTTGGGCTGTTCAGATTTGCCTCAGTTTGTGGTGTGAATGCCCCTCACTGAGAAGTTTGGTTCTCTCTCCTGTTCTTGCAAACTTAATCGTATAACCTGTAACCAAAACCCTCAGAATATGAAGTGCACACACACTAAACACAGTAACATCTAATCACCTCCACTCTTAGCACCCATGCCAGCTGCTCAGGATTATATAGGATTTGTAGCTGGCACAAATCGTGTTAATTATATTTTATAGCAGTGCATTATATAGTCTTCACTAAATGAATGATCTGTCATGTGTGCAAATGAGAATCTTCTTAGTGTTTATTTGCATTTCCAAGAATTGTCTTCTTTTTCACTAATTATCTTCAGCCCCTCCATCAGTTCCAGAGGAGGTTTTCAGCATACTAAACTGGCACAGTCTTCACCGTCATAGACAAGTACAGAAGTTTAATCCCCTGCAAACAACTGGAAATAAAAGAATTTACATGCTGGAGTATGGAAGGAAGGGCCTACCATCAAATAACTGCAGTATAAAAGAGTAGGATTTATTTATTCAAAAGTGTTTGTGAATAAAAGATGGATAGATAGACAGATAGAATAGAAAATGGAAACAGCGCTCCAGAGACAAAAAAAAAAGAATGAAAAAAGGTGATTTAATCGCTTACCATGGCAATGTTTCGGTCCATGTTAGGGTCCAAGCTTGAGAAAGGTCACAAGGATCGAAACGTTGCCGTAATAGGCGATTAAATCACCTTTTTTTTTATTAATTTTTATCTCTGGAGTGCTGCTTCCTTTTTTTATTATATGTAAAGGATTGGTCTCTGCCTGGGAGGCATTGCACCCATGCTGCACCTATTATTTTATGATAGATAGATAGATAGATAGATAGAGAATAGATAGATAGATAGATAGATAGATGATAGATAGATAGATAGATAGATAGATAGATAGATAGATAGATAGATAGATAGATAGATAGATAGATAGAAAAACAGAAACAGCATCAGCAGGTAGTCAGTGTGCTAAGCCTCCCAGGTGAAGATCAGACCTTCAATATAATAAAGAAAATGGAAGCAGCACACCAGTTTAAAATAATAAAAAAGTGCTATTTAATAGCCCATAATGGTGTGTTGCCTCCATTTTCTTTATTGGATAGATAGATAATAAAGGGATGGATAGATAGATAGATAGATAGATAGATAGATAGATAGATAGATAGATAGATAGACAGACAGATCAACGAGGGATATAACTTTATTTAGGATCCTTTACATTTTGTTGTCACATTTTCTTAAGTCTATCTGTATCATAACACCAGATTTCATTGGGAGGGAAAAAAGATGATCTTGTAATGTCAGAGTGCACACATAAGAGGGAGTTTTCAGTAACTTTCCCAGGAGTTAGAAGGGGTGCAGGAGAGTTTGAAGGGGAAGGGGTGGGAGAAAAGAAGGGGGGGGGGTTCATTTTTGTTTGCAAATACTTTAGACCTTATCTTGCTGTTACAGGTAACTTACACCAAACAAAGAGAGTAGTTCATGCAGTGCAAGGTAACCCCAAGCCAGGTCTCAAGGAGTCCACTCAAGCTTTTCAAACTGCTTGTGACATGATAGAGCAATGCAACGTCAGTTTTTTTTGTGTGTGTGTGTGTCTACAACACAGTAGCCTGGAGTGGAGTGTAGCAAGAAGAAGAAAAAAAAAACACCCTTTCACTGCCAGACGTCTGAAGTTTAATTCCCGTTCAGCAGCTAAAGAAGGAGGGATGGTTAGTGGTCCTAAGGAAGAGTGGCCCATTGTATGTGCAGCGCTGTGCAGTCCTGGTCACATACCATTGCGCCTGCAGTGTAAAGCAGAGATTTCCACAGGACAAGTGAAAGTTCCAAACAGGATCCAGACTCCAGAAGACTCACTCTGCTGCTCTCCAGGTAATAGCTCCATGCGCACTGTAATGTATATGTGTATATATATATATATATATATATATATATATATATATATATAATCTCCTGTTGAGATTTGCATTTGCAGAAACTGTATGGTGTCATTTCATACATGCAGAATATTTGCAGCGTTACATGTTGGTACACACAGCGCGGTACAGCTGACTTTTGCGTTATAGCGGTGTATATAGAAGTCTACAGTGACACATGCAGTGAATTTGCAGGTATTAGTCATTGATCGGAGCTATGGAGGTCTACATGTACTGCTGCACACAGCACAGTTGCAGCTCTTACTCCTTACTGTTTATTTGGATAGATGCAGCAGATTTGCAGCCATGTCTCTGACCTGAGATGTATTTCCAAGCATTAAAAATTCAGAAGCAAACAATGCAGCCGATTACAGTGAAGCAGATCTCTTTGTGTTACATTGGGGGGTGGGTGAGGGGGATATTTGGGAAAACATTCAATGTTAACAAACAGCATTTTGTATAATAAACTGATGCAGTCAGTGTTGTGGAGCACAAAGCTCATTTTGATTGAGTTAATATCATATCAGCAAATTTCACTGGGAGAAGAATCTCTTCTTTTCTTTGTGTCACAAACCAGCACAGATTACAAATTTTAATGATGTGAGAATGTTTGGTATACAAAATCATGCTTATTTCACTATTAGCAAAAACACGAGCCATTTCTCAACATAAACACCCAGCTGTGTCTATTTTAAAAGCATTTCAATGACAGCTTGCTCTTATGAGCATGCAATCAGCTAATTTCGCTTTTTTCCCTTCTGTGTTAATCAACACTTTCCTTCCTGCACAGCAGAGTACACATAGTGCAGATACTCCACATCACTCCATGTTTATCTAACCTGGAGTCACTCACAAGCCGGTTACACTGAGGCCAGAGAAGCCTCCCAGGTACTACTACACCTAGCAGGCAGCAGGCCCTTCTCCCTCTCCAGCATATCCCTCCTGTTCCCTACATCATGTGCTTAGATTTCCCATATATACAGGGCGAACCAAAACTAGGTGGACAATATATACAAATATATATGTATAGGGTTTCTGTTACTTACTGTCCATATATCATATACACACAGTGGTTAATGATAACAATAATAATCTAAAATAAAAAAAAAACTGATAATAATACAATAAAATAGTAATAATACAAGACCTTGTGAGTAATAATTATAATACTAAAATAATGAGGCATAAAATAAAATTTGAATAAAAGGATAAAAAATGCAGTCACATTGTTAGAATTGCAATCTTTAATTTCCAGTTTTAAAATATGTACTGTGTATAGAATTGTATATTATGCACATTTACATCCAAACCTCAATGAACAGTGGTTGTTTTATCTATCCATTGAAATAATCTATCTGTATCTATGTATCTATATCATATTTATATATCGCATAACATCTATGTCATCCATATATCTATATCTTATTTATCTATCCCATATCTATCTATCTATATTCTATATTTCTATCTATTTATGTATCTATCTCATATTTATTTATCCCAGATCTATCATCTATATCTATTATCTATCTATATATATATGTATCTATATTTCTATCTATTTATATCATATTTATCTATCCCATATCTATCATCTATATCTATCTATCTACATTCTATATTTCTATCTATTTATTTATCTATCTCATATTTATTTATCCCAGATCTATCATCTATATCTATTATCTATCTATATATATATGTATCTATATTTCTATCTATTTATATCATATTTATCTATCCCATATCTATCTATCTATCTATCTATCCATCTGTCCCCCTCTTGTATCACAGGCCTGCTTGTCTCACCTTGCATGATAAATGGTGAGCACAGCTTCAGCTCTTTCCTCCTGATGGTGAACAGAGAGGTCACCCAGTGCTGCTATGGATCAGTTTATTTATTTTTTCTCCCTGTTGGGGTTAGTAGGAAAATGCACAAACACACAGTAAATATCAGGCAGTCGCCCACTGTCACGACACTTACTCATTAATTTCCAATCACAGAAAGAAGATGAAGAATTGCTAATGAGTATACAAACAAGGCAATGTCTATAGCAGCCAGTGCATACACAAAGCCCCCATCACTGCCATATCCGAGTGACTATAGGAATAATCAAGGCCACTGCATACATAATATTAATCATTACAGCCTGCAATCATCAAGACAAGGATTTGGTTATTCCATCATCTCATGAATGTATAATATTAATCATTCTGTAGACTCCAGCGTGTAAAGAAAAAAAAAAAAACTGCAAAAATAAAAAAAAAAAAAATCATAGAACATACAAGACTTCATCATGCCACAAATTCCACTGCAATGCGGTGCTGTTCAGCCTCGGCAGAGAAAGGGTTAACTCGGGGAATAATAAGGGATGATGCTTTTATACCCCCTAACACACACCTTCCTTTGAAATATCTTCACAACCCCTTGGCCCTGATCGCATGTTGATTCCTTAAGGAAAGACGCCATTAAAACATGTGATAGGCACCAGGCAGAAAACTAAAGACATCAATAAAGATAAAAAGACAAGAGAGAAAATGTAGCAACTCGTGCACAATAATGTCACAGTGCAGAACTGCAACCACTGCAAGCGCTCAGCAATATACTCAGTCCTCAGCTCAGGAAAGTAGTCCCTGGATTCTTCCTCTTTCTTTCCTCCATGGTTATTTTCTCCCTAAAAGAAAGATATAAACAAACTTTAATCAATAAGAGAAAATATTGACGTATAAAACTAAGATGGTCCAATACAGTGGGATGAAAGCAATGGTAGATATTTGTTAAAGGGAAGAGGGAGGGGATCACGTTTTGGAAAAAAAAAAAAAAAAAAAGAGGGGGGGAGGGGAGGAGAGGTAAAGAGCTTTCCCTCCTGGATCACTCCGCAAGATGAAGAAGTTGGGAGGGGGGAGGGGAGGGAAAGTAGAATGTCTGGGAGGGTCCCTGTGTAATGTCCTCATCCTTATTGGTCGGGTGTACAAGAAACGTTCCTACAGTCAGAGCTTTCCCATTGGTCCCAGCACCCAAAGGTTAAACCAAATTCTTCCTTTTTTTTTAGGCTGGTGTCTCTGGGTCTGGAATTAATTGTAGCTATAGCTGTCTACTCTAGTTGCTGAGAGGGGAGGTTGTTGTGTTTATTTTGAAGGGACATGAAGTAGTTGATTCATTTTCTCCCCTGGCTTCTTGATTATATTTATATATGTATATATTTTCCCCCTTATAATTAACACCAATATTATGTGCGTTTTGTTTTTTGCTACATGACTTACAAGTGTTTGGAGACATTGGTGCGACAGAGCCCTCATCGTTGCTCCTGCTACTACTACAACTACTACTCGCTGCTGCAACTTCACTTGTGTGACCTGCTTCCATCTTTGTGATATGTTGGACATGGGGGAAAGGAAGGAAGTGAAAATGATCCCCAAGTCATCCTTCAGCATTAACAGCCTGGTGCCTGAAGCGGTCCAAAATGACAACCACCCTCAGCCTCCTCATCATCACCACCACCATCATCATCACCAGCTGGCACAGCAAGCTCACCATCTCCAGGGCCACCACAGACCTGTGCAGGAAGAGGACGATCTGGATAAAAGCCTCCTGGAGGTCAAAACTGAAAGCCTACCACCTGGAAAGGTAGATTCAGCTTCTTCTGAAATATCTGGGGGAGATGACAAGGAGAAACCCGACGAAAAAAAAGTGGATGGTGCTGGTGGCAAAGATGGGGACAATGGAAAAGAAGGGGAGAAAAAGAACGGTAAATATGAGAAACCCCCATTCTCCTACAATGCCCTGATCATGATGGCCATCCGCCAGAGCCCAGAGAAGCGCCTGACCCTGAATGGCATCTATGAGTTTATCATGAAGAACTTTCCTTACTACCGGGAGAACAAGCAGGGCTGGCAGAACTCCATCAGGCACAACCTCAGCCTGAACAAGTGTTTTGTCAAAGTACCTCGTCACTATGATGACCCTGGCAAAGGGAACTACTGGATGTTGGACCCTAGCAGCGATGATGTGTTTATTGGGGGGACCACTGGAAAGCTACGAAGGAGGTCTACAACATCCAGGGCTAAGCTGGCTTTTAAACGAGGGGCAAGGCTGACATCCACAGGACTGACCTTCATGGATAGAGCTGGCTCCTTGTACTGGCCTATGTCCCCTTTCCTCTCCTTGCATCACCCAAGGGCCAGTAGCGCTTTGAGCTACAATGGGACCACCTCAGCCTACCCCAGCCACCCCATGCCCTACAGCTCAGTGTTGACTCAGAACTCTTTGGGGAACAACCACTCTTTTTCTACGTCCAATGGTTTGAGCGTGGATAGACTTGTCAATGGGGAGATCCCCTATGCCACCCACCATCTCACAGCCGCTGCCCTTGCTGCCTCCGTGCCCTGTGGTCTGCCAGTCCCATGCTCTGGTGCCTACTCCCTAAACCCTTGCTCTGTGAACCTTTTAGCTGGACAAACAGGCTATTTTTTCCCTCATGTCCCCCACCCTTCTATAACTTCCCA